>NC_136069.1:554915312-555340062 GCF_964261635.1 Lissotriton helveticus | reverse complement strand
ACCAGAAGACTGGAAGCACAGGAAGCGCCGTGGAGGAAAAGCAGGGACGACCAAGGTTAGAGGCGGAATGATCGAGGATGACTGAAGGCAGGACGAAGGATGGGAGTACTGCGGGAGAAGATACGAGGAGCAAGGAAGCAGGAAGACCGGCAGAGGATCCACAGGTAAGCTGGATTCTGAGACGAGCACAAGCAAGCAGCGATGTTCCGAGTTGCCTTTTATAGGCAAGGGCGGGCGGGGCTCTCACGCGCTGCACATTAGAGGAAAAGGCAGTTTAAACACGTGCAGCGCATAGTTCTGAGAAGTGCTTTAGTACTTGCAAACGAATCTGGAAGCATTGTCAACAAGCAGAAAACAAACATTGAATACAAAGTTTCTTGATAATGCAACTTACAGTATTCCAAAAGTTATGATGCTCTTGTGCCTCTCCTTGACACCAATGCTGAAAATGGAGAATAGGAAGAACAGGCCCTTTGAATGGAACAAACCCTTACACGCACCCTCTGTGTGTACCATTTTGTCTCTGTTTGCACATTGTCTCCCTCTGTGTGCTAAATCACCTAAATCATGAACTGAGTCATGGTTTAGGTAATGTAGATGTAGAAAGTCTAACTTGTGTGCCATGTCACACACATATATGCTCTTACGGCATGTATGTGTGCCACATGGCACAAATGTACATGCACAGATGTGCATGTACACAGAAATTAGTTATTAACCACCGAATAGTATTTGGTAGGAACTAACGAATACTTAAGGGCCGGTGGCACTGTTTTCAGTTCCACCTACATCTAGATTTACCAAGGAAGTGCACTGGGGAAAGTGGAGTGCCAATAAATGAAGGCTTACTAACAGGTAAGAAATGGATAACAGAGTGAAGGAAGGACAATAAGATCAAACACAAAAAAGAAAGAAAGAGGGAAACTAACTGAGGTAAAGAGGGGGAGTGGTAGAAAGAGAAAACATACAAGGTTAAGTGTCAGGGAGAGATATGTAGAGAGAGAGAGAGAGAGAGCAAGGGACTGAGAAAGAGTGAGGCAGTTATTCTGTCACAATAACAGAGTGATAACTTTCTCATACTTACCTTATAATAATAAAAACTTAGACACTATTGCGAAAAAAGTTTTTTATTTGTTATACTTACCTTCTAAGATATAAAAAAGTTAAGGAAATTTAAAAAAAATATATAATATCTGTAAAACACAAGAAAAAAATAAATTGTAATGCATACAATGTATATTTCACAATACAAGAAAGAAGGAAGAAGATTAAAAGATGGGAAAGTTAGATGGCACACACACAGGGACAGATGCCACAGGTAGAGGGTAAAATGGTGCAGGCAGAGAGTGAGTTAGAACAAGTAGAAGGTGAGATGGTGCAAGCAGAGAGTAAGATGACACAGGCACAAGTATATATTGTGCAGACAAAGGGTAAGATGGCACACACAGAGAGAAACATGGAACAGCCAAAAGAAGACATAGCACAGTCAAAAGAGAGATGGCAAATGACCGTGAGACAATGGGACTGAGGACACAGAGGGAGTGAAGGAAACAGTGAGAGAAGGGGATTGAGTGAGGGAGCAAAGAAAGACAAGTGATGGAGTGTGGGTGAGTTAAAGAGAGTGAGTATAAGGGAAAGGCAGTGAGACAGTGAATGAACAGAGGAAGTAAGGCTAACAGAGAGACAGTGAATAAAAAGAAGTGAGGATGTCAGAGTTCAAAGGGAGTGACAGAAGGAGTAAGTGAAGTGGAGTAAGGTGAGTGAGGAAACGTTAATGAGTAAGGGAGCAAAAGAAGGAAAGAGGGGTGAAAGGGAGTAAATCAGATGAACTGAGAAAAGGTAAGTGAGGGAAACAAGAAAGCAGAAGGGGAATGAAGGATAGGAATAAAGGGTACTGAGGGAAGCAACCTAACGAAACAAGGGAGAGGTGAGTGAGAGAAGGACAGTGAAGTTGAAGAAAGACAAATGATAGAGGGTGGATAAAATCGAGTGAGTGTGAGACAATGTGAGTGAGTGATTGACTATACACAGAGAGTGAATGAAGGAGTGATAGAAGGGCACTCAGTGAGGGATCAAAAAAGGAAAATGAGGTAGTGTAGGTGAGGGAAAGGGAGTGACAGAATGAGGTGATGAAGAGAGTCACGCTGAGAGACAGGGAGCGATGGAAGGATAGACAAAAAGTGAAATAAAAAAGTTTTTGTGGTCAGTCGTACTTACCTTATAAATGAAATATCTGTGGAAACATACATACTGATTCTTCTCTAAGCCAGCAGTTTTAGATATAGATTTCTGAAGAGAATCCAATTTTAACTTCAATTTTTTAGACAAAACAATAGTACTTCCATCATGCTCTATTTTATCTTTAGCTTCCAGTTTCTTAATTTCTTGATTTTCCAACTTCAACATTTTGTCATTGAAAACAGAGCATTCCTTTAGAGTTGGCATCAAGCATATGACCGACTTATCTTCTACCTCTTTACTATATATTTTCTCAGGTACATTATCTTCATTGGGAAACAACTTACAAAGTAATCGTGTTCGTAGAGTTTCTTTCGCATCTTCAGTTAGTTTTCCAATCCTTATATCTTGAAGAATATTTCCATATTTAGTATCCTTTGCCTGTAGCATATTTTGAATCAGTTCAGTATATTTGAAATGTGACCATATATTAACATTTCCAATACTGCCGAGGCACTTTCTGGTGTCTTCATGTGTAACAGTTTGAAATACAGGTTGTCCTTTCACAGGAGTTAGTTGCAGTAGATCTCCAAAAACTATGACATGTTTGCCTCCAAATAACACATCATAGTCAGTTTTAAGTATCTGTTGCATTCTTAAATGTACAAAAGCAAGCATTAAATTGGATACCATGCTTACCTCATCAATAATGAGAAGTGTCATTTCTTTAAGGACTCTAGAAACTTCATAACAAGCGTCTCCAGATAGCTTGTGATATTGTAATTTATTTTCATCTTCAACTGGCAGCATCAGTAAACGATGTAAAGTAATACCTTTAATATTATGTGCTGCCAATCCAGTTGGAGCAGTAACAACACAAGACAGTGGTGACTGAGTTCTTTGCTGTAGATATGTAGTAATTCCTTTTATTAGAAAACTTTTCCCAGTTCCAGCTTCTCCACTTACATATAGTCGAATAGGTTCAAATGACATACATGAGCATTCTTTTTTGTCATGACGAAAACCATGCTCAATGTGCTCTGTCACTTCATCATATATCTGTATTTGCTCAAGATTAACAGCCTGATTCATGAAGCGCAATTGCGCTCGCAAAGGGCCAGATTCTGAGAATCTGGCCCTTTGCGAGTGCGATTTTTGCATTTGGGATTCATCATCCCAAATGCAAAAATCGGTAATTGCTAATTCGCTAGATTGCGAGGAATTACATTTAAGGAATCTCTATTTGAGATTCCTTAAATGCAATTCATGAAGCATTTTAAAATTGCGAAAATGCAATTTTGGGCCGCTATTTACCGAGAGGTCAGACCTCTCGGTAAATAGCAAAAACTTAGAAAAATGCTTTTAAAAGCATTTTTCTAAGTTGCATGTTGCACACACACATGTCCCTTGGACATGTGTGTGCGCAACACCTGTTTCAATTTGCATTTCAGGGGTGCTACAGGGTGTCCTTTGGACACCCCTGGCACCCTTTCAATCGCTATCTTATTTGCGAGTAGCAAATTGCTACTCGCAAATAAGGAATACTCCCCATTCATTCCTATGGGCCTTTTGGCCCATAGGAATGAATGGGGAGTTATTCCTTATTTGCGATTAGCAATTTGCTACTCGCAAATAAGGAATGTGTAGGAATCGCTATTTATTTAGCAATTCCTACATGAATACCGTTTTGCGAGTCCTTAATAGCGATTCGCTATGAATCGCTATTAGGGGCTCGCAAAACGGCCCGTTGATGAATAAGGCTGTAAATTCCTTCTCCAATTCTTCTAAGTTTATTATATCCTCTTGAGCTTGGTGCATTGCTCTTTCCACCTCATCCATGGCGGTGGCTGCTTCATTTTGGATAATTGGTTGTCCCAGTGGATCCTGACTCAACGATGCAGAACTTTGAGTGTCTTGAGAACTTTCTCTAGCAATCTCCGCTGCAATTGTTGCCTCTTGCTCTATTTCGTCGTTCAACATTTTGAGATAATTACTAAAAACAGGACATTCTATACTACTTTTAGATGCGTTAAAGGAATCTTCATAACTAACAAAGTCACCAAGTAGTTCCTCTTCTGTACACCATGGTTTAAAGAGTTGCAAAAGAGCTAAATAGTAAAATTCTCTTTTGTCTGGACTTTCGCAACTCAGTTTTCGGTGATTAATCAAGTGTCCTTTTCTTTGTTTCACCAGACATCCTTCCTGTCCAATTACAGCGTATACACCTTTTTCAACATTCTCTCTAATATTCCTTTTAAAAATGAATTTTTCAAGTACTTCATACAGACAAATGTTTTCAAGCAGAGTACTTCTATTTGGATAGTATGTATCCAACATATTTGTTTTCAGAATGTCTGTACTATTTGGTTCTTTCTGTGCTAAATATTCAATTTCTTGCACAGTTTTCAAAACACGGTTTCGTGTTCCTGCAAGACCTAAACTCACCCACAGGATACTTCGAGATTTCGCATAAAGGCTTGCTGATGATAATCGATCACAACATTCATATGCTGCAATTTCTCGATGAGATAACATCTTTAAACTGTACATATACAATTTCTTGCTTAGGCTCTTTTCATGAGAAATATCTTCCCACATCTCCTTCAGTTCCGTCTTTTCAGATTTCGTGATGTAAGACGTTACATATCGAGCCACAGCAATAGAGTAGTCCGCAACATATTGTATATCCATGTTAGCATTCCACATGGACAAAATGACAGGGTTATAGTCATTTATATATTTGGACTCTTCACCTCTTCTTAAATTGTAGGTATTTTTGGGTGATCTTCTTGTGATAATATGTCGCAAAGATGACATTAAATTGTTGACTCTTCTTTTTGAAAGCACCGGTCGTGCAAATCCAAAACGACATTTAGTATAGAATTTATCCTTTGATTTGAATTTTCACAGACAATATTTTCCACAATGAAAGCGTAACACTTTTCCTCTTAAGTCCTTATCAGTTGTACTGTTAGGTATGTCACAAGTGGCATATTGTTCAATAAAAGACAGTACAGTATCATCCGAGTCTTTTCCAAATTTGGGAGCATCCATGATCCACAGTAGCATATGAATATGAGGAGCACCTCTTGCTTGATACTCTTTTCTCCAGAAGAAATCCAGAACTTCACCAAGAGGTGGATTTTTCTTGTTTGTAATAAAAGACATCATAGCTTCAAATCTATGATTAAAATATCTGCAAACATTAACCGGATCCAACGAACACAATTCTCCTGGTGTCTTATAGTTTATATTTTCAATATTTGCATTCGCCTCTCGAAGAAATTCAAGTAAATCTTCCCAAGCATACTCTGCACAGCTTAGAGTTAAAAACCATGTAATTGCTCCTAAGTTTCTTAGCATGCATTTTAAATCTCCATGACGACGGTACCAATACTCATTAGTACCACGCTGGCATGCCATTAAATTAATTAGGTGAGAATCCAAAACACTATCTTTCTGTTGCACTTTATCCAAAAATTCCTTTGCTGAAACATTTTGCAGATGCACTCCACTTTTTAAGATATGGTTTAATGCATAAGAAAGACCAGATAAGTCACTCTCAAACAGAAGATGAAACAAATATGGAATACATTGACGAAATCTCGGATCTTCTGCATATAATCTTGTTGTCCGGTACTCAGATGCAGGAATCTGCATAGGTCGATCATCATATCGCGCACCTTCACCTGTTGGGAATAACTGTGGGAAACAACGACCTTCCAAACTTTCTTCCCATACACTAATAGGACTTCCTTCTGCTTTTTTCATCTGAAATAACTCAATAGCATTCCCCATTGCTTATTTCGAATGCAGTGGATGAACACTGTAATGTTCATAAATTTCTTCACTTCTGGACAAATCGACTTTTTCAATTTGTCCAACAGACAAATCATTATCCTCTTCTTCACTTACATCCTCTTCTTCTACGTACACATTTTTATAGTATTTATTATTTTTGACTAAATACAGCGTTGCCTTTTTGACTTTCCTAACATCCACTAAATCTTGCCTGATTTTCTTACTCTTTGTAGGTCCACCATTAACTAGAATACCTAGAGGTTCCTCTTCTACATTTTCAATACCAATTGTCTCCATATTTTTTTTAAATCAAGTGGCAAATATACAACTCTACCCTTTAATCCTCTTTGTAAATCTGAAGGATTTAATTTCCCAGTCTTATGCTCCATACGAACAATAGCCTGAAAAGGATGTACACATTGAATCAGAATAGTCTCATAAGTATTTAAATCCTTCAGTTCCGATGGAATATTTATCAACTCAAGATTATTATATACAGCTCTAGCAGGCATTCTATTTTCATTTAATTTATAATAACAATATTTACAAATACGTTGCTCAAAACCCAAATAAAAATAGTTTTATACCAGCAAATAAGTCGCAAACTCTTTCCACTGAGTATTATCTTCATCTTCACTTTTTAAATATAAATGAACTAACCTAGTTTGACTTTTGTAATGAATGCGTCGACAACACACACAAGTTAAATTTGGTTTTTCACCTGCAATGACCTTAAACTTTGTTATTTCCTGTTCAAAATCTTCAGTATTAAAATGTCCAACATTTTTTAACACATTTCCTTCTATAACTATATCAGTTTCTGCATTGTCTTCATCTCGACCAAAATAACTTACCTCAATTTCTGCACAAATGTTCTTCACATCTAATGCACATCCATGCAAAAGAGCACTATTTAACTGTTTAAGTTTAAGTGCTGGACTTTTTGCATAATTCAACTTTCTCACTAATTTTCTCATTTTGGTATCATGCACTGCTAACATCCTGAAGTGATGAAAAACACTCTGGCATATTTTTTGGGAAAGACAAGCCAGAGAATGGCCTTGCAAACCTGTTTTTCTCTAACTCTGCAAATATCTAATTCTTGCAACATTACAATTTTTTTTACACTTTCCTTAGTGTACTTACATAAGAAATTGCGAAAGAAATCAATTGAATCCTGTCGTACACTGCAAATACTGCTACAATTCCAACTATAAACAGGAGCATGAACACGTCCCTCTAAAACTTCTCCACCTATTTCCCCTTCTGGATTTCTAACCTCAATTTTCTCTCTCTCTATAAGACAGCCATCCTTCACCTCATACGCTCGACCACTGGTGTCAACTGCATGCAACAAATCGTTACTTTGAAAGTAACTCTCTTCATTAAAAAATGGCTCAGAATTTGAAGTATGCATCCATTTCCCAGAAAAGACTTTACAAAAATGAGTTCTATTTATGTGTCTCTTCCATTTACTCTTAGCTTTTAAAACTCTGATTGCCTTATTTAGTGTATTTATTCTATTAAGTACTAAAATAAATAATTTTTTTTGTCTCAAACGCGTGTTCCACAACTTCCTCTATATATTTTTTCTTCTTATAAAAAGCAGATTTTCTTTTAGAAACTTTTTCCTTTTTTAATAAATTCGAAACTACTCTGTTATGAAACATACGCTTCCTTATTTCCGCAAACTGATTAGTATGTCTTTTACTGTACATATTTTCCTCACTTCAGACACATTTTTCTTTTTTCTTGCATTTCTCCTCGTAGATACTGAAAACTGTTTTTCCTTTTGAACATTATCTAATTTACTTTTCCTTTGACACAACTTTTTTTTCAAAAGCCTTGCTGCTCTTACCAGGAGCACTCTTGTTTTTCTCCATCCTTTGTTGATTATGTAATTCTTGTCCTTCTTTCCTCTTCAAATGGTATGTCTTATTATACAGCTTTCTTTTTTCATTTCTGGTCGGCATAGTCAAGTCAAGTCAAGTCAAGAGATTTATATAGCGCGCTACATACCCATAGGGTCTCAAGGCGCTTGAGGAAGGGTGGGGAATTACTTGTCGAATATCCAAGTTTTAAGTTGCTTTCTGAATGCTAGGTGGTTCTGAGTAAGGCGAAGGTGAGTGGGTAGTGAGTTCCAGGTTTTAGCTGCCAGGTAGGAGAAGGATCTACCTCCCATGGTGGTTTTGTTGATACGAGGTACAGTGGCAAGGGCTTGGTTGGAAGATCGTAGCTGACGGGAGGGGGTGTAGAAGGACAGTCGTGTGTTGAGGCATTCGGGTCCAAGTTCGTAAAGTGCTTTGTGTGCGTGGGTTAGGAGGCGGAAAGTAATCCTCTTATTTACGGGGAGCCAGTGGAGGTTTTTCAGGTGGCCAGAGATGTGTTCTTTACGCGGGATGTCTAGTATGAGCCTGGCTGAAGCGTTCTGGATGCGTTGGAGTTTTATCTGGAGTTTTGCAGTGGTACCGGCGTATAGGGTGTTTCCATAGTCCAGGCGGCTTGTGACCAGTGCGTGGGTGACCGTTTTTCTAGTTTCGGTGGGGATCCAGCGAAATGTTTTTTTGAGCACGCGAAGAATGTTGAAGCAAGATGATGAAACGGCGTTGACTTGTCTGGTCATCGAGAGTGAGGAGTCCAGGATGACGCCCAGGTTCCGTGCGTGGTCCGTCGGGATGGGTGCTTTTCCAAGGGCCTCTGGCCACCAAGAGTCATCCCAGGCGGAGGGGGAGGTGCCTAAGATGAGGACTTCTGTTTTGTCTGAATTCAGTTTCAGACGGCTGTGCTTCATCCATTCGGCTACTTCTTTCATTCCTTCATGTAGATTGGTTTTGGCGGTGTTAGGGTCTTTGGTGAGTGAGAGGATCAGTTGAGTGTCGTCAGCGTAGGAGATGATGTTGAGATTGTGTTGGCGAGCGATGGCCGCAAGAGGGCTCATGTATACGTTGAAGAGGGTGGGGCTGAGTGACGATCCTTGTGGCACGCCGCAGATGACTTCAGAGGCCTCTGACTTGAATGGTGGGAGGCGGACTCTCTGGGTTCTTCCGGTGAGGAACGAGGTGATCCATTCCAGTGCTTTTCCTTGGATTCCGACGTTTCTGAGGCGCTGTAAAAGGGTGCTATGACAGACTGTGTCGAAGGCAGCGGAGAGGTCGAGGAGGATGAGGGCGACTGTGTCTCCATTGTCCAGTAGGGTTCGAATGTCGTCTGTTGCTGCGATAAGTGCGGTCTCAGTGCTGTGTTTGGCTCGGAAGCCGGACTGTGAGGAGTCGAGGGATTTGTTGGTTTCGAGGAAGGTAGCAAGCTGGTTGTTGACAGCTTTCTCGATGACTTTGGCCGGGAATGGAAGAAGCGAGATGGGGCGGTAGTTTTTGAGTTCGTTGGGGTCAGCTGTGGGTTTTTTCAGAAGGGCGCTAAGTTCTGCGTGTTTCCAGCTTTCCGGGAAAGTGGCGGAGTTGAGGGAGCAGTTGATGACATCTCGGAGGTGTGGTGCTAAGATGGAGTCTGCTTTGTTGAAGATGTGGTGAGGGCATGGGTCAGTTGGGGATCCTGAGTGGATGGAGTTCATCAGGCGGATGGTGTCCTCAGTGGAAATTGGGTTCCAGTCGTTAAGGATGTTCAGGGGGGGTGAAGGTCCTGCGGAAGGTTGGGTGGGTTGGTCTCCGGGTCGGTTGTCGAAGCTGTTGTGGATGTCTGCGATTTTGTTGTGGAAGAAGGAAGCTAGGGAGTCGCAGAGGGCTTGGGAGGGGGTGATGTCGTTGGAGTTGGTTGATGGGTTGGTAAATTCTTTGACGATGTTGAATAGTTCCTTGCTGTTGTGGGCGTTGTTATCTAGTCGGTCTTTGAATGCGGCTTTCTTGGCAGACCGGATTAGTTGGTGGTGTATGCGGGTGGCGTTTTTGATGGCGTCCCTGGTGTTGGTGTTTGGGTCTTTCTTCCAGGCCTTCTCAAGGGAGCGACAGAGTTTCTTCGATTTCTTAAGATCATCGTTGAACCAGGAGGCGTTTTTGCTGCCTAGTTTGATTTGACGTTTTTTCAACGGTGCTAGGATGTCGGCGCTGTTGGATATCCATTGGGTGAGGTTAATAGCTGCTTGGTCGGGGTTTGAGGAGTGGGCGGGGGGGTTTAGAAGAAGCGATGAGGAGATCTGGTCGATGGTGATTTTGTTCCAGTTTCTTCGCAGGGTGGGTTGAGGATGGTTGTGGATTGTGGTCTTATTGTAGATAAAGTGAACGCAGCTGTGGTCCGTCCAATGAAGAGCTGTGGTGTGACTGAATGAGACATGTTTGCTTGAGGTGAAGATGGGGTCGAGTGTGTGACCTGCAATGTGGGTGGGGGTAGTGACGAGTTGTTTGAGTCCGAGGTTGGCGAGATTGTCCAGAAGGGTGGTGGCGCTGCTGTCATTGCTCTTTTCCAGGGGAAAATTGAGGTCTCCCAATAGAATGTAGTCCTCGGAGGGGAGGGCGTGTGGGGTGATAAAGTCAGTGATATCGTCACTGAATTGTGCACGGGGTCCTGGAGGCCGGTAGAGGAGGGTGCCTCTGAGTGTGGTCTTGGGGTCGGTGTGGATCTGGAAGTGGAGGTGTTCGGCGCTGGCAAGGTTGACGTCTGAGCTGGTTGAGATGCGGAAGGAGTTCTTATGGACGATAGCGATGATTGATGTTTGTGATAAAAATGACAATCTGTTTGGAAAAAAGTAAAAAAATATTATAGACCTCTACTAGCATTTAACATACAAATTATAACCACTTCTTGGTTTTATAACTAGAATAAAGACAAAGAAACAGTCTCTGAACAGAGTAGGAAATCCTGTAGTGAATATTGGTTCTAAATTTATGACAGTCCATAGCTGTGTCACCATTATAGACGTATTTGATGATTCTAATTTTTCAGGCATATAAATACTATACTAATTTTCAAGCACTGTAGGTGTTCCTTGTGCTTTTAATTTTTTTAACTTTAATCTCTTATACAGTTCATGAAAACTTTTATTCTCATTCTCAAAAAGCAGAACACCGACGAATAGTACAACAATAATGTCTTCAAGAATAGTTTTTTAAATAAAAATAATTGTATTCATTTAATAATTCGTATTCTAAAGCACTTGTAGCATCATTTCATCAGGTACTTCATTATTATAATTTTCTTCTTCCAAATTCTCTTCTTCTTCCCCTTCCACCATTTCTAAGTATGCACTGTCAAAACTGCAGTCCATAAAGTCCACATTTTCTGTGCCATTTTCCTCTTCAAATATTCCTTCTAGTAAATCTTCTATAAGTTCATTTGCAATTTCAAAATGTACATTTATATTTTCGGAATAATTTTCCACTTTAGTATTCCATTTCTGTCTTCTGTGTCCTATTAAAAAAATATAAAGACTAAATTATATCTTTTTCATGAATAGATAACCAAAAATTACCTTTACTAATCTTTAAACTACATACATTTTCATACTTTTTAAGACATTAACTACATAGATTAAGATAGCACCTTCCTCTTTATTTTAGGAAGAAACTGACACTATAATCCTAGACATTAACACTATCCCTTTTAATTTTTTTAATGAAATTGTGCTGTAAAAACACATCTTACTGTGAAATTTGTTTTTAGGATTTGTGTACTGTAGAACTGTTCATACACTTTCTAATTTATTTTTCGAGATCTATTTTCTGAGTTCACCACTACAAACTATGATTCAAACTGTATGCAAATTGAAGGGGGGTCTCACAATATACCAATTAAAACATTCACTAAACAGATTGCTACTTCCCACAGAGACAGTTGCTTTTACCTTTAAACAGCATACTCAACATGTAAATTTCATCGAATGTACAACATTTCATCATAACTATAAGGAACCACATCCAGCCGCGGGCTGTGGAGGGAGTTACGGTGGGGCATGGAGACGGGGAGGGGGAGGTGCAGGGTTGAGGGACATAAAAACCGGCATATGGATAATTGCAGGTAAGTACATAATTAAAATTATTGAAACAAATTTTGTAGCGCACTGCATCGCAAAATGCGATGCTGTGCACGCTACAAATTTCATTTTATTAATTAAATTGTGTACTTACCTGCAATTATCCATATGCCAGTTTTTAGGTCTCTCCACCCTGCACATCCCCCTCCCCGCCTCCCTGCCCCACCGTAACTCCCTCCACGGCCCGCGACTGACCACATCATAATAAACCTGTGCAAATGCATATAATAGGCTGCAAATAGATAGTACAGTCACAGAAATGCACCAAAAATGCCCATCACGCCAACAGCCATATCATAATACACCTCTATAATTCAAGAAAAACGACTGCACACAAATGTTACAGCATGAGTTAGAGAGATAATGATGACTTAGCAAGAATTAATCCACGTAAAGAGCAAACTCTTACAGTCAAAGAATAGATGAACCAGAACTGCATAGAAAATAACACATGGACCCGGCCCATAAAAAGATAGTACCAACAAACAGTGGAAACCTATCTCAAAATACATATGTAGTGCAAGCAGGTACAGACATAGTTAAAATAGAAGATAAAATCCTCCTGCAAAAGAGAAGCAGTGCAAATATTCTAAAAAATGTTGCTTATTATTGTAATCTGCACAAAAATAAATTGACATTAAAAAAATTTCAACTCACCTGTAAAAAAGAATTTGATTGTTGTAAACTCTGTCACGTTGACTTCAGGTTGTTGCTTTTCAGCACCAAACACTCTTAAAAAAAATAAACAACTGAATTTTAGTTAACATATTACAGACATATTTATTAGACAACTTACACCCATTGTGCCAAATATCAAGCCTAACAAATACATTCCCTTATTTTCTCTCCATTATATATCCTAAAGGCTAACTAAGTTTAATATTTGTTTATTAAACACATCCAATAACCACATTTTTCACCCAGATTTTTTAAAAATCAAACTTCATTTACAGTCTAATCTGCCACACATTGCCAGGATACTACATGCAATATTTATGATATGCACTGCTACGCAATCTTACTTAGTTTATCTGTTACCCATCTTACTTGGCAAAATAAATCAGCATGGAACATCAACAACACACTGCGAATAAACCTTCTTTTTACATAATTTTGGGTGAATAATTTGCTTTTCAGTTTGATATTTCAATTCTGATAATTATATTGATTTGTTTTCTTTCCTACTTTTTCATAATCACTAGTTGCACAAAACTAATGACAGAGATAGAGAGAGATGTACAATACATAAGAGACACAGTACAGAAGGGACACAGACCACAGGAGACAGACACACAGTACCAGGGACACAAACATGCAGAGACAGACCACCTTTGAAAGCACAAATGGAGAGAAAGAAAAATAACAAAAAGCAGACAATAGTCAACAAAAAGAGGGAGGGTACAAAAAAAGAAAAAGATGAACATAGACAGGGTGTAACCGAGAAGAAACAACAGACAAGGCACACAAAAAAAACGCCAAGAGGCACAGGGAAATACAGGACAGCAGGCAAACAGCACAATAGGGAGAAAGAGAGCAGAAGGAACGCAGAGATGGACAAGAAGAGCAGAAGGGAGAGAGAGATAGAAAAAAGGAGGCTGAATAGAAGACAGAGAGAGAGATACACCACCATAGAGATAATGCAGGAGAAAGACTGAAAGCAGGAGATACAGAGAGATACAAAACGACCATAAAAAGCAGTGAGAGATCACAAGGGAGAGGGAAAGCAAGGGCATAATTCATCCCACAAAGTATAAGAAGGACAGATGGGAAAAAAAGAATAGTAAAAACCACAACCAAGAGATGGACAACAAGAGAAACAGAAAGAATACAACAAAGATTGAGGGAGAACAAAAACAGGATAGAGAGAAAATACATGAGAGACAAGAAGGGTAGAATTCAGAGAGTACACAACATGAAGTGAAACAGCACAATAGACAGAGATACAGAGAACTAGCCGAACACACTGAAATATATGAAGGAACCAGCACAAAGATAGAGATATTGAAAAAAGGGAAAGAGCAACACAGATATATGTTTGCTAACTCCAGTAACTTAGTGCATTAAGACATCTGCTGCAGGAACTTCTGTATAACCTCATAGTCAAAATTCTTTGGGGCAGATTTATGAAGGCCTTGCTCCGCCGGTACGTCATTTTTAACATGGGAAAAAGTGACGCACCGGCGGCGCAAGGCCTTCATAAATCTGCCCCATTGTTTCCCTTTAGCCCCACCCCTTTTCCCTATGACCTCTCACCCATCAGAACCACAAACCACACTGTAAATTTTGCCCTACATATCAAAGCATGAGGGTATGGTACAATAGATAACATCATACATACAGCAACTGTGGACTATTGCCTTTGACACAGATTGATAGCTGCACAAGTTAAATAAGCATTAATTTACACCTCTCAATAATGTTTAGAAAACTTCAACTTACAGTCAGGGGACACCACAACAATATTCTCTTACCTAAGTTTCAGAAAAAGAAAAAGAATTCCACACTAAAAATAACTGTCTTTAAAGAATTTCCGTTCCGTTACTACACTACACTCACCTACCAGGATCTCATTGCGTCACTTCTCCACTACTCATAACTACACAGTGTCAAAAATATCAATACCACACATAATCTACATGTAGTTTCTGAACATGTCCGTACTGCACTCTATTTTTAGCTCTGCCACTTTTTCTTGAAGTACTGCAACACCATGCTGTCACGATAGGCCGGCAAAAAAAACAATGTACCTATGCCGGAGCTCAAAAGTGCACCCCGATACACACCCAGCCTAGCTTTAAGAAAGTGCCTCTACTGACACCCGAAAAGACCCGGCAAACTTAAAGCCCTGAAACTATCTTAATGTCTCCTCTCCCTTTCCACCTTTAAATTTCATTTTCAAACCACGTTTCCTTTCCATCACACACGATTCTTTTTCGGTGTTCCACATTCAACGCCTAGACACTTTACCCTTTTTAGTCAGAAGCTGCACCTCCAACATGCCTAATGCATGAATTAATTACTCTATCTTTCGCGCTTTTTCAATGTTTAAATTCCACAGATTTTTTTAACAAAAATACATACCACCGGCTCAGTACCTCTTAGTAACATGAAACCAAGTCGCTCCCTTTTACTTACTAATCCCTTAGAGACGGCAAAAAATTATATTTGTATAGATATGAGCGTACTGAAACATGGAATTAGTCGTTCACATCCAGGCACTACCAATTGCATGACTTATTTAACTGGAAGCGCTGTAATGTTGCATATGTTTTCAAAGGTACACCGGTGCCTCCTATAATGCCGATTTTTACCTTAATACTCAGCAGTGATCATTTATTTTCAAGCAATGAGAATTGCTATGAGTTTTTAAATGACAAACCTTACTCTGTAATAGTCTATCTGCATCTGCCTCTCTGTAAGAATGTAGTTTATCCACCCCCGCATGGGAACCTTGATGTTTCCATCTGGCCGCGAAATCCGGCCTTGAATTGAAAGATCCATCCCAAGACTTGAACAACAGCCTTATTGTCACAAAATGAAGTTACCCGAGCATCTGTTCACAAACATATCTCATTCACTTTGCTAACACTCGCAGAAAACTGCATACCTTATTAAATAGTGACCTTCCTTTATAATTTCCTGAGGTGACTCCCATAATCTTTAACGCTCCTCCACTTCACAGCTGGCCTATTTTTTTTGCAACTACTAATCAATGGTTTGGTGATTTTTTTGCACCAAATTATTTAAAGTCATTCTGCTACTCTTCACTCCATATTCTCTGACCTGTGTTTGTGAACTTCCTGATCTACTACCAGCAGCTGCTACTTTTCTGTTCCTATTTTCTTTATTACAAAATGGATGTCCGTCCTGTCTTCGCAAATGAGCTGGAGCACTTAGAACTGTTTCGCCACAGGATGCTTGAGTACTATGGCATCCTGCCACTCGCGACTTTGAGTGCATCATATGGATTATCATTTCGATTTTCCTATTTCACCTGTGTGCAGCCTGTATTTCATTGCCTGAGCTGTGATTTCATGTGGGCCCTGGACTTATGTCTCTGCAACTCGGTATCTCCTGAAGTGAATTACAATCATCTCATGAATCCGTTAATTGATCATGAACAGCTTTGTTCCGACGGAGGGATTATGGCCTTTGCAGCGATACATGGAGTTCTGGGTCATTGGAATATATTCGCAGCGGCGCAAGATTTCATGGCACACAGCTACATTGAAAAGTCACCGAGTTGTCCTCTGATGGTACTAGAGGCTCCGGTAATTAAAGAGCATGTATGTTCATTTCCTCTTTTCAATTGGATGGCTGACTTGTTTTCGGACGATAACAGTGACTTCCTTTTAGAAGCGGTTGCTACTTACTTCGCCTACTCAATTGTAGGATGACTCTTATGCAAGCCATTGACGTCTTAACTGTTTTTTCCCTCCCTATTTTTCTTATTTTTTGTAAACTTTTTTTTATATAAACAGACCTATTGGCTTTACTAACAGTGGACATTGCAATTTCGTGCTGGTGAGATTTTCGTGTTTTATGTGGAGTTAATTATTTTTCCTCACCTACTCGATTTCGTTCAAAACATTTCATAGTGCTCTAATTTCAACAAATCACTTGCTCATGTTATCTTATCTTATTTGAAACATTCTCGAAGCAAGGCTGGGTAAAATATGGTTAAATGTGTTGTGATAAATGTGTATAGTTACAATGACTTTTTATATGGTTAAACCCCATTTTCCCTTTCTACTCCTTATTCCCGCCTCACACACATGTGCTGCTTTTGTTTTCTGCCTAGTGAAATATTTTCGATTCATAACTGAAAAGTATGTGATTACACTGATATTACCCTTGCTTATCGAGCTGTATGTGACATCGAGTACTGAAACCTTTCAAAAAATATCTCAATACAGTAGTTGTTGTGAACACTGATTTTCGAACGTCCCTTCAGATAACATACATGCACCTCCAGCCAAGTTCTCGCTTTTGGCACGTTTTTTATTTCCTTACACAATACCATACCACAATCTTGATAGTGCTTCGTATGCAGAGAACTAATTGTTAATGAGGTGATGTCTAACCACTAGCATTTTCATATATGATTACTGAACTTAAAATCAAAAGACACCTTCTTACATTTAATATAATTTAATATATTTGGTTAGGAGGCTGTAGAATATGTTTTGTTAAACCTTATTCATTTTGCATCATACTATACTTCCACCATTTGTGTTGTATGGACTAGTAACTATGCCGATTACTTTCTTTATAATATCTTTACTCGTATTAGATAATAAACTTCGCTTCAAAGCACTGCATCAGTGAATAAATATTTCAAATATATACGTTCCCTCTTTTAATCCATATTCAGAACTGAAATTATTGTATACTAAAAGTGTATTCATGTGTTCGACGTAATCTCAGCTGTACTCAGTTCATGTTTTCTTTTCTCAACCTGAATTATTCATGGTGCAACCCGCTGGCCTGCGACGGCCAGTCAAGCCTTTCTTAGCGGGTCGTGAACCATGCCAACAATCGTACCTCTGGGAAAAAAATAATGTATTACTGTTACCAAGCACCGCCGCAGTTGTGCTTCACTCAGACTGATAATCACTGCTCCCCCGCTTCTACAGAGCACACGCTATGTCGTTTTTCACTACTTATCCCCCTTTTCATCTCCACTATAACAAACACTTCTTTGCCAGCCACCAGAGAACAAAGTGAAAAACCAAAGGGACTAAGAAGTGAAATACGACAAACCCTCTGCTCTGTGGAGCCGGCCGAGCGGTAATTCTGAAAGTTGACATTCACTGACTAACGCTTCCAAAAACCATCTCAATTATATAAATTGTATTTTGATAACCTGCCAAGTACTTTGATGCGACTATCTGTGTCTCCCTGCAGAACAAACTTCCTCAGCCCAGACTGAACGCAGACACACACAGACACACACACACTAAGATAACACAGAGCAACGGATAACGAAAGCAGGAGTGAGATGAAAATGGAGTCACACAGCGGTACAGAGAGACCTCTATGTATATTCGGTCTTCTACATCAATTTATGAAGGCATATACTCCACGAACCTGTGTACAACCTCATGGTCACAAGTTTTCATTTGATTTTACACCTCCCCTTCTCACCCCACCCCCACCAGTGCAGCCCTCGGCAACAAACCACACTGTAATTTTATCCTACAACATAAAGTTTATAATACCTAAAGCATTAGCCCTTTTTGTCGACCATATGACATATAATCTACCATTTCTCTCTCTACCTGCATTATCTGTGTCTCTGCTAATTCCATTTTTGATCTTTAACCAACTTTACAGATTATATGGAAACGCTCCCAAATCTCTCAATTAATTACTGTCTATTTTATCATATTTTATATACCATTTATTCAGTATACCACAAATATATCCAAAACTATAATTCACACTTGAAAGAAAGTGAAGAAATGGCGCACAACCCCCATTAACTTCACAGAACTTCAGCCTCCTCTCCCCCCCTCATGTCTGCTGTGGAAGCCCAAGATAACATACATCCCAGATACACACAGAGCCGCACCTGAACGTTTCACATCTCTATAAAGAAACATTTGAATGTTAATTAGACCTTGCACTTGTTTTACCCATTCTAACAGCCCCTCCAGCTTTACTCTACCTACTGATTAAACGTTCATGGCCCCCTAACAAAAAACATTTTTTTCCTCCCCCCCAAATTTCGTTGCAGTTCCGTCTCTGACTGACATTCAATTAAAAGAACTAACAGTAGAGGATAGCATACAAACATGACTGAAGTCCACTGACCTTAATCAAATTTATTAATCGTAATTTAAAATTAATAATTGCAAATAAACAATGTATATAAAGAGCGATAAAATAAAATGGAACAGTAGTTGAAAAAATAGAAAACCGTGCCAAAGTCAAAAATGTGGTTGCTCAGAGACTGTAAGGGAAATAATCAAGTATAGTGTCCAAACCACATTTAACGGTACATCACAAAACAAACAGTTAGACACTCACCTTTACCAATGCTTTATAAGATGTAGAACAATGATAGTCACAAAACGATAGTCGTTTGACGGAACTCTCAATAAAGCTTCTATCGTGCAACAAATAATAATGGCATAGATTTCCTGTCAATACACACTCATATATGTCTCTTCAACCAATCATATTTGTTCCCACACAATATCATAATCAAATTAACATTTCAGTTGGTTATCCCTTTCAATATTTTCAAAGTCACATAAAGGTCACCCTTCACCCTCTACCTTCTCTGGGTGTTTCCATGGTAACAGCTCATTCTGCACCTGGCTGAAGGCACAGGTCAAAAGTTCATATCTCAACGTTCTAAATCATAGCAAAAAGGCTCATTTCCCTCCAAACACACCTGCCTATCCACTGTTTTTTTACATTTCGTTTTTTTTCACGACCAATAGAAGATTTCGTTTGAAAAAAACAGTAACATACAACGTAGTCTTCAATCTTGAGGTATAAGAATCAACCAATCATTTTTAGTTTTTCATCAACACCAAACCTCATACACTTTTTTATCGTGACTTTCACCATCTAATTGCCATTTCACTTCCAGAACCCATCGGAGTACTACTGCATCTGCCTTGAAAATGAAGGTTTGGCTTGTAGGACACAGCTATATTCACTGGAGTGAAAAATATGCTGCAAACAGACGAATTTCTAACCTTGACTTACCAAATGTGCACATTACGTGGATTGGCCAATGAGGATTGAGATGTCACCAATTGATACCATTGGTGACAACTTTTATGCATCTCCCTGAACCTAACCTTATAATTGTGCACTGTGGTGGGAATGATCTAGGCACATTAACAGGGGTAGGTTTGGAAATGCTTCTAAAGGACACCTTTCGTTAATTGATGACACTTTTTCCTCGAACTGTCTTGGTGTATTCCAATATATGCCAAAGACAGAAATGGAATTGGTCCAATCAACGTTGTCCACAGATTGAGAAAGCAAGGAAACATGTCAATAAATCTGTTTCTGCTTTCCTCAGAGAATAAAGCATGGGTTCTATATACAACAACAACTTGCGTTACAACATGGAAGGCATCTATCGGAGAGATGGTGTTCATTTCACGGATGAGGGAAATAGAATCTTCCTCTGTAACATGAGACTCTGCATCGGTACTTACTTAGAGGTGCAGAAAAAACTCAATTAACACAAGGGCTCTTTTAAGGGCCACCTTAGATCTAAACACTCAAACTTGTAATTTATCTCTATCTTTCTTTATGTTTTTTGTTCGCCGTGCGCGACCGGGTGCGCGCACCCCGCAACTTTTTTGCAAAAAAAAAGCTACTTTTAGAATTTCGGCATCCTTAATAAATGCCTGAAGAAACCAACGAAATCAAACAGTCTCCACCCTGCTCCCTTTCCATGCTCTCCACTATAGTTTTTCACAGTCTTGTGAATAGGGGTACGCGAGCGACTGCGCGCACCCCGTAACTTTTTTTGACAGTCCTTACTGCACCCCCTGACAAAACCTACCCGGCCAGACAATCTCTACCTTCTCCCCTTTCCATGTTCTAACCCTTTTTTCTGTACAATATATTCACTCGCACTAACAAAATGGAAAATAACATGGGAAAAACACGCTTTGGGACCTCCCTTTTATCTCAGCCCCCACTTGACGAATCCCCCCAAAACTTTCAGGGAAGGAGCGCAGCGGACCGAGCCATCTTCTTTGAGAAATTCGGAAAGATTCGTCCACTGGGGCCAAAGTTAATCTAAATAGAATGTTGCGGATTTCCTATGGAAACTAGGTCCTAACTATAACTACCTACTGGCGACCGCCAGTAGGTAATATATATATATATATATATATATACTACAACAGTTTCCCCGGTGCCGGGGAGGGTGGGGTCGCTGAACAAACCGGAGCAAACAATCGCTTTTCAAGTTCTTTTGCTTTTATTCATAATCCATGGGGGGTTCAAAGAAACAAAAACAACCGACGCGTTTCGGCAGCGTCCGCTGCCTTGGTCACGGTCAGTTTTGTGTTTACAACTCACACTTTTGTTACATCTCAAAATTATCCAAAACACGCCCCCTTGTGGGTTTGACCAATTTCATATAGGAATTCTGGGACTTGTAGTTTCCCTAACCGATCCCTCGGTCTATATTTACAATGTTTAAACCATTTTCTGTACATTTCATGAATTTAGTGAATTGCTTTTCACCCTGGTCAATTCAAAACGGTTACAGTTGTTGTCCCACAGAATTATTATTGTTACAAGTTCATACATTTGGAATGAAATTGAACAAATAATGCCCTCTAGTGGGCCTGTAGTGGTGCGAGTTGGAATTGTGGTTGTAATTCTGCCCTTCAGTGGGCTGAGACTGTTAAGTTTTTGGTCTAATGTTGGTGTGAGTTGTGGTTACAAAGTGAGAAAAAGTGCATGGGTAAAAAATTATAATATGTGGGAAAACAATTGAGTTAAAATCAGATGCGATCTGCGGGATGCTAAGGTGGATTCAGTCAATATTTACAAATGCGTGTACAGTTCCTCTGATTGGTTCAGGCCAAAGGGTGTCATTGTTCTGAAGTTCAAAATGTGCCTTGACTCCTTCTGTCTCAATATTCTTTCGTCGTGGCCACCCCTCGCTGATAAGTTCATAGTTTCTATGCCCCAGAAGTGCAGTTTTTTCCAGTCCCCTTGATGATCTGACTCCATATGTTTCGCCACTGCGTTACTCCTGTCCTTGTGTACTGTGGCTCGGACATGCTCCAATATGCGTTTTTTCAATTCGCAAATAGTGCTCCCTATATATCTTTGTTTGCATGGACACTCAATTATGTATATAGTATATTTGCTGTTGCATGTTATACATTCCCTTATTCGCCAGATCTTGTTGTTGTACATGGTTATTTCTGTTGTCGGTTTGGCGATTTCACAAACTTTACAGTTGTAACATTTTATGAATCCTTTAGTTTTTAGCCAGTTGGTTTTCTTAGTTGTTGATTGAAAGTGGCTGTGGACAAGTTGGTCCTGTAGATTTTTAGCCCTCCGATATGTGACTGTAGGATGTTTTCCCATTCTTTTGCCTATCACTGGATCCAACTGTAGGATTTTCCAATTTCTTTTTAGGATTTGATTTAGTTGTTTAGTTTCCTTACTATAATTGGTGATTAGTCTGATTGGTTCCTCCTCTGTTGTGGTTTTGGTTTCTTTCATTTTCAAGCACTCTGACCTTGGTGTTTGGTTAGCTCTGTCCCAGCCTTTTTTGGTACATGGTTTATTGTAATGTCTGTTATGAAAACGTTTCATGGCATTTTGACTCTGTTTCTGCCATTCTTCCTCCTCACTGCAGATTCTGCGCAATCGCAAGAATTCTCCGTACGGAATGCTGGCTATCAAAGATTGTTGATGGAAGCTCGTGGCCTCCAATGTCGAGTTTGTTGCTGTACTTTTTCGGTGGAGAGTTGTTTCCATTTGATTGTTTTTTATATATATCTCTGTGTCCAGAAAGATTGCTCTGTCCTTGGTGATGCTGTGGGTAAATTTTATACCAGGAGTGCTGTTGTTCAGTATTTGAAAATATTCCAAAAATTTGTCTTCTCCTCCATCCCACACTACGAACAGATCGTCTATAAATCTTCTCCAGATTATAATATGTCGTGTGAAACTCAGGTGATTGACATTCCATGCCATTTTTTCCTCCCACCATCCCATAGCGGTGCAGGCGTAATTGGGGCTGAAGGAAAAACCCATGGCGGCTCAATTTTTTTGTTTGTAGACCGTGTCTCCAAACATGAAAATGTTATTACAGAGTAAAAGATTAATCATCTCCACCAGCATTTCGTTGTGACGTTGATAATGAATGTTCCGTTCCTGAAGCGCATATTTGCATGCTGTTAAACCCATTTCGTTATCAATATTTGTGTATAATGATATTACATCTAGTGTGATCATGATGTACTGGGGTTTCCATTGGATTGTTTTCAAAATGCACAGGAAGTCGGTTGTGTCCTTTACGTACGATTTCAGGAGTTTTACATGGGGGCTTAGGAAGTGATCTATAAAATTTGACACTGGTTCCAGTAATGAGCCATTGGCTGACACGATGGGCCTCCCTGGTGGTTTCGTGGCATTTTTATGGACTTTAGGCAGAAAGTACATCGTGGCCGTTTTGGGAAAATCCACTGTCAGATATTTCTTTTCATCAGAGTCCAAGAGTTCATCCTTTTCCCATTGGCTGATCTTTTTATCCAATTCCCTTTTTATTGTGTCAGTCGGATTTGTTTCAAGTTTTTCATAGTAGTGTTGGTTATTCAATTGATCCATTGCTTCAGCAACATACAATTTTCGATCCCATAACACTATATTCCCGCCTTTGTGTGCCATTTTTATTTCAAAATTTTCATTGTTTTGTAGGGATGTCAAGGCTTGTCTTTCCGTTTTTGTTAAATTGTCTTTCATTTTGCCTTTGGTGTTAATTTTGTAAAGATCTTGAATGACCGCCTCCTGGAACAGATCTATTTTATTGCCGGGTGTTAGTTGCGGATAAAATTTAGATTTTGCCTTGAGGCCACTCGTGCCGGCTCCCAATTGAGGTACAGCCGTATGTAAATTAATTTCCTGTCCTTGTTCTGCATTCAAATTTAGAACAGTTAAAAATGCTTCACTGTCCCTGGCCAAAAGAGTAGATGTTGGTTTGACTTGACATTTAGTTATCGTTGGTTTATTTTTTCTCTCCGCAAAAAACTTTGCGAGTTTGATTTTTCGAATGTACAGATAAAAATCAATGCGTGTCTGTGCCATATCCATATGTGTCGTTGGGCAAAAGTTAATTCCCTTCTTTAACAGCGTGGTCTCGGCTTCCGAAATTTCCTTACCAGAAAGGTTGATTATTTGAAGTTCTTCATTCAGGTCCCCTTCTTTTGTCTCATTAGTCGGGTTTGTGTTCCCACTTTTTCGTTTGTAGCCGTTCCTCCTTCGGCTCCTCCTTGTGTGGGCTTGGTGTATCTTGGTTGCCAAGATCTTCCCCTTCCCCTCGCTCGACCTCGTGTATTTCTTTGCGCCCCTCGGTTCTGTTCCCATTGTTGCTGTGATAGGACTAGGCGCATATCCCCTAAAAAAATCCTCTTTTGTGGGTCCAGATTGGCATCATCTTCAGTTAAATCTACTGATGTCATGGATGACATGCTAGACGATGAGCTCACTGTAGCAGTTCTGGGTGATCGAAATTGGTCATATTTGCGGGCGAACGTGAATATTCTTCCTTGTAAATAGTCATTGGCATCCCTCTCAAATTTGGCCTGTTTTCTTAATCTCACTTCTTCCTCGTGTTTATCAATTTGTTTGCTCAAGTCTTCCTTGAATTTTGTCATTTCTGTACTTAATTTTAAGCTGTCTAGCTCCTTCTCCAAGACTCTAAGTTGTTCCTTTATTTTTTCAAGAGCTATTTCGATGTGTTTAACAAGTATTTTTAATAGGCCCAAGGAGGAGTTTATTGTATATTCACCCCATTCCTGGAGTAGTTCGTTCGTGACATCTTGATGGCTAGGCATTAGTAATATTCGTAAGCCGCGAGGCACTCTTTCCACTTCCAGGTATTGTTGTAGGGAAATTAGCTCCCATGATTTATTTATTTCTTTTTTATTTAGTTTTTCCCATAAGCGTAGCTTTTCTTTAGTGTCATTTTTCCCTGTTTCCTTACTGGCTTCTGTAGATTTGGGCGTATCCATATTACTGGAACTTTTGCTAAACATTGTAACGATGAAATCTTTTCTTTTAGCATCCCGCTTATACATATTTCTTTTCTCCTTTCTGTTGAACCCCCTTCGGTTTCAATGGATATATAATGATCAATTATAAAGCGACTCCGTTTGTGTCCCGTCTTTTGTTGGCTGTTTGACTGTGCCTGTTAATTCCTCAATTTTTGATGAAACCCTCCATTCGGGTTCGTATGTGATTTCAAATTATGGATGGCACTCGGTAAACAGTTCTAAGAAGGCGGGCATCCAGGTAACCGGCAAGTACAATCTGTACGTTTGTAACTCAATTTTTTAAGAGACCAATATACCCAAGTCCCTTTCAATCAGCGTACTCCCACAGTCAAGTCTCCTTACCTTGGAGTCTTCCCTCCGCGGTAGGCGGCTTGCTGCTTCCTTTCCGTCGATCGTCCGTCTTTGGGCAATCGGTCACAGTTCTTGTCAGTTTGGAGCCGGTGAGCACCTCGAAGAGTAAAACACTTCCGACACTTGGCTCTCTCTCCCTTCGATAGGCGCTGCTTAGCCTGGTCGCGTTGCCCCTGCGGATGAGCCAGCCGCTCATAAATTACAACAGTTTCCCCGGTGCCGGGGAGGGTGGGGTCGCTGAACAAACCGGAGCAAACAATCGCTTTTCAAGTTCTTTTGCTTTTATTCATAATCCATGGGGGGTTCAAAGAAACAAAAACAACTGACGCGTTTCGGCAGCGTCCGCTGCCTTGGTCACGGTCAGTTTCGTGTTTACAACTCACACTTTTGTTACATCTCAAAATTATCCAAAACACGCCCCCTGGCAACCAAGATACACCAAGCCCACACAAGGAGGAGCCGAAGGAGGAACGGCTACAAACGAAAAAGTGGGAACACAAACCCGACTAATGAGACAAAAGAAGGGGACCTGAATGAAGAACTTCAAATGATCAACCTTTCTGGTAAGGAAATTTCGGAAGCCGAGACCACGCT
The DNA here is from genome assembly GCF_964261635.1 of Lissotriton helveticus. Lineage (NCBI taxonomy): Eukaryota > Metazoa > Chordata > Amphibia > Caudata > Salamandridae > Lissotriton > Lissotriton helveticus. The sequence continues at coordinate 555,314,379 of NC_136069.1, read as the reverse complement.
GTTAAAGAAGGGAATTAACTTTTGCCCAACGACACATATGGATATGGCACAGACACGCATTGATTTTTATCTGTACATTCGAAAAATCAAACTCGCAAAGTTTTTTGCGGAGAGAAAAAATAAACCAACGATAACTAAATGTCAAGTCAAACCAACATCTACTCTTTTGGCCAGGGACAGTGAAGCATTTTTAACTGTTCTAAATTTGAATGCAGAACAAGGACAGGAAATTAATTTACATACGGCTGTACCTCAATTGGGAGCCGGCACGAGTGGCCTCAAGGCAAAATCTAAATTTTATCCGCAACTAACACCCGGCAATAAAATAGATCTGTTCCAGGAGGCGGTCATTCAAGATCTTTACAAAATTAACACCAAAGGCAAAATGAAAGACAATTTAACAAAAACGGAAAGACAAGCCTTGACATCCCTACAAAACAATGAAAATTTTGAAATAAAAATGGCCGACAAAGGCAGGAATATAGTGTTATGGGATCGAAAATTGTATGTTGCTGAAGCAATGGATCAATTGAATAACCAACACTACTATGAAAAACTTGAAACAAATCCGACTGACACAATAAAAAGGGAATTGGATAAAAAGATCAGCCAATGGGAAAAGGATGAACTCTTGGACTCTGATGAAAAGAAATATCTGACAGTGGATTTTCCCAAAACGGCCACGATGTACATTCTGCCTAAAGTCCATAAAAATGCCACGAAACCACCAGGGAGGCCCATCGTGTCAGCCAATGGCTCATTACTGGAACCAGTGTCAAATTTTATAGATCACTTCCTAAGCCCCCATGTAAAACTCCTGAAATCGTACGTAAAGGACACAACCGACTTCCTGTGCATTTTGAAAACAATCCAATGGAAACCCCAGTACATCATGATCACACTAGATGTAATATCATTATACACAAATATTGATAACGAAATGGGTTTAACAGCATGCAAATATGCGCTTCAGGAACGGAACATTCATTATCAACGTCACAACGAAATGCTGGTGGAGATGATTATTCTTTTACTCTGTAATAACATTTTCATGTTTGGAGACACGGTCTACAAACAAAAAAATGGAGCCGCCATGGGTTTTTCCTTCAGCCCCAATTACGCCTGCACCGCTATGGGATGGTGGGAGGAAAAAATGGCATGGAATGTCAATCACCTGAGTTTCACACGACATATTATAATCTGGAGAAGATTTATAGACGATCTGTTCGTAGTGTGGGATGGAGGAGAAGACAAAGTTTTGGAATATTTTCAAATACTGAACAACAGCACTCCTGGTATAAAATTTACCCACAGCATCACCAAGGACAGAGCAATCTTTCTGGACACAGAGATATATATAAAAAACAATCAAATGGAAACAACTCTCCACCGAAAAAGTACAGCAACAAACTCGACATTGGAGGCCACGAGCTTCCATCAACAATCTTTGATAGCCAGCATTCCGTATGGAGAATTCTTGCGATTGCGCAGAATCTGCAGTGAGGAGGAAGAATGGCAGAAACAGAGTCAAAATGCCATGAAACGTTTTCATAACAGACATTACAATAAACCATGTACCAAAAAAGGCTGGGACAGAGCTAACCAAACACCAAGGTCAGAGTGCTTGAAAATGAAAGAAACCAAAACCACAACAGAGGAGGAACCAATCAGACTAATCACCAATTATAGTAAGGAAACAAAACAACTAAATCAAATCCTAAAAAGAAATTGGAAAATCCTACAGTTGGATCCAGTGATAGGCAAAAGAATGGGAAAACATCCTACAGTCACATATCGGAGGGCTAAAAATCTACAGGACCAACTTTTCCACAGCCACTTTCAATCAACAACTAAGAAAACCAACTGGCTAAAAACTAAAGGATTCATAAAATGTTACAACTGTAAATTTTGTGAAATCGCCAAACCGACAACAGAAATAACCATGTACAACAACAAGATCTGGCGAATAAGGGAATGTATAACATGCAACAGCAAATATACTATATACATGATTGAGTGTCCATGCAAACAAAGATATATAGGGAGCACTATTTGCGAATTGAAAAAACGCATATTGGAGCATGTCCGAGCCACAGTACACAAGGACAGGAGTAACGCAGTGGCGAAACATATGGAGTCAGATCATCAAGGGGACTGGAAAAAACTGCGCTTCTGGGGCATAGAAACTATGAACTTATCAGCGAGGGGTGGCCACGACGAAAGAATATTGAGACAGAAGGAGTCAAGGCACATTTTGAACTTCAGAACAATGACACCCTTTGGCCTGAACCAATCAGAGGAACTGTACACGCATTTGTAAATATTGACTGAATCCACCTTAGCATCCCGCAGATCGCATCTGATTTTAACTCAATTGTTTTCCCACATATTATAATTTTTTACCCATGCACTTTTTCTCACTTTGTAACCACAACTCACACCAACATTAGACCAAAAACTTAACAGTCTCAGCCCACTGAAGGGCAGAATTACAACCACAATTCCAACTCGCACCACTACAGGCCCACTAGAGGGCATTATTTGTTCAATTTCATTCCAAATGTATGAACTTGTAACAATAATAATTCTGTGGGACAACAACTGTAACCGTTTTGAATTGACCAGGGTGAAAAGCAATTCACTAAATTCATGAAATGTACAGAAAATGGTTTAAACATTGTAAATATAGACCGAGGGATCGGTTAGGGAAACTACAAGTCCCAGAATTCCTATATGAAATTGGTCAAACCCACAAGGGGGCGTGTTTTGGATAATTTTGAGATGTAACAAAAGTGTGAGTTGTAAACACAAAACTGACCGTGACCAAGGCAGCGGACGCTGCCGAAACGCGTCGGTTGTTTTTGTTTCTTTGAACACCCCATGGATTATGAATAAAAGCAAAAGAACTTGAAAAGCGATTGTTTGCTCCGGTTTGTTCAGCGACCCCACCCTCCCCGGCACCGGGGAAACTGTTGTAATTTATGAGCGGCTGGCTCATCCGCAGGGGCAACGCGACCAGGCTAAGCAGCGCCTATCAAAGGGAGAGAGAGCCAAGTGTCGGATATATATATATACACACACCCTGAAAAAAAACATAGGTTTCAGGGGCCTTATAGTTAGTTGGACATTTCACTCATACAAAACCATTGAAATTTCCCCGTTATAGTTAGTTCAGCTAACTATAACTCGCGCGCCCGCAATGCACTGCTGATAACATCAGATATTACATCACTCATGACATGGTCAGTGACATCACTCATGACATCATCACTGATGACATCTCAAATTACATCACTGATGACATCATCCAGTGAATGTGTTTTTCTGAAAATTAAATACGTTTTATATATGTATATCTCAAGGTCGATGGAAGAATACATGGGTATATAAGTGTCTAAATGGATGATTAAAAAACAAATTAATTGTATAACTGACTGATTTAAGTGTATCTTAGTGAATACATGGGTTAGGGAGCAATGTTTTAATATGTAAAATCTGTATCAGTCTCTCACTTTGTGTATAATTGGCTGCATGGGTTGGTGAGTGGCTACATGAGTGTCTATGTAGGTTATTAGTTGGTTTTCTGAGTATCAGTATGAGTGTCTGAGTCTCTGTATGGTTCGGTGGGGGTATTACATAGTGCATAGATGCATGAATGAGTGACTCACTGTTTGAATGTGTTGAAGACAGGATGTGTGCAGGACAGTATGGGTGGATGAGTGTGTGTATGGGTGTGTTAGTGAGTAAATGACTGTCTCAATAGTGTCTTTATGAGTAACTACATATGTTTTAAACTAGTATATGTGAGTATTGGTATATATAAGTGAGTAGATGTGAGAATGAGAGATTGGAAGTGTTCCTGTATAAAGTAGTATGTGTTTCTATAAGTGATTGCTTGAGACAGTAAGAATGTGTAAGTTTGTGTAGCAGTAAGTGTGGTGGTGTGTGTATCACTGTATATATAATTTAATGGATGTTTGATACTTTGTTTGCAGGTGTGACTATGTGTGTGAGTAACTCTATGGATGTATGTCAGTGCGTAACAATACATATGATGAGTGAGTACATGTATGAGTGACTGTATAGGACTGTTGGTGAATGAGTGGATGTGTATATAGATCTTGAAATTACTGAATAGGTGTGTTGTAAGTGGTATTGGTATGTCCATTGTTTTGAAAATGTTAGGTTTCATTTTTGAGTATTTGTATCAAAGGTTCTATTTGGGTGAGAGGAGGTCTGCCACTCTATCACAAGGATGATGTCATCAGTGATGTAATTTGAGATGTCATCAGTGATGTCATGAGTGATGTCACCGACCATGTCATGAGTGATGTAATATGTGACGTCATCAGCAGTGCATTGTGGGCGCGCAAGTTCTAGTTAGCTGAATTAACTATAACTTGGGAATTTCAATGGTTTTGTACGAGTGAAATGACCAACTAACTATAACGCCCCTGAAACCTATGGTTTTTTCAGTGAATTTTGAAGTTTTTTTTAAATGCCAATATCTAATTATAACGTGCCTGAAATCTATGGTATGTTCAGTGAATTTCAAAGGTTTTTTAAATGTTAATTTGTAACAATAACATTACTGAAACCTATGTTTTTTCACTTAATTTCAAGATTTTTTCAATGCAAGTTTCTAACTATGCCTACAGAGGTAGGACATGTGAAGAAAGAAGAAAAAACACACAGAAAGAAGAAAAAGAAATGCAGAAAGTAGCAGCAGAAGTCCTCAATGACGAAGAAAAGTGCAGAAAGAAGGAAGACATGCAGAAAGAACGAACAGAGGAGCAGAAAGAGGTCTTGTTGCAAAATCATCCTGTACCGTCAACTATTTCTGATGGGTATTGGTGGTAACTGACTCTAACTAACCAGTCCTAGAGCCAGTACTATGCTGAAAAACCTAGAATACAGTTAAAACACCTACAAACACGAGGGAACACTGTGCGTTGGGGAACCCCTGTGATTACCATGGCCTCCTCTGTAACACCCTAATGTATATTAGGGCAGGGGGATTAAAACTACCTCTTAAAACACGCCACAGGGCACATTTGCACACTGGTGAAGGGAGGGGGGGCTGAGCTGACGTGTGCAAACACACCCTGTGGCTGTTTTAATTTGGGGGATAAAGTCCCCTTGAATCCTGAGTGTCCCTTGGGTCCAAGTAGCCCACCAGGTATCTCCAGTTAGTGTGACAGAGCTGCGTTGCAGGGAGATGTCAAAAAGGGCACAGCCTGGCCCACCTCTTTGCAACTTAGCACAGTGGCACTTACTGGAAGCACCAGGTAGACTAGTTGGTTCCCTGGGGCCCTCAGGATTGAAGGTGAATTATTTCCCCAACTTAAATCGTGACACTGGGCATGTTTGCACATGTCACCTCAGGTGCCCTCCCTTCACCACTGTGTTTAACGCACCCTGTGGCTGTTGTAAGTTGAAAGATTAAGTCTCCTTGAATCCTGAGGGTCCCTAGGGTTCAACTAGCCCACTAGGTACCTCCAGTAAGCGCCACGGAGCGGCGTTGCAGAGAGGTGGAAAAAGGGGCACGGCCTGAACCACCTCTCTGCAACACAGCGCAGTGACGCTTAGTGAAAGCACCTGGTGGGCTAGTTGGCCCCTAGGGTCCTTCAGGATTGAAGGGGAATCATTTCCCCAACTTAAAACGCACCACTGGGCGAGTTAGCACACGTCACCTCAGACCCCACCCCCTCCCTTCACCACTCCGTAAACGCACCCTGTGGCCGTTTTAAGTTGGGAGATTAAGTCCCCTTGAATCCTGATGGTCCCTAGGGTCCAACTAGTCCACTAGGTACCTCCAGTAAGCGCCACAGAGCGGCGTTGCAGAGAGGTCTAAAAAGGGGCACGGCCTGGACCATCTCTCTGCAACGCAGCACATTGGCACTTAGTGGAAGCACCTGGTGGGCTAGTTAGCCCCCAGGGGCCCTAAGGATTGAAGGGGAATTATTTCCACAACTTAAAATGCACCACAGGGCGTGTTTGCACACGTCATCTCATGCCCCGTCTCCTCGTTTCACCACTGTGTAAACTCGTCCTCTGGGCATTTTAAGTTGGATTATTAAGGCCCTTGAATCCTGAAGGTCCCTAGAGTCAAAGTAGCCCACTAGGTACCTCCAGTAAGCGCCACAGAGCTGCGCTGAAGAGAGGTGTAAAAAGGGGCGTGCCCTCTGAACACCTCTCTGCAGTGCAGGTCCATGGCACTTACTGGAGGTACATGGAGGACTAGTTGGCCCCCAGGGTCCCCAGGGATTGAAGAGGAATTAATTCCTCAACTTAAAATGCGCCACATGGCATGTTTGTACATATGCCACCTCAGGCCCGACCCCTCCCTTCATCACTGTGCAAATCCTCCTGTGGCACATTTTAAGTTGGGGGATTACCTCCCCTTGAATCCTGAGGGTCCCTGGGGTGCAATTAGCCCACCATGTACCTCCATTAAGCGCACAGAGCTGCGTTGCAGTGAGGTGTAAAAAGGGGCATGGCTTCAGAACACCTCTCTGTAGCGCAGCTCCCTGGCACATACTGGAGATTCCTGGTGGGCTTGTTGGCCCCCAGGGACCCCCAGTATTCAAGGGGCATTAGTTCCCAATCTGCAAATGCCCCAGGGGGCGCATTTTCAGAGTGCTGCAGGGAGGGGACCTGACCCCTTATTTATAAAAATTTGGAAGGGGAAGCCCATCCTCCGGGGCCTGGCCATTTTTGTTTTTATAAATGAATTTTTGGAGGGAGGGGCATTTATGGCCCCGGGGACCCCATCCCCGGGGCTGGCCTTTCCTTTTTTGTAATTTTTTTATAATTGGAAAGGGGGGCTGCGTGGCTCCCCTCCTGGGCCACTAATGGCCCCAGGGTCCCATCCCCTGAGGTGGCCCTCTCCGTTAAGTACCGTTGGGGGTTCCCAATCCCCTACCTCCTCTCCGGCTCCCTGTGTCCTACAGGAGCCGGCATTGCTTTTCCACATGGGGAACTGCTAGAATGCAGCTCCCCGTGTGGAAAAGCAATCTGCTTTGGAATTTAGAAGAGAGACTAGGTTTTCTGGGACGGGGGCCGCGCAGCCCCCCTCCCACTTAATGCAAAGCCCCGGCGGGTGGTGGTCCCATGGACTTGATGGTCCGTAACGGACCCCCTATTTTGACTATTTAGTGCCCTGGGAGGTGGCGGTCCCTGGGGCATGTGGGGGGCTTGTGTCACCCCACACAGGTTAATTTTAATTTTAAAAAAGCCCCGGGTGGTGGTCCCGGGGCTGTGAGGGGCAGTTTGGCCCCTGCCATCATAATTAGAGCCCCAGGGGGTGGCGGTCCCCAACTTAAAACTAACAAGCCCCAGGCGTGGCGGTCCCCGGGGCAGTGTGGGGGGGATTGAATCCCCCTAACTTTTTTTCTCATGCCCCCGGGACCTGGCCCACCTGGCTGGATATGCGGATTATCTGCGCTTCCCACGATTTTTAAAAAAAACCTTTTTTTTGGGCATGGGGGTCCTTGCGGGACCCCCTAAGCTGGCCTAGGGGGTAGGGTGTTTCTACCCTGCCCCCGTTTTTGTGTTTTGCACATTTATTTTTCTCTTTTCTTGTGCCTCGGTTCTACTTGCTTGCTCCTTCAGCTTTCTCTCTCCCTCGCAGTGGATCGTAAAAAGTTGGCGGAGCACGCCAACATTAAATTCCAAAATAAAGTTGCAATAATACAATCACAAAGAGTTTAAGGCATCCACCAGTGTTGGTAATTTATTTCAGGTTACGTGTTTCGCTCGTGAAACGAGCTTGGTCACACAGTGATACATTTGAAAGTAAGGCCTTACTTTCCAATGCATCACTGTGTGACCAGCTCGTTTCACGAGCGATACGCGTAACCTGAAATAAATTACCAACACTGGTGGCTGCCTTAAACTCTTTGTGATCGTATTATTGCAACTTAATTTATATATATCTATATATATATATATATATACACACACAAACATATATATCCACTCACAATAAAAACTTGCAATACCGTTGGAAATGATTGTGTTTCTTGCTGCTAAGGAATCCTCCTAACAAATATATGTAATCTTGAGAATACTGTTTTTCAAAATTGTGAGAAAGCAACAATTTGATTAGGTTAATCCTAACATTGCAGTTTTTAGTTACTGGATAATACTGAGCACTGTTTTTTGCACTTTATACCATGTGGTATGTTCACATCCAATGAAAACATTTGTCTTTTAAAATGAAAAAAAGAGAAAAAACGTGTGTAGGTGCTTAAAAGGAATGCCATAGGTAGTTTGGCGTCATGTGATCAAGTCCCTAGGGAGGGACGACTTGCGTCATGACTGCTTACACTGTTTGTACGCTGTAGAATAAATAGAAGGTATTTTAAAGATTTATGTGGTCCCTGCTCTTCACTTGCATCCAGAGAAGGAAACGCGGAGACAAACAGTATCTTTCGATATATATATATATATATATATATTCACTGAAAAAAACATAGGTTATACACCATATATAGTTAGGAATTAGCATTTAAAAAACCTTATTTTACTCACACAAAACCATTGAAATTCCATATATAGTTAGTTGTACTAACTATATATCGCGCACCCGCAATCCACTGCTGATCATGTCACATATTACATCATTCATGACATGGTCAGTGACATCACTGATGACATCACTGATGACATCTCAAATGACATCACTGATGACATCACTGATGACATCTCAAATGACATCACTGATGACATCACTGATGACAACATCCAGTGACTGTATTTTTCTGTAAAGTTAAAATATGTCTTGAGTGGATGTATAAGTGTCTGGATGAAGGATTTACTAGGTGCATGACTGACTGTATGAGTGAGTGATTAAATGTGTCTCACTGAGTGCATGGGTTAGTGACTAAACTGTCTTAATTTGTGCATCATTATGTCTGTTGTTTTGTAAACTGCTGCATGTGTTGATCAGTAGCTATATGAGTAACTATATGGGTTATTGATTGGTTGCCCAAGTATTTGTATGGGCGACTGAGTGTGTGTGTGGGTGGCTGGGAGGTGTATGACTCTGTGCATAGATGTGTGAGCAGTTGATTCACTAGATGTATGGGTTCAAAAGTGCATGTGGAAACAGCTGTATGGGCGGTTGACTGTGTGCATGAGTGTATTGGTGAGTGAATGGATATCTCAGTGTTACATGTCAAAGTAAGTACATATGTAAAACACAGTACATGTGAGAGTTGACATATATAAATAACTGTGCATAAGAGCCAGTGAATGTGTGAGTGGCTGTATGGATCATTGTGAACTTGTATCAGGGATTGTATAAGAGAGTAAATATGTTTTAGTATATGTTTGAATAAGTAAGGTGTGTATAACTGTATAGTTGAGAAAATGGAGGTATGATTGATTTTTGCATGACTGACTAGGTGTGTGAGTAACTCCATGGATGAGTGACAGTCTGTGAGTGTCTGTTTACACTGAGTGTATCTAAGGTTATATTAGAGTCTGAAGAGGTTAATTGTATTATCACATGAATGATGTCATCAGTGATGTGATCAGTAATGTCAAATGAGATGTCATCAGTGATGTCATTTGAGATGTTATCAGTGATGTCATTTGAGATGTCATCAGTGATGTCATCAGTGATGTCATTTGAGATGTCATCAGTGATGTATTTGAGATGTCATCAGTGATGTCATCAGTGATGTCACTGACCATGTCATGAATGATGTAATATGTGACATGATCAGCAGTGGATTGCGGGTGCGCGATATATAGTTAGTACAACTAACTATATATGGAATTTCAATGGTTTTGTGTGAGTAAAATAAGGTTTTTTAAATGCTAATTCCTAACTATATATGGTGTATAACCTATGTTTTTTTCAGTGAATATATATATATATATATATCGAAAGATACTGTTTGTCTCCGCGTTTCCTTCTCTGGATGCAAGTGAAGAGCAGGGACCACATAAATCTTTAAAATACCTTCTATTTATTCTACAGCGTACAAACAGTGTAAGCAGTCATGACGCAAGTCGTCCCTCCCTAGGGACTTGATCACATGACGCCAAACTACCTATGGCATTCCTTTTAAGCACCTACACACGTTTTTTCTCTTTTTTTCATTTTAAAAGACAAATGTTTTCATTGGATGTGAACATACCACATGGTATAAAGTGCAAAAAACAGTGCTCAGTATTATCCAGTAACTAAAAACTGCAATGTTAGGATTAACCTAATCAAATTGTTGCTTTCTCACAATTTTGAAAAACAGTATTCTCAAGATTACATATATTTGTTAGGAGGATTCCTTAGCAGCAAGAAACACAATCATTTCCAACGGTATTGCAAGTTTTTATTGTGAGTGGATATATATGTTTGTGTGTGTATATATATATATATATATATATAGATATATATAAATTAAGTTGCAATAATACGATCACAAAGAGTTTAAGGCAGCATGAGTATCAATTCAATAAACTTAGCTTACAACAATCATAATTGCCCTAACCGCCCCCAGTAATTTTTTTTTTGCTCCTGTTGAGCCCTTTTCAATGCCTGTTTTTTGTTGTTTCCCCCCTCAAAAAAAACAAAAAAAATATAAAATTGTTCAAAAAATACAAAAAAAACTAAAAATGTTCAAAAAATAAAAAAAATATATAAAACAACAAAAACATTAAAAAAAAAGTTCTTTTCAGAACTACCTCCCCTTTCAAAAAAAATTGATAGAATGTTTAGCACTCTGGCAAGCTCTATTTCTTTTGGTTCGCTTCCCGGTTAGCTTCCCGGTACGCGGACCGGGAGCTAACCAAAAAAAAAAAAAAAAAAAAAAAAGATTAAGTATAAGGAAAGTAAACAGAGAGTGATGTTAAAAGAAAGACAGCTATAGGGAGTAAAGAAGAGATACTGTTTAATAGATCTATTTACCGAAGAAAAGACGGAAGAGGGTATAATTGTGAAAAACAAAATAGATAAGGAAGTGAAAGAAAAAAAAAGAGAGTAGAACAATAACAAAGAAGAGTTTCTTGAAGAATGTGAGTGAATGTTCAAAATAAGATTAAAAAAAAAAAAAAAAAAAGTCCACATTTGTAAAGCGCACAATCACCCGTAAGGGTCTCTAGGCGCTGGGGGCCGTCGGGAAGATTAAGCGAGCTATTGCCCAGAGTCACATGGTGCTGGGCTAACCTGCCGCCGGAGCCGGGGATCGAACCGTGGTCCCCAGATTCCAGCGTCAGTCGCCCTGGCCGCCGCGCCACACCTCTCCCTAAAACATGTGGAATAACAGAGAGAAAAAATAGAAAACAGAAAACAAAAAATAACAGAAAAAGATTAATTGAAACAGCAAAGAAATGTAAGTAACAAAGAGCCATATCATCAACATAGGCAATAAAAGTTTTGCAGCTTTTATCGGCAGAAATGTGTCGCTAAAGCCGCTTTTGCGGCAGAAAACTGCCGCTAAAACCACTTTTGCACCAGTTTTCTGCCAATAAAAACAGCAATAATTTTATTGGCTGTGTTCATAATGTGCCCCTTAGTGTGCTTCAACTACACAGAGAAAGCATTATGAACAAGTAGTGATAGAGTGATCAGTCAAAGACACTAAGAGTAATAGAGACGGAGTGAGTGAACAAGAGTGAGGAACTATGAGAAGAGAGGGACTGAGAAAAAGAGTGGAAGGAGTTGAGTAAGTAGGTAATAGAGAAAGGAATGAGGGAAGTAGCAAAGGCAGGAAACTGAGGGTTAAAGAAATGAAGCAGTGGAACTAATAGAAGTTAAATGTGATAGAAATGTAACGAAAAGAGTACAAAACATTTACCTTATAATTGTCGTTAAATTACTCACTTTTTGTTTTTATACTTTCAATCTGTGATAGAGAGAACAAACATTTGAAAAATATTAAAACATGTATTTAAAAATTACAAAAGACAAGGGAAAAGATTGAAGGACAAACAGTTTTTCAACAACTTTGACACTTACAGAAGCTTCTGCTTCTCCAGGCCCCCTACACAGTCCTAAAGATATACATTTTAAACTAACAGTATCTTGATGCAGATGAAGTGAGGCCTATCTTAAAACATGGTGCATCTTTTGCATTGCTGTTGTCTCAGAAAAGTGTCGCAAGACACTAACATTTTAAATGATTGCTTCAGGATGCCAATAAGATGTGTCCTATCCAGAGGTTTGTTTGAGGTGAGGCCTACTCAGGTTTGCAGATGAAATTTAGAGTTGTTGAAGAGTACAGAGAAGATAATACATTTGCAGGCCTACCAATGAAGTGAGTCATGTCCACTGCACTCTTGAACAAAGGCCAAACCTCCTCTGTTTCCCTGGACAGACCTAAACTTGATCTGCACAATGTGATTCGTAATGATAGGAAACACAGGTGATGTAATTGAAATACGTGCAAATTCTTTTGCTCATTTCACAATCACATCACTTGTGTTTCCTTTGCTTAGGTATCTCATTGTGCAGATGTAGTCCAGCATATGAAAGAGTACGCAGAAGTGCAGCACTGCATGCAACAACTTTGACACTTACAGAAGCCTCACCTTCTCCATGCCTCCTACACAGTTCTACATATACATCATAAATGCAAACAGTACAGAATTAATTATACATGTTAAATGGTTTATTTTTGCTGTTCTCAGAATGTATCAAAATTCACTAAAAACAGTGAATTGAAGGTATTCATCATATAAAAGTGGGGAAAAAAAAACACAATCAAAATGATTGTGTTTAAAAAACCCATACAACATAACAAATCAGAATTTAGAACTCCTTAAAGTTAACTTACTTTCCATGACGTCAAAGGATGTCCTATGAACAGCTTACACTCTGTTGTGCTGTTATTACTTTCAGCCCGCCACTTTCTGAAAGAAAACCTCCATCGTTTTTAAAAACATGTTACATGCAATAAATGACTTCTTGCTCTCTACCACAAGTTTCCACAAGGCCAAATCTTGTCAGAGCCATTTATAACTCTTGGATTTCTTGTAAGCCAATCCCGTCATTTGGCATTTCTGCAACTTTCAGAATTAAAATGTTGAAGATCATTTTCACAATCCTGGAATAGTAATATCTTCCCCTTCTTGCTCAGTCATGTTCTACATTTCCTATGACACTGATGCTGCTTAATATGAAGCAGACTTACACTACCTCTATGACTACTACAATTATTTAATTCTCTACATCACTTTTAATCACAAAGCAATGTAAAACAGTAGACAGCATTGCAGACTTACATTCCCTCTACTCTATGTTTTGATTGGCTGCTTCAATTAGCTTATAAAAAGAAATAGTTTTTCTGAACTCATTCAAAGTGCACTTATTTCTCCATGACGTCCAGTCTTATGGTTAGAAGTTATGTCTCTGAACTACACTTATCCTCAAGGCCAAATCGTGTAGGAGCCATTAGAACTTCTTGAAATTCCACAGAGCACATCCCGAGATTCTTTCCCTAAAATTTTGGTTTTAAAAACACCAGGTAAGAGTTTTTAAGGTCATACGGCAATTTTTTTTTGAAAATTAGAACAGAATCATTGCAAAATGACCAGCCATTTCTAGACTTTAAATAAGCTGTGTAATGTCCTGATGTTATTGAAGGACCGTCATGATATATAATTGCTGCAGTTACAAAAGTCCTTCCTGATATTGACAACTGCGAAGCCACAACATTTTTAATTAAAGTTGTCAATTTTGTTCCATCAGGCCTACATCGTTGGAACATTAAAATGACATACTGGCCATATGTTCGTATAAATAATGTGGACATCATTTCAGATTTACATTGGCTACACTCCATGTTGTGATCAGCTGCTTTTACTAGCTTATTAAAGGAGACTGATTTACTGTCTGGCAAAGTTAAATATATAAATCTTTCTGAGTCTACACTAGTAGTACTTGATACCATACAGTTCTCGCAGTCATGCTGCCATTGATAAGAAAGCCCAAACAGCTGATCTACATCTACACCTTCAGCATGCAATACATCAAGCATATACATTAAAAACTCCTGACAATCTTGCTGAATATTTTGAGAGAATTGTGTTTGGCCTGAACATCTGTCTAACAGATTTCGAATTTCAGACACACTTTCTATGTTTGTTCTATCAGTGCTACATTTCTCTAACACAGAATTTAACAAACTGCAAAATCTTTGATCAGAATTGACCACAATCTCTTCTTTTACATTTTCTAGAGAAAACAAAACATTAACCACTACATTAGCATAGCAGTTGACACCAGAACTGTTTTCAAATTGAAAACCAACAACATCTTCAACAGAATCCTTTTTGTTTCTGCTTATAATTTCAGGTTCATCGACTTTTCGTCTTTTTGCTACAACCTCCCCAGTATTGGTCACATTTCTTCGTTTCCGGCCTACCACACGTTTCTCAAACAAAGGATATTGAGGCAAATGTGGCGCATACTCTCTTCTTAACCTATTGTACTCCTTAACACAATCTAGATCCGCACAAATGCTTGTGACATCACACTCAATCAAGTACAATCCCGATAAAGTTCTAACTCGTGACAATGCCACATATGCCATACCCTCCTTGAACACAGAACTGCCAATATTCACCAATGCACTGTCTACACTTAAACCTTGCGATTTATGGATTGTCACCGCATATGCCAAGCAAACAGGAAACTGCTTACAGCGAACATATAAGTCTTTTACAAGCAAAAATCTAGCAGAACAACGACCAATTAGCTGTACTTCCTCAATGCCATCAAATTTAATTTTTAAAAATTCTATTCCATCTCTATTTCTGTATTTTACAAAATCAACAACATTACCCATTGATCCATTTACCAGACCTCTTTCAACATGTAAATTCCTTCTTAAAATTATACGGCAGTTCAAGCACACATTCAGAGTCTTTTCAAAACCTGCAGTTTTAGATATACTCTTCTCTAATGAATCCAATTTTGTTTTCAGATTCTCAGACAAAATAATTGTTGATCCCATATGCTCTACTCTGTCAATAGCTTCCAGTTTCACAATCTCTTGCTTTTCTAAATGCAACATTTTGTTGTTGAATTTGGCACATTCTGCAAGAGTTGGCATCAAACATATTCCAGATTTCTTCTCAGTAATTTTCTGAAAAATATTCTCAGGCACAACATCTTGTTCTGGATATAAATTTGACAGTAATCGTGCATGTAAAGCTTCTTTCCCATGCTCGGTCACTTTTCCAATTCTAACATCTTGTAGAATAGTCTTGTAAACTTCATCCTTCGCCTGACGCATATTTTCATGCAGTTCAGCATAATTGAAGTTTAACCATATATTGACGTTGCCAATGCTGCCTAGGCACTTCCTGGTATCTTCATGCGTGAGCATTTTGAACACAGGTTGCCCTTTCACTGGTGTCAGTTGCAGAAGATCTCCGAAAACAATGATGTGTTTGCCACCAAATAACACATCATACTCTGTTTTGAGAACTTCTTGCATTCTCAAATGCACAAAGGCAAGCATGACATTGGAAACCATGCTTACTTCGTCAATGATAAGAAGTTTCATTTTCCTCAAGATTCTTGAAACTTCAAAACAAGCATCTCCAGATAGCTTGTGATATTGTAATTTGTTGTCATGCTCCACTGGCAGCATCAGTAAACGATGTAAAGTAATCCCTTTAATGTTATGTGCTGCCAGTCCAGTTGGAGCGGTGACAACACAAGACAGCGATGACTCTGTCCTTTCCTGCAAATAGCATGAAATTGCTTTAATGAGGAAACTTTTTCCAGTTCCCGCTTCTCCACTCACGTACAGTCGGACAGGCTTCAACGACGTACATGAGCACTCTTTCTTGTCATGACTTAATCCATGATCAATTTGCATGGTAACTTCGTCATATATTTTCCTCTGCTCAACGTTGAGTTGTCTTTCCAACTCTTCTAAGTTAACCGCATCCTCCTGAGCATGTGCCATGGCTCTTTCCACTTCATTCATAGCAGTGGCAGCTTCATTTTCGATAACAGGTCCTCCTAGTGGATCCTAACTCAATGAAGCAGAACTCTGACTGTCCTGAGAACTGTCTCTGGCAATCTCGGCTGCAATCATTGCTTCCTGCTCAATTTCCGCATTCAACATTTGTACATATTTGGGAAAAGCAGGACATTCTATGGTCTCCTTGGCGGCATTGAAAGAGTCTTCGTAACAGAGAAAATCTCCAAGCAGTTCCTCTTCTGCACGCCAAGGCTTGAAAATTTGCAAAAGTGCTAAATAGAAAAACTCCTTTTTTTCAGGAGATTCGCCACTCAATTTTCGATGGTTTACCAAGTGGCATTTTCTTTGCTTGACCAGACATCCCTCACTTCCTATTACAGCATACACTCCTTTCTCAGTATCTTCTTTGATGTTCCTCTTGAATATGTAATTTTGAAGAACCTCATACAGACAAACATTCTCGAGGTGAATGCTTCGATTTGGATAATATGTATCCAACATGTTGGTCTTCAAAATGTCGGTACTGTTTGGCTCCTTTTCCGCCAAATACTCAATTTCCCGCACAGGGTTGAGAACTCGATTACGCGTTGCAGCAAGACCAAGACTCGCCCAAATGATACTCCTGGACTTGGCATAGAGACTTGCTGAAGACAACCGGTCAGAACATTCGTACGCTCCGATTTCTCGATGCTACAACATCTTCAGACTGAAACTGTACAACTTCTTGCTGAGGCTCTTTTCATGGGAAATGTCCTCCCACATATCCTTCAATTCTGTCTTCTCTTTTTTGGTGATGTAAGACGTCACATACCGAGCCACAGCCATACAGTTATCAGCCACAAACTGTATATCCATGTTAGCATTCCACATGGACAAAATCACCGGGTTGTAGTCGTTGATGTACTTGGAGTCTTCGTTCCTCTTCAAATTGTATGTGTTTTTAGGTGATTTCTTCATCACATTATGTCGCAGCGAAGACATCAAACTGTTTACTCTTCCTTTAGAAATCACCGGTCGTGGAAAGCCGAAACGACATTTGGTGTAGAACTTGTCCTTGTTTCGGAATTTACGACGACAGTACTTTCCACATCGATGGCTTTGGAAACGCGGAACTTTTTCTCTTAGGTTTTTCTTCTCCTTTGCGTTTGGAACAGCACACGTAGAATACTGTTGTATAAAACTCATCACTGAGTCTTCTGGATCCGTTCCAAATTTAGGTGCATCCTTGATCCACAGCAACATATGTATATGAGGAGCACCTCTTGCTTGGTACACCTTTCTCCAGAAGAAATCCAACACCTCTCCAAGAGGTGGATTCTTCTTATTCATGATGAAAGACATCATAGCTTCAAATCTATGATTGAAGTACCTACATACATTGACTGGATCCAAAGAGCACAGTTCACATTTGCCTCTCGTAGAAATTCAAGTAAGTCTTCCCAGCCATACTCGGCACAGCTCAGAGTGAGGAACCATGTGGGAGTACCTAAGTTCCTCAGCATACATTTTAAATCACCATGACGACGGTACCAGTACTCATTAGTACCACGCTGACACGCCATGAGATTAATCAGGTGAGAATCCAAAATACTGTCTTGGACATTGACTTTATCCATAAAGTCACTTGCCGAGATGCTTTGCATGTGTATACCACTTTTCAAGATGTGGTTCACTGCATATGACAGTCCAGACAGATCGCTTTCAAACAGGAGATGAAACAAATAAGGAATGCATTGTCGAAACCTAGCATCTCCTGCATACAATCGCAAAGTCCGGTATTCAGAAGCAGGAATTTGATGAGGTCGCTCATCATATCTTCCTCCCTGACCTGTTGGAAAAAGCTGTGGGAAACACCGAGCTTCCAAACTTTCCTCCCAAACACTAATGGGACTCCCTTTGGCTTATTTCATTTGAAACAACTCAATAGCATTCCCCATGACTTCCTTGGAATGCAAAGGATGAACACTATAATGTTCATATATTTCTTCACTAGTAGAAGTTTCTACTTTCTCAATTTGACCAGCACACAAATCGCTATCCTCTTCCTCACTCACTTCCTCTTCTGCAACATATACATTCTTATAGTATTTATTATTTTTTTTCAAATACAATGTTGCCTTTTTAACTTTCCTAACATCTACTAAATCTTGCCATATTTTCTTATTCTTTGTCGGAACCCCATTAACTAAGATAACCAGAGGTTCCTCGTCCACTTTTTCTACTCCAATTGTGTTAATGTTTTTCTTCAAATCTAGAGGCAAATAAACAACTCTTCCCTTTAATCCTCTCTGTAAATCTGATGGAGGCAATTTCCCTGTCTTTGGCTCCATTCTTACAATAGCCTGAAAGGGATGGATACTTTGAATCAAAATAGATTCATAAGTATTTAAATCCTTCAATTCAGAAGGAATCTCAACCAATTCCAGATTATTATGAACTGCTCTAGCAGGCATCTGGTTTTCATTTAATTTGCAACAACAATAGGTACACACACGTTGATCCAATCCCAAATCAAAACAATTTTCTACCATCAAGTATGTTGCGAAATCCTTCCATTCACTATTATTTTCCCTTTCACTTTTTGCATATAAATCCACTAACTTAGTCTGATTCTTATAATAAGTGCGTCGACAACACACACAAGTGAAATTTGGCCTCTCACTTGATTTGACCTGAAACGTGGCAATTTCCCTCTGGAAATTATCTGTACTGGAAACCTGTACACTATCTTCCACATTACCCGCTTCTTCTTGGTCAATTTCAACATTCTCCTCTTTACTTCCAAAGTAACAAAACTCAATTTCTTCACATATATTCTTCACATCTATTTCAGAACCATGCAAAAGAGCAGCACATAATTTTTTAAGCATAATTGCTGGACTCTTAGCATAATACAACATTCTAACTAATTTCATCACTTTATTATGATGCACTGCTAGCATCCTGAAATGATGAAAAACACTCTGGCATACTCTCCTGGAAAGACAAGCCAGTGAATGACCATGCAAACCTGTCACTTCTCTCACTCTGCAAGGATCTAATTCTTGCAACAACCTTATTTTCTGCTTCAAACTTTTCTTATTAAATGACCGTACAAAATCACAAAGCAAATTGATGGAATCCTGTCGCACACTGCAAATACTACTACACTTCCAGGTGTACACAGGACCCTTAGCACGTCTTCCTAAAACCTCATTACCTAACACCTCTTCTGCCTCTGTTGTCACAAGTTTTTCTTTTTCAACTGGACAACCATCTTTCACTTCATAAGCACGACCACTGGTGTCAACTGCATGCACCAAATCATTATCCTGGAAATAACTCTACTCATTAAAAAATGCCTCACAGCTTGAACTATGCATCCATTCTCCAGAAAAAACTTCACAAAAATTACTACGATTAACTATTCTCTTCCATCTACTATTTCTTTTGAAATCATAAATTGCCTTGTTTAGCTTCCTAATTCTATTGATTATCAAAATAAATAACTTACGTTTAATTTCAAATGCCTGATCAATAACTTTCTCAACTTTTTTTTTTCTCTTATAAAAAACCACTTTCTGTTGCCCTTTCTTAATATTTTTTAACAAATTGCCAATTATCCTGTTGCGGAACATTCGTTTACGAATGTCCCTAAACTGTTGTTTCCTTCTACTATCATGCACAGAGTTATCTCTTGCTCTAGCAGTAACATTTTTGATTGGCCTTTCCTTTCCATTTGAATTGCTTCTCTTTTTCTGGACTGAAACATTTTCTGTAGTAATATTTTTTTTACTGCAAATATTTCTTATGAATGTTTTTGTACTCTTACCTGGTGCTTTCTTGTTGACTTGACAAATCTTTTTGTTAGAGGACTGCTGCTTTTTTTCAATCACCTGCTGTCTTTGACGTTTTCCAGCCTTTCTCAGTCTTTCTTTCGTTGGCATGGTGAAATGTTGAAATGATCTGCAGTTGAATCTGTGGTAAAATATATTAAAAAATGTTATTAACCACTATTACCCAACAGTACATCAATAACAGTAATCAAAAACTTAAAACACTACTTTACATTTTTACATATAAGATTTTTTAGTGCATGGCAATTTTAGAATACAGAAATAGCAGAAAAGAAATTGAATTTATATTCATGTTACCTGTGCTATCTTATATGTGAATCTGATCTAATTTTATGAGCATATTTTAATATTTTATTGAAGACACTACACATAACCTGTTTTTGAAGGTGTCTTTATTTTTAAATTAAACGGTTTACATTTTTACTTTTTATTTATTATAAATTTTAAAAATAAATGTTTATAGTTCCATAGGATCAAGCAGGTCAGCTTCCCACCCTATGTCATATAATTCGGACAAATCTGCATCCTCATCACGTTCTTCTTCATCCTCAGGATTTAAATCATCCAAGGGATCAACATCCACTGATGTTTCAATTACAAGTTCAATGATGAGGTCAAAATCAACTGATTGCAGATTATCGCTCATGTTGATGTTGTCTCTATCTTTAAAGAAAGATAACAACAATGAGATGTTGCAGAGTAAGAGACAAATCTCAGAGATTATAATAGTAAAATTGTTTAACAAGAGTAACATTTTGCAGCTATTATTTAGCCATGTCCAGCGATGCTGAGCAGGTGAAGCCTATGTCTAATTTTTCAGTGAACAGGACTCATCTCTTCTTAACCTTGGATAAGCCTCACCGACTCTGTGTCCCCTGCACATACTTAAATGTAAAGGGGCAGATTTATGTTAAATGGCACATCCCCAGGCATGCACCAGTTAACGTGCACCGCTGCTCTGCCACCCATGGTGTGCCGCATTTACAATCAGATAGGAGAAAGCTGCGTCAAAACCCTGCGCCTGCTTTAAGCAGGCATAGGTCTTGACGCAACATTGTGGAGATGGGGCACCCCTGAGCCTTGCTGGAGCTGCATCGCACTTGCGATACAACTCCAGCAATGCGCCACCTTTACAGCACAGATACGTCACGCATCTGTGCCATTTTTGCCCCATGCTGCGCCGCATTGTAAATGCAGCACACCATGGGTGGCAGAACAGCGGCGCAGGATGACTGGCACATCCCTGGTGATGCGCCAGTCATCATAAATCTATCCCTAAGCTTCTTATCTTGTTACAGATGAACCGCCATATGTATCATCAAACTATTTTGCATTTCCTAAATAGCAAATTTTAAGGAATAAATAGCAATTCTTTACCATTCCTAATTTGCAATCAGCAAATTGCTAATTGCAAATTACCCATTCATTTCCATGGGCTAGGAGGCTCATAGGAATGAAGGTGCAATTTGCGATTAGCAATTAGCTCATCGCAAATTAGGAATTTTTCCAAGGGTGCAGGGGTGTCTCAAGAACACCCTGCTGCACCCCTGAAAAAGAAATTTGGGGGCATATGGCGCACAGACATGCCCTAGGGGCATGTATGGGCGTCATATGGCACCTTTTGTTTTTTCGAAAAAAAGCTTTTTGAAAAGAATTCGCAAATTACCACCAACTAGAAGTTGGTGGTAGTTTCCAAATCCTTAATGTCATTTTTTACATATTTTTTGTTTGATACATTGCATTTAATTAATCGCAAAATTTGCAAATCCTTCAGTGCAATCGCAAAATAAGGAATAGCAAATTTTGCTATTCCTTATTTTGCATCAAACTTGTTTGATACATACCATTTGTCTAATTAGCATTCGCAAAGGCCGAAATTCGCAGAATTTTGATCTTTGCGAATGCTAATTAGCTTGATACATATGGCCCCAAGTGAGGCCTGTCTTGCAACATGGTGCATCTTTTGCATCACTGCTGCATCGGTTTCATGTGGCACGTTTTTTTTACACCATGACACATCTGCCTAAATATTTTAAGGAATAAATAGCAATTCTTTACCATTCCTAATTTGCAATGAGCAAATTGCTAATTGCAAATTACCCATTCATTTCCATGGGCTAGGAGGCTCATAGGAATGAAGGTGCAATTTGCGATTAGCAATTAGCTCATCGCAAATTAGGAATTTTTTCAAGGGTGCAGGGGTGTCTCAAGAACACCCTGCTGCACCCCTGAAAAAGAAATTTGGGGGCATATGGCGCACATACATGCCCTAAGGGCATGTATTGGCGTCATATGGCACCTTTTGTTTTTTGGAAAAAAAGCTTTTTGAAAAGAATTCGCAAATTACCACAAACTAGAAGTTGGTGGTAGTTTCCAAATCCTTAATGTCATTTTTTACATATTTTTTGTTTGATACATTGCATTTAAGGAATCGCAAAATTTGCAAATCCTTCAGTGCAATCGCAAAATAAGGAATAGCAAATTTTGAATTAAGGACATTTTAAGTCATTTCCACATGTGCAGTGTTTTCAAATTTTGATTTGAAAATCGTTTTTAGGGAAAAGGAATGGTTTGTAAATTTATGACAAGGACATAATGGTGTATGCTTCTTTATAAGGCATTTCACTGTCTCTGATGTCATTTTTCCCATATTACATTATAAGACCTTTCCCCATGGAGCACATTCCTTGTAAATATGCTCCCACCTGTGCATGGTGAATTTAGATTTTGACTGTTTGAGTCACATAGCCATGTTAAAAGTGACCCAAAAAAATTGCAAAGGCTTTAAAAAAACACTTTCATGTGTCTTAAGGACATTTTAAGTCATTTCCCCATGGGCAGTGTTTTGTAAGTGGCGCAAAAGAGGCATACACCTATCATAAATCTGTCCCTAGCATTTTAAATGATTAATTCATGATGACGATAAGGTGTGGCCTATCCAGAGGTTTGTTTAAGGTGAACCCTACTCAGGATTGCAGTTTAAAGTTACGCTTGATGAAGAATACAGAGGAGATAATACATGTAAAGCTCTACCAATGAAGTAAGTGATGTCCACTTCATTGCGCCAGTCATCATAAATGTATCCCTAAGCTTCTTATCTGGTTAGAGATCAACCGCCATATGTATCATCAAACTATTTTGCATTTCCAAAATAGCGAATTTTAAGGAATAAATAGCGATTCTTTACCATTCCTAATTTGCGATGAGCAAATTGCTAATTGCAAATTACCCATTCATTTCCATGGGCCAGGATGCCCATAGGAATGAAGGTGCAATTTGCGATTAGCAATTAGCTCATCGCAAATTAGGAATTTTTCCAAAGGTGCAGGGGTGTCTCAAGAACACCCTGCTGCACCCCTGAAAAAGAAATTTGGGGGCATATGGCGCACATAAATTTTAACAACATTCCTTTACCTCAAAAACGATTTTCAAGTCATAATTTGAAAACACTGCCCACAGGGAAATGACTTAAAATGTCCTTAAGACACATGAAAGTGTTTTTTGAAAGCCTTTGCAATTTTTTTGGGTCACTTTTAACATGGTTATGTAACTCAAACAGTCAAAATCTAAATTTACCATGCACAAGTGTGACCATGTTTACAAGGAATGTGCCCCACGGAGAAAGGTCTTTTAATGTAATATGGGAAAAATGACATCAAATGTCCTTAAGACACATAAAAGCGTTTTTTGATTGCCTTTGCAGCATGTTTGTATCACTTTTAACATGGCTATGTAACACAAACATTCAAAATATAAATTTGCCATGCACAGGTGGGAGCATATTTACAAGCAATTTGCGCCACAGAGAAAGGTCTTACATTAAAATGGGAAAAATAACATCAGAGACAGTCAATTGCCTTATAAAGAAGCATACACCATTATGTCCTTGTCATACATTTAAAAACAATTCCTTTTCCCCAAAAACGATTTTCAAATCATAATTTCAAAACACTGCACATGGGAAATGACTTAAAATGTCCTTAAGACACATAAAAGCGTTTTTTGATTGCCTTTGCAGCATGTTTGTATCACTTTTAACATGGCTATGTAACACAAACATTCAAAATCTAAATTTGCCATGCACAGGTGGGAGCATATTTACAAGCAATTTGAGCCACAGAGAAAGGTCTTACATTAAAATGGGAAAAATAACATCAGAGACAGTCAATTGCATTATAAAGAAGCATACACCATTATTTCCTTGTCAGAAATATTATAACCATTCATTTTCCTCAAAAACGATTTTCAAGTCATAATTTAAAAAGACTCCACAGCTCCTATGCAGAAAAACACCCTGTCAGTACTAATACTTCACATTTTCTCCAATTACATTTTCTCAAAGAAACAAAATCTATTTGTAAAACACTTGAGACAAAGCAACATTTGAAAAACACAACTTTCTTCATAATTTTCTCCTTAAAGCACACTATTCTCTATCTAAATTAAAGAAATATTTTCTCACCTTAGCAAATACTTTGAGTTTGAAAACAGTCTCAGAAACACACCAATTTGTCTTCAGCAGAGCAAAAGGTATGCACTCCAGAGTCTGCAGCTATCAAAAGCACAGAAATGCTGTAATTCTTCACACATATCTCTCATGTCACCCAATCAAAACTCTTCCCTCACTTTTTTTCAAATGAAAACCCTTCCCCCCTCTGCCCTCTTTGCCTTTTTTGCATGGCAACCACCTCTTGGAAGACCTCTGGTGTTTGCAAGTTCACACAACAATGTTGCAATTGAACTCTGAACTCTCAGTGCACCTGCGTATCCACTGCAATCTTTCATTTAATGATTTTTTATTGACCATTCAAAATACATCTTTCAAAGAACTCATCCATGCACCCTAACTTTCTGTTTTCAGCAATCAAAATCCACCAATCACTGTTACTGCTTCATTAACACAGAAACTCCACGGTTTTTTTCATTTTAAACTCTCATTTTTTCAACTGCCATTTCATTGCCACACTTCATCTGACTGCAGCAGAACCTTCTCTCACCATGTTTTCTGTCTGGATTGTTGGACATAGTTATATCCACTGGGCTCACAGGTATGCTAAGAACAGAAATTTACCTAACCTCAATTTACAAGATGTGGAAATTAAGTGGTTTGGCCACAGAGGATTAAAATGTCACCAATTGATACCATTGGTGAAAACCTTTATGCATTTGCCAAAACCTGACCTGTTAATTGTGCACTGTGGAGGTAATGATTTGGGCACTTTGACTGGGGTAGGTCTGGAAATGCTTTTAAAGGACACCTTTGAGCAATTGATGGCACTTTTTCCTCAAACTGCCTTGGTATATTCAAATATATGCCAAAGACAGAAATGGAGGTGGTCAAACCAATTTTGTCCACAAATTGAGAAGTCGAGGAAGCATGTAAACAAATCTGTTTCAGCTTACATGAGAGACCATGGAATGGGCTCCATGTACAACAATAACTTGCGTTACTACATGCAAGATATCTACAGAGGAGATGGAGTTCACTTCTCAGATGAGGGCAACAGAATTTTCATTCTGAATTTAAGACTGTGCATTGGTACCTACTTATAAGTACCTAAATGTACCATAAACCCAAAAGCTCTTCTCAGAGCTACCCTACATCTGATCACTCACAATTATTATTTTACTGTAACATTTTTCACTAATTTTCAACAAAGTACGCTCCCTGGGGTGCTACCCGGTACGCAAACCGGGAGCTAACCTCGCGAAATGTTTTTAAAAAATGTTTTTTTTTCGCACATATAAGCCTCCTCAGCCACCCTCAGAAAACCTAGGGGGTCAAAATAAGTCTACCGTGCCCCCTTCTACCCATTCTGAACATTATTTGCCCTCCATCTTGTATCTTAATTCGACCGAAACACAAAATGGTGGACTCCCGTAACTCTTAAGGTTCGCGAACCGGGGCGCTCAACAGTTCGCGTACCGGGTCACTCCCTGGGAAGCGCACCATCAAAAAAGGTGGGAAAGTAGTTTACAGAAAAGCGACTGGAGACAATTTCACCAAATATAGATTAGCTCATACTACATACCAATCCCTACCATTTTCACAAATTTGATTGGAATTCCATTTAGCCATTTAGCCTGTAGACCTCTCTAAATACCCTGAGGTAAATTACTTCTCAAAACACATCTGAAGTGTTGGAATTGACAACCAATTAAAATGTTACTTTCATTTTCTACTTTTTTTACCTGACATTTGATTGGTTATGTACCTGAATATATATAAAGAAAGAGAGAGAAACACAGCCATTTTGACTACTACTTCCTGAATTACATTGCAAGATCATTTTCACTCACAACTTAAACTTGTTTTTAGAAGGTGAGATATTATTTTATAAATTTGAAAACATTTTCAGATAGTTATATACTATCCCTCTGTAAGAGTTAGACATTGAGAAAGGCTTCTTTATTATAATTATGGATTGATTTAGGTTTCTGTGGTATAATTATGAATTTACTTAGGCTTCTTCACAGGCACTTTATAATAGTACTACTTCACGCCTGAAACCATACAGTGCCCATAGATTACTTCTCTGTTATAAACTCACAAGTACCTGTCTGAACTTAAACCCAACAGTGCCCTATCACTACTGATATATTTATTTTTTATGCAAATTACAGCAATAAAATGAAAGGTGAGCAGAATGTTTCCTTCGAAATTGTTCTGGACAGCAACAATGAACAAGTTATGGAACCCATTGATGACTTAGAATTCGTGGATGAGTCACGGGACTATGAATTACTTCAATGTGTAGAATCTGTCGATCATTTACTCCATTATGATGACGGTCAAATGTGGGAACTTATGTTCACTCAACAAGAGGACATATCGGACAGTCAAATGCTAGACGTTCTATTAAATTTTGAAAAACAATCTGAAAAATAAAATTGTATGTAATATTAAAAAATTGTTTGAGTCTTTAATCATTTTTATATGTAATTCATAAAGTAGTTAAATGTTAGAAATGTTATTAAATTTTGAAACACAATCACAATAATAAATAATTGCTTAAAAAATAAAAAAAATTAAAAAATAATCAACAAAACCAACAATCAATTAACATACAGTATTTGAAAAGTCTATCATTCATTTTTCATTATAGTACGCTGCCCAGAACGCTTCCCGGTTCGCGAACCTGGCGCTACCCACGCAAAAAAACAAAAAAATATATTTATTTTTTTTGCCCCGCGGGCCCCTTTTAAAGCCTCCACATTAAACCTAGGGGGTCAGGGAGGATATACTATGCCCCCTTATGGTCATTTCCCCCTTTGTTTTGGCCTCCTCTTGTCTCTCAATCCTACCGAGAGACAAGATGGCGGCCGCTCCGGACTGTTTAGAATGTTGACAGACACCGGAGAGCCAATCAGCTTCGCTACGCGAAGTTCCGGTACGCGTAAAGTCCGCGAACCGGAGCGCTGCCCGGTCCGCTGTTACAGATATATATCTTTTTTTGAACATTAATTTCTCAAAATCCACTGAAGCACATATATTGAGACCTAGCAAAGGCACATCGGGCTACCAGTCCCTACAATTTTGCCAAGTTTCGTGCAAATCCATTCAGCCGTTCGGGCTAAAAGTGAGGCCAACCACCCTATGGAAAACTCAATGTTAAAAACAGGTTTTGGGACCCCCCTTTTTTCTCAGCCCCCCCTTGACGAACCCCCCCAAATTTCCAGGGGCTGCTCAGAAACAAAATGTTCCATTTTCCAGAAAATTTCAGCCAATTCCGTCCACAAACGCCAAAGTTATTAGACATAGAATTTTCAAAAATCCCATAGGGAAAAAATCCTAACTATATATACCTACTGGCGACCGCCAGTAGGTAATATATATATACACACATATATATCCACTCACAATAAAAACTTGCAAAATATAAAAAATACAATATATTAATTTACACAGTGAATAAAATATGAAAAATGTAAAATCCAATACACAAAAAAATGCTATATATATTGAAATACATGTCAACATAAAAAAAAAAAAAACTATTAATGCTATAAACACTATTTAACCAACAATATGAAAAGCATTGGAGTCTAAGAATAATAAGTATTCTATTCCCACTCTAGTTTATGCAATGGTAGGGAAAGCGGAAGAATAAAATTAAGTATTGCCGCTCCAGTCTGTGAAACAGTTGTGGAAGCGTTAGATTTAGGAGGGATAAAATGTACTATTCCCATTTCAATCTGTGCAACAGAAGGGAAAGTCTTGGACTTTGAAGGGGTGAAATTCCTACTACCACTCTAAATAACACAACAGTATGAAAGTGTTGAACTTCAGAGGTGTTAAATGTATTATTTCCTCACCAGTCTCTTCACAAGTGAGGAACATGTTGGATTTCGAGAGAGGCAAAATGTACTATTCCAACTCCAGTTTATGAAACAGTTGGGAAAGCGTTGGATTTTGGAGGGGTGAGATTTACTCTTCCCACCCACTCAGTAGTAGGAAAAGTGTTAAATTGCATAGGAGTTAATTTTATAATTCCTACTGGAGTCTAAACAAGAGTAGGGAAAGTACTTCACTTCAAATATATTACATATATAAGTAACACAATGAATACACCAAAAAATATTACATTCCTAATATCAACATTATTAACATATTTATGTATATATGTATATATGTCATAAAAAAGAATTTACAAACAATATTCAATTTACATAATAACAATTCAGTAACAAAACTTTATTATTAACAATAAATAATTGTAATTCTACTATTAATTAATTAAATAGGTTCCAATCCTATACCCAAAAAACGTAGCAGCCTGCACCAAAAATGTAACTCAAAAGATATGTATTTTATAATTTAAGTATTTCAAATTAATTCAATAATTAGCTAGCGACTACTAAAATTACATTTCCAGCCTAGAACCCCTACAAACCAAGCAGCCCACAACTAAAATATAATTAAATAAATGAGTATTTCATAAATTGCAGTTATAATCAATTAAATAATGAATTAAAAATTCGGAGTTCATTGTAATACATTATTGCTTAAATATCTTCCCACCCTATATCCCTAGAGACCTAACAGCCAGCAAATAGCATATAATGAAAATTAATCAAAATTACATAATTTACATAACAAATATCAATAATGTAATTAAATACAATGTACTAAATAATTCATAACTATTTTTAAATAATTACCTTCCAACCCTATCCCCTAATAGTTCCAACAATATACTACACCAGTATAAATTAATATAAAGATATAAATCAAAAATTCGAAATCATCTACAAATTCAAAGCTATAGCTAAACAAAAATAACCCTTTCTATGAACAACTATAACACATAAAATTATATATCAACAATCTAAAAAACTGTATTATTAATGACTATATTATTGAAAATGGTATTAAAACATCAATATTATTTAAAACGATACTACTTACCTCACAATATGATATTCTTGTGTAACACAATATTTATTTTCTGATATTTTGGAAATCCGATATTTTTTAAATCAATATTTTGTCAAAACATAAAAATCATTAAAAAAACGACATAAAAGCAAACAGTTGTTTTCACAATCACATCTCCAAAACTTGATAGGCATCTCCAAAAATACTCAAGATAAAATCATAGCAAATTAGTTAGCTAAAGCATTGTGCAACTGCATGATGATCTGTGACTCATTTACAATTTTTTAGGACAAATCTTTGACATCTCTGAAATATTTGAAAAAGTTGTAAAGATCATGTTGAATAAAAAATTATGAGAATAGTTATGTGCTAGGATAGTCTTAGTGTTTCAGTAACATATGCCACAGAACTATTTGATGAAAGATCAAGTGCAAATTTTTTTATTAAAATCACAAACCACCGAATAATAAAAATCAAGCCTACATTTACCGAGGGTCAGGTGGTTGTTAAAGCAATTCACGAAACAGTAGTATTACTGGATTAAAAAAAAGGTTAAATAAATACCCCATATGCACTTCTTTCTTATTTAAATTCGATATTGGCAATTATGTACTTTTAATTCAGGAACGGAATCCTGGTATAAGATCCAAAGGACATTATTTTTGATTATTTTCGGAAAAAGTATTCCCCGGTACCCGATTTGCAATCATGCATCTGACAGTTTTGTGACAACGTAACTTTGACATTATTGTTGATTATTTTCAGAAAAATTATTCCCCGGTACCTGATTTGCAAATCATGCATCTGACAGTTTTGTGACAACGTAACTTTGATTCTCACTTTTTTTTAACCTATTTTTTTGTCAAAGAATATTGTTTATGTGCAACAATTTCCTGTGCCTTGAACTGATCTGTTCATAAAGGGGGTGGTGATGGACAGAGTATCTGAATTAAGCAGAACACTCCTACCCAGTCAAAAGATCAGGGCTTGATCCATCACCGTTTTTTAGCTCACTGCACCATCCCAGCTCAGAACCTGGCTACATGCAAATTAGTCTGACCCTGGCCCAGTGCATCATGGGAACAGGGCAGACCAAACTACCAAGCCAATTCTTTACTGGAAAGT
This sequence comes from Lissotriton helveticus, assembly GCF_964261635.1. NCBI lineage: Eukaryota > Metazoa > Chordata > Amphibia > Caudata > Salamandridae > Lissotriton > Lissotriton helveticus. The sequence continues at coordinate 555,284,092 of NC_136069.1, read as the reverse complement.
AAACAAGCTTCCGGGGACCGGTTTCTGGCATTACAGCCGTCTTCGGCCCGGCTTGCTTGTATCCTGATGGTGCAGTGAGCAAGGGACTCACATCTGAGTATACCCTTCCACACTTGTGGTGGCCAAAACGATTCATGAAGGGGGTGGTGATGGACAGAGTATCTGAATTAAGCAGAACACTCCTACCCAGTCAAAAGATCAGGGCTTGATCCATCACCGTTTTTTAGCTCACTGCACCATGCCAGCTCAGAACCTGGCTACATGCAAATTAGTCTGACCCTGGCCCAGTGCATCATGGGAACAGGGCAGACCAAACTACCAAGCCAATTCTTTACTGGAAAGGAAACAAGATTCCGGGGACCGGTTTCTGGCATTACAGCCGTCTTCGGCCCGGCTTGCTTGAATCCTGATGGTTCAGTGAGCAAGGGACTCACATCTGAGTATACCCTTCCACACTTGTGGTGGCCAAAACGATTCTTAACCCCTTCAGCGCGGATGACAAAGCCAGCTCGTCATCAGCGTTACCTGCGCTGCGCGCATGACGAGCTGGCTTTGTCACGATCAAGCCATTTTTGACATTTCAGCGCACGGCGGGAATTCGCGGTAGCGCGGAAGCGGTTAAAGGGGGTGGTGACGGACAGAGTATCTGAATTAAGCAGAACACTCCTACCCAGTCAAAAGATCAGGGCTTGATCCATCACGAGTTTTTAGCTCACTGCACCATCCCAGCTCAGAACCTGGCTACATGCAAATTAGTCTGACCTTGGCCCAGTGCATCATGGGAACAGGACAGACCAAACTACCAAGCCAATTCTTTACTGGAAAGGAAACAAGCTTCCGGGGACCGGTTTCTGGCATTACAGCCGTCTTCGGCCTGGCTTGCTTGAATCCTGATGATGCAGTGAGCAAGGGACTCACATCTGAGTATACCCTTCCACACTTGTGGTTGCCAAAACGATTCATAAAGGGGGTGGTGATGGATAGAGTATCTGAATTAAGCAGAACACTCCTACCCAGTCAAAAGATCAGGGCTTGATCCATCACCGGTTTTTAGCTCACTGCACCATCCCAGCTCAGAACCTGGCAACATGCAAATTAGTCTGACCTTGGCCCAGTGCATCATGGGAACAGGACAGACCAAACTACCAAGCCAATTCTTTACTGGAAAGGAAACAAGCTTCCGGGGACCGGTTTCTGGCATTACAGCCGTCTTCGGCCTGGCTTGCTTGAATCCTGATGATGCAGTGAGCAAGGGACTCACATCTGAGTATACCCTTCCACACTTGTGGTGGCCAAAACGATTCATAAAGGGGGTGGTGATGGACAGAGTATCTGAATTAAGCAGATCACTCCTACCCAGTCAAAAGATCAGGGCTTGATCCATCACCGTTTTTTAGCTCACTGCACCATCCCAGCTCAGAACCTGGCTACATGCAAATTAGTCTGACCCTGGCCCAGTGCATCATGGGAACAGGGCAGACCAAACTACCAAGCCAATTCTTTACTGGAAAGGAAACAAGCTTCTGGGGACCGGTTTCTGGCATTACAGCCGTCTTCGGCCCGGCTTGCTAGAATCCTGATGGTGCAGTGAGCAAGGGACTCGCATCTGAGTATACCCTTCCATGCTTGTGGTGGCCAAAAGGATTCATTTGACTGGGTATGAGTGTTCTGCTTAATTCAGATGCTCTGTCCATCACCACCCCCTTTTATGAATTGTTTTGGCCACTATAGGAGTGGCAGGGTATGATCTGTTGTCATGAATTTATTGTGTTTCATCACAAAACATTTTTTCCTTTAGATTTTCAAGGGGGATCGCTATCAGAATATCAGAAACAGAAGTATCATGCGGATATATTATTGTGCTATAAATATTGAGTACCAAAATATTGAGACGGTAAGTATAAATACGTAAAAAAGATTTACTATCCTTAACCCCAACATCTATGTACCTTGAAGATATATATATATTGTCGAGGTACATGCATGTGGAATTATATATAGTAAAACTTTGCTTACCTATACAGGCTGTCCGAGATATTCTTGACACAATATTTTGTCCCATGATATTTCAGTTTCCAATATTCTGTTTGAGCACCTTCTAAGGCAAAAACTCTTCTTAAAAAGGAGTGTGATTCTATGACAGGTGCTTGAAATATATTTAGGAAGCACACATTTTAATTTTAGGTTTAAAAACATTTAGCCAATGTTCGAGGCCACTTTTTACCTAATTATGATTGGTTTGGTGCATTTTGACCCCTGAGCAAATGCTTGTTTGCATAGTGGTCGACATTACGAGATGGGAGGTAATTACGAGTGCTTTAAAGACCACACCTTCGATTACATTTCAGATGGCCAAAGCTGTTGGAATTTAACTGAGGAAAAGTTTATAATATTTACTGTGTCAGAAGGGTTTGTAGAATTATGCACCAAAACGATATATTATTCGCCAAAAACGCACAATGGGTGCTATTTATCACAAATGATATATATCGTACCCTGGGTAATGCTCTTTATTAGTTGCAATAAATAGAGCCTGTTATCAGTTTCATAGAATTAATACTTCTGCAAGTAAAGTTAGGCCCATTTGATGTTCCATCCTTTAAATATTTGTTTTTCTGTCCCCGGGCCAAATAACACATCTTTCTCCTTCTTCATCAAAAAATGAACTGACTTGGCTAGACCATATATCCACAGGACCGACTTCACTGAAGTTCAAGGAAAACTATATTTAAAACAAAAAATAGCATGATTTTTTTCATTATATTAACTTACATAATGTGATGTCAATGAAAATGTAATAGTTGCAAAAATACATCATTTTACAAATCTCCAACAATAGGATGTCAAGCAGAAGCTTCAAGAGTATTTGTGGTAAATGTAAGACTTTACAATTTGCGAATGCTATCTTTTTCAATTGAAGAACTACTTTTCCAAGCTCTTCATCTTATAGAGATTGGAGTGAATATCAGGTGTATGGTTTTCAAATGCATTGAGTATCGAACGCAGTACAGAAAATGAGATCCATGCATGTGTATCTGAATAAGCTGCCTTCCTTTCTGTCAGAGCCACTATTTGATATGCTCTGAAGCAGGGAAAATACATTATTTTAGGACTACATTTTGCAAAGCAGCGATTTGCCTGACTAGTCATTAGCAGCCACCCCACAGGACATCATCTTTGACTTCCTTTGTCAGCATTGTACTGAATCAAAGAGATAAAGTCCGTTTTCTGACTGAGATCATAAATCAGACACATTTACACAACCAAAATGCTGCATTTTGATTGGCTCTTAGCCAGTCAATATCTACCCAGGAGATTCATAACAACATCCTGAGACAAACCTCCTTATAGTATCAGCCCACCTTCTTCCCCCAACATTCAGCAGCGAAGCTCACAATATTCTATAAAATATCTAGGGTGTTCACCTTGTTAATAGAATATACTCATACTGGGAAATGTACTGCTAGAGAAAACATGTGTAGAGGCATTCACTGTGAGCAGAAATCTTAATACATATGAAAAAGGTTCTCAAATCTGCTACTACAAGTTCCGGAAATAACCAAGCCTCCCAAACACATTCCTTCTCAGATCTTTATAGGTAACATTTTCTCTGAAAATTGTTAAGTCCAGGACAGTTTTCACTGCATTTTGTTTTTAAATAATTGCCTTAATTGTTTTGCTCGTTCACAGTGTTGTATACTAATTAATTATCTTTGGATGTAGTCTTGTATGAGGTTTAGTTAACGATATTTTAATAGGCAGTGTATATTTATAAACATTCTTTTATAATTCCCTAAAAATATATTAAAAGACAATGATTTTGCGCCAGTGCTTATTCAGTTAATCATTTTCATATTGCTCGCACATGCTTGTGAAATAGATTTTACATCCATAACTTTTGGTTGAGGTGCACAGATCTCTACACAAATGCAAAATAACGGAATATGCTGGTACTCATGTCACTGCCCTGCATTTACTCCCACTGCCAGCCGCAGCTGTTAACTATTACAGTGAGTCATGACAAGAAGACCAGAGGAAGTGATTGGGCTACAGACACTGGGCAGTTCTCATCTGGAGACCCTGATTTGGTGAATTTTGAAGAAGGTTAATATTGCCTCCAGAAAATGTAGTAGTAAACGATGTCCAACAGATTCAACACCATGAATTTGCTGCAAAGTGCTAGAAGTAAGTACAGGACTCGAGACAGTCTTGGTGGTTTGTATCCCTTTTTAAGTAGGCCCAAATATATCTCTGAAAAGTAAAACAAGGCCATCACAGCCTTGCTGAGATGGAGGGACACCGGTCTTTCAGCAAATCAGTTGTGTGAAAGACTTAAAATCCTTGAACTGCTGATTAGAGGAGCTATTGATTGAACAAATAAGCACATTGATATGTTCACCCAGCATAGGAATAAATCAGGTTATAAGCATGTAGATTTATTTTGTATTTTATTTCAGTCTCTGAATATGTTTTCCTACATTTACACGCACACTGACATGCAAGTAGTTGCTGCCATTTCAGAGATGCTAAAAACCAATATTTTCCAGCACTTCCGCTTTTGGGGTTAAAGTGTACTTCTTTAAAGATTGCGCATGGCATGTTTGTTCAAAGAAAACAAGGCTTCATCCAGAGACATTGATTTTGCTCCAATACATTCTCTTGGTTGACTTCATGAGTGGTCTACCTCGAAATTTCAACAACTCTTAACAGAATGAAGTTGAAATTGGTCCATGTGAAAGCAAGTATGTTAAAGAATAACCCTAATCCAAGACATGAGAATATAGGATCCCTTGTAATAAGTAGATCGCTCAATCAGTTGGTCTAGAGCAGAGGTGTTCATGGATTAAATAAAGTCACTTTTCAGGGGGTTGGAAGGGCCATGAATTTGCAAACTGAAGTCTTCCAAAAGGATCATAATAGTCACCTCTAGAATAATTTGATCTATTGCTTTGCTAAGTTTATTCACCAAGTTATCACCCTTAGACAGTGGCCGTATTGTAATTGATTGAACATCCGAAGTCTTTCACCAAGTGAATCTGGGCCTTCGCCCAACCTTCCTAACACATTGCCTTCTGAACAGACGTACATTATTAGCTACACCAAGGCTACCTTTCCTGTGACCCTCAAATCTTTGTGAACAGACTGGAAGGTCAGTAAACCTAGTTAAACTAATAGTGTTGCTGCTAACCCCTGTGGGATATTCACAGTATTTGGATCAGAATAGTAATTTCTACAGAGCCTTCCAGAACAGTTACAGGGTTATTTATAAATGCAGATTTTCATATGTAATTACTGAGAAGCAAAATGTAACCATATCTGCACACTAAAGAGGCAATACACTAGTAGCATCTTTTCTACAGAATGTAGAACTACCACAACAATATAGTTAGGAGTCAATATGGAAGATGAAAAATAACAAATGCTAATATTCAGTATTTATTTATTTATTTTATATTCTTGTATAGCGCAGGAAGTCAATCCTCGAAAGGATATCTCAGCGCGTACGTATATCCAAGAGAGCCAGAATACCTATTGCTATACAGAGGGGTGAAGGGAAAGGCCTAACGAGCGACAAATAATAAGGTTTTCAGGGACTTTTTAAAAGAAGGTTGTATTTTTGAGAGCAGGGGGCAATGAGTTCCAGAGAATAGGGCCTTTGTAAGACAGGGCTCGTCCTCACAGGGCTCGTCCTCGTAACACATTAGATACAAGAAAATACTAGAAATGAGGAAGTGAACAAAATACCTATTATCATGTATTGGTCTATGATAGCTCATATTCATGATTACAGAAGCAAATCCCATCAATACTTCTCTCATCTTGGCTGATGGCAGAGGTGACCGCTTAGCAATACCAATAGTCCAAGTCCATCACTGATGCAATTTTCAATGCAGCATAGCTTCACCATGCAATTATGCACTGGTTTAGAATACAGTAGGAATATATTATTATAAATGGTACTGTCATAATTACAATTAAAGTATCCTTTCTTTGATTGAAATTATATTGTTCTTCCTCGTAATACTAAAACTGTTTCCACTGCTACTATATGTTATTATTATCGTAGCTAATCATTGTCGCATTTTAACCTGTTTGTATGCAGTGAAAACTGGTCTCATGGAAAGCACTCTGATATTTTAGGCCTAGTTCACACTTAAGAGAACTGCAATAAATAAATAAATATTTGCAGGGATATGGAACTACTGACAATATAAAATGTGAGCAGTACACAATGAAATGCTGTAAGGTCTCTCACTCCAAAGGAGCACACATCTATTCATTTCCGATATTAAAACTGTCTGAACTACGTTTCCGCATATCTCAAAAATGTACTCTCATATCTTTGATTAGGAGACTATAAAAGGTCAGTGTCTATCTAAATGTTATAGTTTTAAGGTTAAGTGGATATATGTGAATTGATAGTCTGAGAAACAGAGGTGGATGCCTGAATAAAGGAAAGTATCCCTTTCACAAACTATTTCAGTTCTTTAAAAATAGTTCATATATGACTAAAGCCAATGTTTTTCCCTTACATTTATTTAAACTGATGTTTTTCTAGATGCTTTAACCCCTCACTGTTATGTTATGTGATGTTATGACAGAAGAATGCTGCTTGTGCATGTTTTACTCAGCATGCCTTGACTTTTTAAGGGAAATATTTGGGAATGTATTGAAGATGAGTCCTTATTTCAGCTTTCTGGAGCATGACCGATAATTTCTCTGACAAAACTAAACCCCTTGTTTTGTTTGTTTACTCCATTCTCCCCCATGCTTAGAATTCTATATCTCCTATTGCTTTATTTGCCAAATAATGAGTGGCAGCGCCCAAAGCGCTGCTCAGATACCTGCAGCCAGTGCTATTAAATGTCAGCTCGCCGAATGCTAAGGATGTGTAGCTCTGATTCGGCCTTAGGCCTCTAAAATCCAATGCCAGACACTCCTTGCCGCTTTCATCCCGTTTTGCAGGTTCTCCCTTTCTCCCTTAATTGTGTTTCTTCCATCTTCCTCTTCCTCCTTTCTTTGTTTTTGTTTTCCCTTTCTTGTGCTCAGGAAATACCTGCTAAGGATAAATAAGGGCCAGTTCCAGAAAATGTGTGTCAGTGGCCCCCACCTACGACCACCGGCTCAAACTAAGCACTGCTCCAGCAACTTTAAGCTAATGTGTGTCATGAAAAGAGAACGCTAGTGCTTTGTTATTTGCAACTGCCTGGTGTAACTGTGGTAAAATACTGAGAAATTATTCGACCTCTTGCTGCTGCTGTTAAAGGTGCACATTTTTAACGCTTTTTCACATGGATGAAGAATATATTTGTGCATTTATAGAAAATGTGTCCCCGATTCTGCATCTGGAGCACTAAGCATAATTTTCTTGAGAGCATCCTGAGCTAGAACCATTTTCTCTATAAAAAAGGTTCATTACATTGCCGCAGAAGAGCAGCATTTTTCACAGGGTGAAATCATCTTAGACCTCATCACAGTACCTGAAATTAGTGAGTTATATTATGAATATTATATTTTAACCTTTCTATATGCTCCTTTATCAGACTTTCAAAACCAGGCATTTACTCAAATGTATGTCAATATTCCAATATCATATAAATGGCAGAACAGTATTTTACCTGAAAAATACCTTTTTACAATGTTATGAAATTCACAACAATTTGTAAGTGAATTTATTATCTGGGGTAAGAGGGGCAGTGGGGTCTCACAGGTAGCCACAGACAAGAGTGGAGTAGGGACTTTAGGTGCCCTTGTACCCTTTAGTTCCACCATGGTCAATAACTACTTGGGAGAAACCTTCCCCTTGATTATTATTGGTTATTTATTTTGATACCCAATTTATAAATAATCTTTATCATTTACAATCATTGTTGTCCCTAAAAACAAAATATATGTGCGATGACATCAAATGAATGCTTGGTCGAAAGGCATTACATTTTGCCTAGAAGATTGGCATATTTAAAAGCCAGTAAAATGTGAATCCAATTGTAAATGGTCATTGAATGTGGTCCATGTAAATGCTTTTTCCTGAGTCAACAAATGCATCTTTTAGGGCAATTTATATACAATAAAATAAATGTAAATAATTTTAATTACCCTGGTTCCACGAGTATGACATTTGTGAACTCATTATTTGTAAACAGCAAGTTGCAAAACACTAACAGATACATAAAAACTGGTTCAATTAATTCAAAATGATTTAAATCATGCATTCTTTTGAGTTTGGGATACATACATTTCAAGCATCGGTACGCTGTGCATTGGCAAAGCTTTAGCATGAGTTAGGGTTCAGTTTAGGAGTCACTTTATTGTCAGTGTTACTGTACAGTCGTAGGTTTAAGCATTGTATGTGAATAAGTGTTAGGTGGATTGTAAATATTTGGGCTAACATAAGCGAAATTTAGAATTCGTGCTAAAGTATAGGTTAGGATAAAGGTTAGGAAAGCGATAGGGTTAGGGTGGGTGTTGATATTGAAAAGATTCAGTGGCATTGCTGTAGTTGTCAAGTGAAATATGTATCTGCTTTGCAACTTCATGAACGTTTGATCTATGGTTGTATTATGAGATGTGTCCTAATTATGAAGCGGCCGATAACAGGAGTTACTGGCCCACCCAAAATATAGGATCCATATTAATTCCCCTGATCTGGTGTCTTTCACCCACTTGCTGCTAATAGGCAGGTGGAATTACTGTTTACAATAGCAGAGATAACTGAAGAATTAACATAGAGCCCAGGGACAAAATGATTGATTTTCCTAGCAATTCTTCTCATCTTAGAAGTCCTTCAGGGCACCTCTTACAAAGGGCCAATAGTCCCCATCCCCAGACTTTATGGAAGCGAGTATTGGCTGATTCTGCAGTGACTTCGTCATGATGTTTATACTATTTAGAGATAGATTTATTAAATGAAATACTATGTATCCCAATATAAATGATGGAATGCTTGTTTGACCCCCCCAAAAATATTAAAGGAAATACTATGTATCCCAATATAAATGATGGGATGCTTGTTTGACCCCCCCAAAAAAGAGGAAAGTGGAACTAGGAAAGCGTACAAAATGTGCCCGATGGGAACATCATTAGCAAATTGTGAGAGTGGATTAAAGTGATTCACATATCATGCTGTTCGAGATCTCTGATACATGTCTACAGTCCTTTTTACAAATAACACAATCCTAAACTCTGTTGATTACACATAATTCAAATCATTGGTGAACTAACATTTATCAGCACCTTCACCTCATTCCTTTAGTTTTGCATACCTTTATTAGAAATTGCAAGTCTTCTGTATTATGACTATTAGACCTGACATCATTGGTGTGGTAATCCTGCTATCATATTGCCTTCGCTCCCTTACTTTGCTGAACTCGCTATTGTAGGCATTAGGACTCCATGCACTTTACTCCTGCTAACCGGTGTGAAGGTGTTTGTAGTTTCTCCTGAAAGCAAGGTAAGATTGGCTTATACCTAAATGTCACCTTTAATTCCCATAGAAATGTTACTGCCTGTACCCACGACTTGTATATTAAATGATGCTGCTAGTGTGAAGCAACACTCATGCATCCACCCACCAAAATAGCCTTTTGAAATATGTCTAAGGCCTCCTACTGTAGTCTGAAGTGCAAATTTAAATGGTCATTTAGACTTGGCAAAATGTACCTTTGCCAGGCTTAAACCTTTCTTTTTTGAAAACGTATAAATCACCCCTGAGATAGTCCATAACAAACCCTAGTTCAGGGTGCATGGTATTTAAAGTAGTAGTAGTAGTAGTATTAGTATGTATTTATTGAGCACATATATCACCCTTAGGTCTCATAGTGCTTCGCCAAACACAGGAAACTATGAAGGGGCAAGACCAAGGATTAAAATAGCCATGTTTTAAGAGCTGTACGGAATTTTTTATGGTCAGCTTCCAGGCGTAGCCGTTGCGGCAGTGAGTTTTATAGCTCAGGCGCAGTTTTGGAGAAGGACCTGTCACCGTTTTTTACAGTGTGAACCTTAGGGATCGTTAAGAGATCTTTGCTGGACGAGCAGAGGGTTCGCACTGGCTGATGTTTAGTCAGGTTCTTTGCTAAATAGGCAGGCCCCTTATGGTTCAAGGTTTTGGGTACCAAGCAACATAGTTTAATGATTACCCTCTTTCTTATAGGTAGCCAGTGGAGGGTCTTCAAGCTGGGAGCCGATGGTGAGTGGGGGAGGGAGACCAGTCATGCCACGGTGTACTGCAGCACCTGAAGCTTAGACTGGAGTCTCATTTATGGATGCGAACAGTGCATTGCCATAGTCCAAGCAGTTGATGAATAGTCCCTGCACAAGGAGCATCTGGGAGCAGAGGGGAATCCATTTTAAGATTTTCCTGAGGAAGCGCATTAAACTATAGCTGGTGCGGAACATGGAGTTGATGTGGTCAGCCATGGAAAGTGTATTGTTCATAATAACTCCCAAATTTCGGACTGCTGTTTTGGGCTGTGGGCACAGCCCTAGGGAGGAAGGCTACCAGTCAGTGGTCCATATGTGTTGCGCATCTCCAAAGAGCATGATATCTGACTTGCTCGCGTTGAGCAGTAGGTGATTAGTTGACATCCATTCATTAACCCATGACATGCACAGTTTAAATCTACGTTGTGTGTCAGTGGGATCTGAATCAAGAGGGATCAACAATTGTGTGTCATTGGCGTAGGAAACTGTATCAAAGCCGTAGGCTCTGATTATTTTGGTCAGGGGTGATACGTAAAGGTTAAAGAGTGTGGGACTCAAAATTGATGCCTGGGGAACTCCCTTGTCAATGAGTTTACTTTTAGAACAGAAACACCCTATTTGCACTTTAGAGAACCGGTCTGTCAGGTAACTCTTGAGCCCTCGCAGGGCTGAGCCCTCGCCAGCAAACTCCCATAGACGCACCAGGAAGATGCCATGAGAGATGGTGTCGAAGGGTGCCAATAAGTCGAGTAGGATAAGGATGGCGGACTGTCTGGCATCAAGAGAGAGCATTATGTTATCGATGATTTCAAACAGAGCCGTCTCGGTGCTATGATAAGACTGGAAGTCTGATTGAGATGAGTCTAACAGGTTATTACTTTCTAAGTATATGGACAGTTGGTGGGTAACAGCAGCTTCGATTACTTTGCCAAACAGAGGTAGGAGAGAGATTGGTCTGTAATTATCAAGTTGTTTAGGGTCAGCTGTTGGCTTTTTCAAAATAGGTCTGACAATAGCTTCCTTCCAGTGTGAGGATACAGTGGATTGTGAAAGTGAAAGATTCAAGATAGAGGTTAAGTTAGTGGTGAGTGCTGGGCTAATTTTGGATAGGATCTGGGTGGACGCGGGATCAGTTGGCGAGCCGGATTTCATCCTACTTAGTATGGTGGAAGTGTCTTCCTCTGTTAGTTTCCTAAATTCTTTGAGAGAGTTGGTGTTCCAAAGGAGGGTTTCAACCGATCTATATGGGGTATTTGTAACTTGGGGGAAGAATTTATGGATTTCATTTATCTTGTTTACAAAGAAAGCTGAGAGGGAATCCACCCACTCTTCCAAGGCAGCGAGTGTCGGTATGTCGGAGGGGGGTTGGTGAATTTTTTCACATTCTTATATAGTACCTTATGGGAATTGGAGGCCTAGCTGATTCTGACTTCTAGGTAGGATTTTTTGGCGATCACTATGTTATCCATGTAGCTGTGGTGTAGGATTTTATACTGAGGCCTGTCTGTTGTGCTTTTGGTGAGTCTGCTTTTGCGTTCTGACTATGAGTTTATTGCTTTTTAAGTCAGGAGTGAACCAGGGGGACAGTTTTTTCAGCATTTAGTTTTCTTCTTCGGGGCCATTATATCTAAGGATGTGACAATGGCCGTCTCAAAATGTATAGCTGCTGGGTCAAATTAGTCATTTCAGCAGTGGAAAGGGGGACAAAGGTTGCAGAGAATGATTCAAGATTTATCTTATTCCATGACCTAATTAGCTTCAGTTCTTTCATTGGACCTGGTTGAGTTGCTAATTGGCCTATATGAAAACATATTAAGTGGTGGTCAGACCACAGGATGGGGAGAGTTTAGTTGATCTTTATATAATGTGAATTAGTAAATATCAGATCTAATGTGTGACCAGAGGTATTGATGGGGCCTATTATCAGTTGTTTTAGGCCCAGTGAGTCCAAGTTGGAAATAAGGTCGAGTGTGTGGGGGTCAGTTTCGAGCTCAGCGTGATAATTAAAATCTCCTAGAAGCATGAAATTATTTGCCGCCAGGACGTGTGGTGCAATGGTTTCAGTTAAATTGTTTGAGAAAAGGGCTTTATTTCCAGGGGATCTGTATAGAAGCGCGCATATCTATGGTTCATTTCTTGAGCTCTCTATTGTGAAAAGACAGATTTCGCCCCAATCAGCCTGATGGCCTCTATGGTGTGTATTCTGATGTTCTATTTAAAGGCAATGGGTATGCCTCCTCCTTTCCTGTCTTTCCTATCATGTCTGATCAGCTGGTAATCGTGGGGTAGTGCTATATCTAAGTCAGGTTGTGAGGACTCATGTAGCCATGTTTCGGTGAAGAACCAGAGATCCAGTTTCTCTGTGTCCAGTAGGGACCAGATTTCAAGTGCATGTTTGGGGAGGGAACGTGCGTTACAATAGAGACCCACTAAGTACTCCGACTCTGGTTTTTCATGGGTGGGCTGTGAGTGTATGGTGTTATTCACAATTGGTAAGACTTTCTTTTTGATGGGTAGACACTCTTGGGTACTGTGAATCCTGGCGATTGAAGAGGGTATGATGCTTTTTTCCAGGGGGGTATGCTTTATTTAAGGAGTTAAGCTCCTGACTAGTGTATTGGATGATAGTCATCAATGGTAATTAATGGAAGGTAGAAGGGATGGTGGCGTCTTAAATGGGCAGAATGGCCGGCGCCTGGCGACGGTCAGGCATGTACGGGCACAGACTTGCTTGCCTTTGGCGCACCGCAGCGCATCCGCTCGGCGCACTCCCTTTTGGCTGGAAGGAAGTGGGCGGGACTGCCACAGTGTCTGTACCACTAACCTCACGCTGGGATTGTGAGGGAGAAATGGCAAAGTCAGTCCCCTCCCCACAAATGGCACATGCTGCGGCTGACCAGGGGAGACTCAAAACAGTGCAGGTGAGCAGCGCAAATAGTATTTAAAGATTAAGAACAAAGATTACAAAACAGAGAGTCAGACCGTGACAGAGTCTGAAATTGTGGCCTGTTACCCTCATCATGTCTGTTGTCAGCTGTGCATCCGCTTGGCGCACTCCCTTTTGGCTGCAAGGAAGTGGGTGGGACTGCCGCAGTGTCTGGAGCGCTAACCTCACGCTGGGATTGTGAGGAAGAAATGGTGGAGTCGGTCCCCTTCGCACAAACGGCACCAGCCGCGGCGGACCTGGGGAGACTCAGAACAGTGCAGGTGAGCAGCGCAAATAGTATTTAAAGATTAAGAACAAAGATTACAAAACAGAGAGTCAGACCGTGACAGAGTCTGAAACTGTGGCCTGTTACCCTCGTAGTGTCGGTTGTTAAAGAGTAGGACATGCGTTTAAAGTTTTATATGTCCTGGAAGTGAAAAACCCCTTCAATTATTTGTCATGGTTGTATGTACTATCTCGTCCTTAGACTAACACTAGGTTATCTTGTTACCTGTAAAAAGTTCTTACATTAGATTGACGGTACAAAAGGGGGTGGTGATGGACGGAGCATCTGAACCAATCAAACACTCACACCCAGTCAAAAGATCTGGGTTTCATCCATCACCGTTCTTTAGCCCACTCTGCCACCCCAGTTCAGACATTAGATTGACAGCAGGTAAATACTTGATATTTACACTATTATTTGTAATTTTAAATCTTCTTTAAAAATGCTGATTCTAAGTTACAATTTTAAAATAACATACCACTTTTGAAAAGTGTTTCAATAACTTTGGGGAACCCAATATACACTTGTGAGCTTTTGTAATAAAGTTAAACAGGTAAAGATGCCTACAAGGTATTCATTCAGAAAAAAACACCTCAAATTGGCAGTTGTAAGGTCAAAACAATATATATCAAATAGGTCTCTTCAATGATACGCATTGTTTAGTTTATACACACTCTTAGCTCTGTAGCCATGGCATTAGTCAGACAGCCACGCTCAGCATTCCACACATTTTGGAAGCTGACATTACAACTGCTGCCCAAGGGGTCAAGGAATGTCACAAGATTCAATGATGTCCGAAGAAATCTCATTGACATTGTTTTTATTTAGCGATTGTTAAATTATATTGTTTTGGGATCTGAATCCTATGCATAGGACTGACTGAATTTCTGATTTTGAGGAGTTGGGCATTTATACATTGATGACTAGTATAACTCCATCCTTGATTTATTTGTGATCTCTGTTATCAATGTACGTGAGAATTGCTTGACTTTGAACCTCTGTTTCTACATTTTGGATATAAATCAAATTATTATTGATACACACAGCTATTGTAATTTACTTAGGGAATGAACAGTGTAAATTTTGATTTAAATAATTTGTGGTGTCATAGGTTGACACTCTACAAAAGATATATTGAGTTTTATTATATATATATATATGTATATTTTTGTTTTGTTTTTTTAGTATTTTTATTAGAGTTTTTACCCCCTTTTGTTATTGGTTACAGAGCACAACATGACATAAATTCAGCTTCACAAACAAAGAGAAAAAACAACATACTATAACGAAAAAGAAAAAAAGAGATCAGCCAATATATCATATATCTCAATATATCTCAATATACATTCTCAGTTCCCCTGCGCTACAATTGTACATTACTTCTTCTTGAATTTAGAGCGCCTTCCAAAAAAAAAAAAAGGAAACCACAAAAACAAAACTAAATTTCATTATTCTCTTCTTTCCATCTAGTTATTGGTTCCCAAATTTTTAATCCCAGCTTCCTCCCCCTCTTCCCTTTTCTTACATAAATCGCCCGTTCCAGATTATATATCCTGAGTACCCTGGCTAACCACTGTTGATATGTTGGTGGCACTGGGTCGAGCCATGCTGAGGCAATGCATAATCTTAATACTGCCATAGCCACAAAAATGAAATACCCATCTTCCCTCTGACTGCCGTCCGCGTTCACACCCAACATTATTATTGAAGGCGTTAAGTTAAACGATACATCTAACACGCTTTGGATAAATGCCTCAATTCCTTTCAACGTCATAGATAAGTGGGGGCATGTTGCAAATATATGTATGATATCCGAATGCAAAGTTCCACATCTTGGGCAGTTAATGCCTATTACTCCCCCCCATTGGGCTATTTTCGCCGGGGTATAATATAGCCGGTACAGTGTTTTATAGTGTTGCGCTTGGAGGGCTGCGGAACATAAAACGTTCTGGCCTAGTTCTAATGACATTTTAAAACAGTCCCTTTCTACCTCCAGCTTATTTGCCCAGCTGTCCCCCCATTTCTCCAAATCATCCTGTTTAGTTTCAATTAGCTCATAATAAAACCTCTTAATAGTACAACTCACTCCACCCTGTGCCACCTCCATTATAGCGTTTTTTGCAAATCCCAAGGCCCCCCCTGTTTTATTTGCTAAAAAGCTTCTTACTTGCAGGTACTTAAAGAAGTGTCTTGTGTCAACACCATATTTTAACTGGATCTCAGAGAACTGCAGTAAACCGTGGGTCCCCATAACATCTCCAATCTTAATAATTCCCTTTCTAGCCCATTCATTAAAAATGGCATCCGAAAAAATTTCCTGAGGAAATGCTGGATTATTGATCATTCTCGTGTATCTGTTATATTTACCTAAGCCATATCTCTTGGTAAATGCCTTCCAGATGTTATGTGCTGCCATAATAGTCTTAAAACGAGTTCTTTTAAAATAGCTTGAATCGAATTGCCTCAGCAACACATTTTGCGCCTCCCCCCCCAGCAGTAAGGCATACATTGCTATGGTTCATAAGTCATCCTCCCCTTCTGCCTCCGCTCCACCTATCAGACCCACCATGTACTGAAGAGCGGCAGCCCAATAATAAAGTTTCAAATCTGGTAATGCCCAACCACCACGTTCCCTTGGCAATACCATAAAGCGCAGTGCCATCCTAGTTTTGTCTTTTGACCAAATAAATCTATTAATCATGACTTCTAAATTCTTAAACCATATATTTAAAAAAAAATAAAGGTATTGCCCTAAAAATATACAAAAATTTGGGCAGAACGAACATTTTTATTATATTAGTTCGGCCGGCTATTGACAGGTGCAAATTATGAATCCTATCTAAGTCCCTTCTTACTTTAGTTATAATAGGGGTTATATTTAGTTCCACTAGTTTATCTAACTCCGAAGTAACTGTAATCCCCAGATATGTACCTTCCTGCACCACACGGTGATCCTGACAGACCACATTTTTATTCTTAAATATTTGTGTTTTAGTGGTATTAAGAGAGTACCCTGAGACTCTACCGAAGTTTTTTGCCTCCAATTCTACGTGTCCAATAGCCTCCATGGGGTTTGATGTGAGGACCGCCACATCATCAGCGTATGCAAGTATCTTACACTCCCCCCTGTACGTTATTAAGGGAACTATATTCTCATTCGCTGCCATCCTCCGGATCATAGGATCTAGGTACATAGCAAACAACAGGGGGGAGCATGGGCACCCCTGCCTAGTTCCCCTCTTAATTTGGACTGGCATAGTTACACCTGAATTTACCCTGACAGATGCCATTGGATTTCTGTACAGAACTCTTATTGCATTGACAAACCCCTCACCGAACCCGGCTCTAACTAAGACACACCATAGATAGTCCCAGGAGACCCGATCGAACGCCTTCTCAGCATCTAAAAGCATTGCCGCCATCGGGCCCCCTGAGACCTCCATGGTGTCAAATAAAGTAATCAGCTTCCGGGTGTGATAAGTAGTCCCCCTCCCTGGTATGAAACCATGCTGGTTACTGCTAACTAATACACTTATAACACTTGCAAACCTTATTGCAAGGGCCTTTGAGTAGATCTTAGTGTCAGCATTCATCAGAGTTATTGGCCTGTAAGAGCCAGGTTCGTAAGCCGGCTTCCCCTTTTTTAAGATGATAACAATTTCGGCGCCGGCCCAGGAGCCTGGGACAGATGCCCCCATTTGCGCTTTTTGCATCGTACTGATCATATCCTTAGCAAGTACCTCCCAAAAAACCTTAAAGAACTCTAGTGGTATCTGATCTGGTCCCGCTGCCTTACCAGACGGTAGGCTAATCATAGCTACTTTTATCTCCTCTGGGTCCAAAAGAATATCCAATCTCTCTCGCTCTTGTTCTCCTAAAACCACCCACGACACATTCTGAAGATACAATGTTATCTCCCCTAAATCCTTCCCTTGTTGTTCATTATACAGTTCTGTGTAAAATTGTCTAAATACTTCTCTGACCCCCTGGAGATCCGTGATTACATTCCCTAACCTGTCCTTAATCTCCCTTACCTCTCCCACAGCAGCCTTTTGCCTCGCCCTTACCGCTAAAGTGCGCCCCACCGTTTCACTGACCTCATGGCATTTTTCCCTATTTGCCGTATATGTTTTAGCCGCTTTATTTGCTAAATCCTCCTCTGCATCCATTCTTATCTTCGCTAATTTATTAACTGCCTGCTCCACCGATCTACCAGATGCAGCACATTCACTCAACTCTCCCTCTGCTTGAAGCATCGCCCTTTTTAATTCCAAATTCTTCTGCTGTTCCTGCTTCCATTTACTTGCATTATAACTCAAGGTTTCTCCCCGCACCCCCGCCTTGAAGCTATCCCAGACCA
Source organism: Lissotriton helveticus (assembly GCF_964261635.1). NCBI lineage: Eukaryota > Metazoa > Chordata > Amphibia > Caudata > Salamandridae > Lissotriton > Lissotriton helveticus. Next base: position 555,266,320 of record NC_136069.1, on the reverse strand, counting down.
TGCCTACTTCTGCACTACCCCTATTTATCTCCAGATATCCCTCAATCCACTGCTTCATATGTTGTATATATTTCTCATCCTCCAAAAGCCCTCTCTCGAAGGTCCACATCCTTGCCCCAGTGTTATTGACCGACTTTGGTAAGCTTAAGACTAGGGAATTGTGATCAGATAGTAAACGCGGTAAACTCTCAATCTGAGATGCAGGTACACACCCACTAGTAACCAAGAAATAGTCTAATCTTACAGAGACCATGTGGGGTGCAGAATAGTATGTGTAGCCCTTTTCTCCTGGCTTAAGGCAGTCCCATACATCTGTTAAAGCGTTATTTCTTGCCAATGTGCGGACTTCTTGATACACCCTCCTTTTTCTCCCTTGGTAAAGAGGGCGAGATCCTAGCCCCAGCCCCAGCCCTCCTGCTCCATTGATATTAAAATCCCCTGCAATAATCGTACATGGGGCCCAGGTGGCTAGCTCAATATCTAAAAGTTCAAAAATCTCTGGATCATCCCCCGTTGAACCATATATGGATCCAAAGGTTAGCAATTCTCCTCCAACTAAACATTCTACCAAAGCCCACCTCCCCATTCGTCTTCCATCTTTTTTCTAGTGGGAATATCCCTGCGTCTTGACAATATGGTCACCCCCCTATTTCTAGACCCCTGCTTTGAACAGGCTAATACTGAGAACCCTAACTGTTCCAGATATTGTGTTTCAGTTGCCATAATATGCGTCTCCTGAAGAAATGAGAAATCAATCCTCATACTTTTTAACAAGATGGAGACCTTTTGTCTCTTCTGCCTGTCATTCAATCCACAGACATTCCAAGACATTATCCGAGTACCCATTAAAATACATCTGGAAGTTGGCCTAACCAATTCCACTTAAGAATTTCGTTCAAGACTTGTACACTCTGAGATTGCTGAGATTGCTTACCGCGGACATTCCATTCTTTTTGTTTTTTAATATTTCCCTTCTGTACCCCTGTGCTGTGCCCTGTAACCTCCCTTTGACCCCTCCCCCTCCCCTGAGAGCCCCTCCTGACGTGCCCTCCCCCCTTACTGGCAAATAGGTCCATGAGACCTATGTGTGACAGCTGGGGCCTCTGCAATTGCCACCCCCACTCCACTCCCTCGTCCCAAATCCTCCCTCTGATTAATATTGACACACCATATCCCTTTCTCCTTCCATCTTAAGTCATCTTGAAGCCTATATCTGGCCTCATTCATTGAGCTCTCTATTGCTATGCCTTACTATTGCCTCGTGCCACTAAGGCCAATGTGCCAGGCCGAGCTCTATTATCTTTTATTTTAGCCATGCTAGGTATTCTTGCGCCTTAATCTCAGAAAAAAATATCTTGAACTGACCATCCCTGACCACCTTGAGTCGACTGGGAAAGATTAGATACGCTTCACACCCTAGGTTACGAAATGGTGTTATTAACTCCCTCATCCGCCATCTCCTTTCCACTGTGGTGTGGCAAAAATCAGGCCTTGCAAAAAATTCCACATCTTTATAGTGACATTTTGCCATAATCTCCTCTCTCAGGAGATAATTCCCTACATATATCAATATTGCTCTCGGTTTGCCTGTTTAGCTGCCCTTACTTTGAGCAAACGGGAATCTGTGTGCCCGCTGAACTTCAGCTTCCCAATTCCACCCTGATATCTCTGGTAAAGCTCCTCTAAGCAGCTTAATCACAAAAGCCCGCACATCCTGGCCTTCCCTCCCTTCTGATATAACTGCAAACAAGGTTTTTACAGAGAATCTCAGAAAGGGTAGGCGCACTATCCTCCGTAACTTGGAGCACGGCGACCGGGAAACACAGGAGGAGGGATACCATAGAGCTGACTGCGAACCTCGAGAACGGGTTGTGGATCCCCTCCCGGTACCAGCTCGATACTTACACGTATTGAGCGTTATTATTAGAATACCCACATACCTGGGTTATTCTGCTTTGAGAATTTCTACACTTAATTCTGGAGATATACTGACCTCATAAACCATAAGAGATTTTTTGACGCCTTATGATTCAACACTTTTGGACCCTGAATTTGGTAGATTGTGCCACAGCCCTGAAGAGTCGTGTTGATCACACCCACACGACGAAACACGTGTTGGCTGATTGTGGACTCAATTAAAACTACCCCCATTATAAGACACACTTGGATATCTGCATCTGCTTTCATTGGCTATTACTGTTTTGCTTACGAATTGTTACCTATGTTATACCTTGTGTTTGTGTGCGAGAGTATTGCTGTTTTCTTCCCTCCCTTCTGCCACACCCAAAAGTCTAATGTTGTTCCTCCTTTGTCTATTCTCGAAATCTTCGAGTTTCCATAATACATCTGAAGTAGTCTTCTCTTGGTCCTGTTTAAACTCCTGTCATTTGCCAGCATTATCCTCCAATCTTCCAGTTCTTTCCTCCACCTCTGTTACCCTGCCGGCTAAATCAGCGTATAGTTTGTTCACTTTCCGCAGGGACCCCTGTATCTTCTTGCTTTCCTGCCTTGCTCTGCGGCTCTCAGATATGGCTTCCCCCTGCATCTGTTTTAAAGTTGTAAAGATCAAGTCAAACCCTGAGGCCTGTCCTTGCCCCTGTGAGCGCTCTTGTAATGTATTAGCCCCTGTATTAGCCCCTGCCCCTTCTTTATATAGTTGTGAGGTCGCCGAATAATCCCTGTCCAGTCTCTTTACCACCTCAGACTGTGGGGGGCTCAAAGCCATTTTCGATCTGTTCCATGCCCTATTCATAACATTCCTTGATTTACAACTGGGGGAGGGTTTATGTACCGTATCCTCTTCCACCTCTGAGGTATCTGAGTCGGAATCTAAACCAGAGGGTACAAAATCGCTGTTAGATCCTGTAGATATTGAGCCCGTCTCTGAACCGGTCTCAGAAGCCTCCACTCCCCCTTCCTCCTCACCCTCGCCATCATTAAGTGAGAATAAACTTTCCTCACTGGGTGAGCCAGGAATTAAGGCAGTATCGGCATCCTGTATTCCAGACTTGACCAAAGTCCCACTAATACATGATTCCTTTAGCAAATCTGTTATCTCTCCACCAACAGCCAGCTCCGCTGTATTCAGGGTATTTAACAAAGCATTAGTTAGATTTTGTGCTGCTAAGACCGACCCTCTTGCCCCATCATCCCTCACCTGAGCACCTTCGTTTTCCGTGATACTCAAGCTCGTTAATGTCATTTCCATATTCCCACTCTGGATCTGCTGTACTCCATTAGGTTTGTGCTGATCTTGACTGATCTGCGGTGTTTGCGATGTCTGCGGGGGCTGAGGGGATTCAGAAACTAGTACATAATCCTGCTTTTCCTTTTGCTGTATCACATGCAGCATACTTGCCCTGTTAGTCTTGTTAGCCTCTGCTTCCTCCATAGTTTCCGTAGGTTCCCTCGGAGCTAGTTCGCTCCGCTGCTCAGTGTCTGCTTCCTCCCCCTGTTCTGCCGCGTCTTCAGGATCCATGCCGTCATCTCTTTCCCGACCTCCCTCAGCTGATTCAGGAGCTGAAGCCGAGGCCGGGGATGGAAGTGGGAGTGGAAGCCGAGCATTCGTGCTCACGTTCAGTGCTGTGACAGGGGAAAATGCCTCCAGCAAGGTAGGTTGCCTCAGAGCTGCCTGCTCGCAGTTCTTTGAGCCCACGTTAGTTTTCTTGAGTACAGTGGCTTTCTCCTTCTGTTTATCCTTCTTTACTTTAACAGCGCTCTCTGCACATTTAGATAAATCAGCGTCTCTTAAAGCATCTTTTAATGCAGTTCTTTCCTCCAACCTTCGGGAATGTATTTTCGTCCGAAGGTTAGCTGCCGGGGCACCTGGGTCAGTTAAGACTGTTTTATCTTTATCCTCTCTCTGCTCTCTTATATCTTTAACTTCTTTGGGTGCCTTTTGCATTTTCGGAGACATCACTGCCCGCAGTTTCGCCCAACACTGTCTGCTCCTGACAGTAATTAGGTCTAAGACACGCAATATGCAAGTCAATCTTCCTTCGGCGGAGGCAGTCGCCCAAGCCAAAGGAGCCGGCGAACCCTCAGCGGTCAGGGTCGGTATTTGCAGAGACCAAATGGGAGCCACAATCATCCGTAGCATACTTTTCCTGCCGTTCGTTTTTCTGCTGTTTCGTTTTCCTGCCGTTTATTTCCCGAACCTTGCTTCTAATTGCAAACAATTGTTGAGTTGCTTTATCGTACATCAAAACCTCGGTGTGTCATAGCCAAAATAAATTCTACTCCTGGGAGAGAGGACTGAGTGTGGCTTCTCCCTACGGCCTGTCAGCGGCCATCTTGCCTGCCTATATGTATATTTTTTAATGAATCCCTTGTAGGCATCTTTACCTGTTTAACTTTTAGAAAGTTGCCATTTTTAATGTCCAAACCTTCAGTCAGTGTCCTCAGTCACTTGACTGTGAATGACTGTGTGTTTTTGAGTTGAGTATTGCTTCCAGGCAGTGAAACAAAGGAAGCCTAGGTGTGAGTGTAGAGGGTCTTCATAAAAGGATTACACTCCAAAGGGCCTTGTCTGCAGCACACACAGAGGAACCTGACATCAGGCCTGCCACAGGGTTTTTCACAATAGACAATTTGGAGCCCTGTGCAGGGGAAGGGGAAGAACTGACCAGATCCAGTGTTGGAAGTAGGACAGGGAATTCCCCCACACAAAGGCTGGCACCAAGTATAACAATAAGACTTCCAGAACCTTTCATCAGAATACTCCTGTACCTATGGAAGATTCAGAGGAAAGAAGGTCCTGTGGTCTGTGGAAGGAGAACTGCCCTGCTGACTGAAGAAATATTAGACCTGTTTACCATGAACCCAGGCTACTCAGTGGGACTGCAAGGGTCAGTTGGCTGACCATCTTTGTGAGCTACAGGGACACAACAAGCAGCAATTTGACGCATCGCTGATGGTCTCTACTTGATTGAGTCATGATCCCCAAGAGGTGCACCAGACCCTGGGCCCTTAGCTGGGATCAGTGAAAACTCCTCTTGAAGAAAAGGTGAAGGTACCGCGGTTTTTGGTTCCTTGTGACCATGAAGTGACCCTTTCACACCAAGAATTGACACCCCGAGATGACCATCAATGCAAAAATCCATTGGGATCTGGTCCCCGTGCTGACAGTGGTGAAGCATGATGACTAACAAGGTGAGACCTGCACTTCATGCGGACCGTGACTATTTACAATGTTCAATAAACATGGGGCTCCAGATGTGATTAGCTGTATGTGCAGCAGCGACCATCCACGGAGCTCTACTTGTTCCTTGCACCGACAGCCTTCTCCTTGCACCCCCAGCCAACATGAACTACCTCCTGGGTGCCCGGACTAGAGAAGGTGACTCTTCAGTGGGAATACCCTAGTACCTATAGCCAACCCACATTTCATCACGGCCAGTCTGAACCTGTGGCTTTCCCCTGGTCCAGCAACTGCAAGTGGTGCTTTGTCATTCTTGGTGCATTTTTCACCTACAACTTTAAATACTGACTTCACTGTTTCTACTGATGATATTTTTGTTATTCTGGTGTTGTTTCATTTATTAGATGTACCCTATCACTCTAAGTTGGTTTGTGATTTTTTTCCAATGTTGTGTTTTCACTTTATTACTGTAAGCGTTCTGCATAGATACTCAACATATTCCCTCTAAGTTAAGACTGACTGCTTTATTACCAAACCAACCAGATATTTAAGCACTGGTTAATTTATTGAATTTTGTAGTTCACCCTGTCAAGGATTGAAGGATTGTGTTTATTATTTGAGTGGAGTTTCCACACCTCCCCAAGAACCCAATTTCATACAATGACACAATGTTTTCATCAACTCAGTATAGTGCATCATTGCTTAGTAACACACATGGAAGGAACCTTTGTTTATCTCAATTTACATTTGCTATGTAGACATGTTTGATACATATAACTAATTTGAATTAAACATACATTCCCCTTACTGTTTCTGACAGAATCCCTACATGGACATTTTCAGATTGATAGAAAGCTCAGGCATATCATTTTCTGCTTTGGAATCCAACATAAAAATGATTCGATTAATAGCACTGATGCTGTCATAGGTAAGGATATTCTTCATTTTAGAGTTTCCGGTTACAGCACTGATTTTAAAGATTTATATTTCAGCAATATGCCATATGAATATGTTGCACAGAACGAGCATATTTTAAAGTGATAGACTACAAGAATATGAGATTTCTAGATGAAATTATTCTGTAAAGGACTGAAAAAAGCTCAAGTAATTTAAACGTTCTCAATATTCTAACCTGCCCAGAAGTCTACTGTTCTTTCAATAGGTGCCTAAGGCACCAATGCATATTAAGCAGGCTTACATGAAAAAAAAGTGCATACTATTTTAAAGTGACCTCATCTCATATTGCCTCCCTACACAGTGCACTGGGTTACTGTACAGCACATACATGCAAACATATGAAAATCAAAGGAACTGTATGGAAAATGCACTAAAAGAAGTGCAAAAAAAGGCATAGCAAAGACAGTGCCACAATCTACGATAACGAGTGTCAGCAAAAACTGGTATTTCTGTGTGATATGCTCATTGCAAGAGACAAAAATAAAAATAATTGGGCTATTAACAATGATAGGAAAAGTAATACTACAATATAATTACTTTGTGTACTCACACATGTAATTAACTCATCTAAAGTCAGGGATCTCCATATACGCCGCTCCAATCTTTTTAGGTGCAGCGTTCTTGCATGCTTTTGTCTACTTTTTAGTAGTTAATATGGGAGACACGTGAAGGATTGTAGGAAAAATGGAAAACGCTGACTGTCTATTACTAGATGGGTGGGGTTAAGGCCAATACAAGGATGGATTTAGTGAGGTATTTGTAGATAAAAAAACACCACCACAAAAGAGAAGACAATTATTATTAACTACAATTACACCTACATTCACACTTTATAGTTGATGAGTACGGGAAATAGTCCTACAGGAGTACTCATTTGAGTTATCCCACCTTCCTTGTGCACAGAGAGTATGATCCTTTCTCACTCCACTAACCATACATTAAAAGTCCCTGAGTAGTTCAATTTTATTTCTATCGCTGATGTTTTGAGTCTAATTCACATAGGCAAGCAATAGCATATAAAAGAGTAATACAGGATTACTAGTTTATGTACTATAAAACATATGTTGGCACCATCTACAAAGCAAACTTAAATCTTCTACAGCTAAGCCTTGGAGGAATTAATGCACTGGTACTTGAAGTGAATCTCATTTAAATTAACAGAGGCAATGAATAACACTAAGGGCCTGATTATGAGTTCAGTGGTTCAGGAACCGCTGTACACGCGGTTTGGTCTGACTGCTGCAAACTTGGCAGTCCGACCGCCGAATTACGAGATTCTGGGATTTCCTTTGCAAAGACCACCCCAAACATCCACAGACTGCTGTGGCTGCAGTCAGGGAAAAACAGCTGCAATAGAGTGCTACTGAGAAGTTTCTCTGCCGTCCGTATTATGAGTTGGCTTTCAACGAGCTGACAACAGCGGTGGAACTGCTGTCTTCAAGTCTGCAGAAAGGAAGGAATTGGGATGCATGCTCACCCCTTTGCTGTTCTTCTCATCAGAAATTGACATGGATCCCTCTATCCAAGTCCCCTCTTCAAAGAAGCATCTTCACCCCCAAAAATAGGACCCTGTTTGCAGCAATATTCAGGTAAGTCCTTTTCGTAATATATACCTATTGTCCGGACTGTCCACATATAAGCCAGACTCAATGGTTAGATGGTACTTTTCCACATATATCATGCATATATGTGAATTCTACACATGTGCAGTTGAAATGCTCACATTGACATCAATATATATAGAAAACCATTGACTACTGCCTCAAGGCCGCTGCAACCACACAGTGGGGACCATGGTCACCTCGTAATACTGCGGTCTTCTAGAGGCTGTGGTGGTCAGGTAATAGGACAGCCAAATTCGTAATCAGGTCCTTAGTCTATATAGGTAATTAGAAGGATTATTTATATATGTATATCCTTTATTTAATTAGGGTGCACAGTCTAAATATCAAGTTTTTTATATCGACCTACAGAAATATCGATTTTTTAATATCGAAGGTCAGAATATCGAGGTCAAGAATATCGTTGGACAGAATATCGACCCTAAGGTAAGTAATATTGATTTTTTTTATATCGATGTAAGTAATATCGAAGTCAGTAATATCGATATCAAATATATCGATGTTACTAATCTCGATGTTACTAATATCGATTTTTGTACTTTTGATAATGTTATTTTGAAGTAAATCTTATGTTTTAGTACCGGAGCGGGTTGTGGGTTTATAAGGAAATAGGATGGGAAGTAAGTTAATAATAGCAAATTCATTATTAATTTTTAGAAGTTATCAATTAATTTTTATTAATTTTTGGATGTAATTTCTGTAGCGGGTAGTGGGTTTATGTGGGAATTGGGTGGGAAGTATTTTAATTGTAATTAAGTAATGATTTATTTTAATTTTTTGGTATTCATAATTAAATTATTTTCAATTAATTAATAATTGGCAATTACATTTTTTCATTGTTAATTAACTTTTTTAATTGGGATTTAATGTTTGTAATTGGTAATTAATTTTGTTAATTGGTAATTAATGTTTGTAATTGGTAAATAATGTTTGTAATTGGTAATAAAGTTTTTTTAATAGGTAAATCATTTTTTAATTTGTAATTATTATTTTTTATTTGGAAATTATTTTTGATTAATTGGTAATGAATGTTTTATTAAAAGTATATTTTGGTATAAAAAATAATTGTATTGTTTAATTTTTTAAAATTGCTAATCAATTTGTATTCATTAAAATGTTTTTTTTTTTAGTATTAAATATGTTTATTGACAAATAAAGATACGCACATGCATAGTACATTGCAATATGTCTCCATGACAGTGGTATGACAGAAGTCAGCATAGCGAAAAAAAAATTGACAATACCGCCAATTGGACATAACATGGCTATGAGACCACTGCTGTGGTCGAAGGGTCTGTCTGAGTAGGCATGTGAGTATTCAAACATGAAAACAATAATCAAACCCCCTTCCCCGAGTCCCACCACCCCCCAACTACCCGCCCACCACCCCTGTTCCAGGTACAATATCCTCCTGCCTCAACATTACCATCTAACAAGATGATCCCGAACCTTCTCCCTGCGATAGCCTCAGTAAACGTAAGTATCTGGGACAGGTCACTTCTCTAAATTCAGTTGCCAGTAATGATAAAAAGGGCCGCTACACAGTTCTGGATATTTGTCACCCTCCACCTTCACAATTAGGGACAGATTTTCCTTACCCAAAACATTCCAGAGACGATATAACCAACTATGAAAGGTGGGGATGTGTGCGGTACGCCACTGGGATAGAATGTTCTGTAGCGCGGAACCCAAGGCTATGGCAATCAGTCGGCCCCGGAGCGAGCACTGCGGGTAAGTAATGGGATTGGGCAGTCCTAGCAAAACATAGGCGGGAAATCTTGGGATAGATGTATCAAAGTGTGAGTCCACTTCGTCCAGGACCAGCTTCCAATATTCCTGCAACTGGACACAGTCCTATAGTAGGTGAACCATAGTGCCTCTCTCTCCACACCCACGCCAGCAGGACACCTCCCACGTGCGATCAATCTCAACGAGCTTCTCCGTGGTATAATACCAATACGAAGTGATCTTAGTGAGGGTGTCGGTCAAGCCCATATGGTAGGCAGAGTGTCGTGCCCGATAAAAAATGCCCTCCCAGTCTTTGTTGCTAAGCATGAGCCCCAGATCCTTTTACCAGCGTCCTTTCCCTGAATTATAAATATGTGTATATCGGCCTAATAGCATGCGGTATAGGTCCGATATGAGCTTTTTGTCCAATTTTCTTGTGATCAACCAGCACTCGTACGGACTAAATCGCCGGTCTACCCCTTCCCTGATCTGCCCATTAAGTACCCGGTGTTGCGCCTGGAAATATCAAAGCCGTTCCCTTTCAGGCAGGCCAAATTCTTGCCAAAAGGCGTCAAAGGAAATGACCCCCTCCACTGAGTAAAGATGGAATAAGAACCTGCATCCCGCCGGCGCCACTGAGCAAAGGCATTGTATCTTGACCGGGCCTGAAATCAGGGTTATCCAACAGGGGCGTAAGCGGAGACGGAAAAGTCGTACGCTGGTGCTTAATGTTCACAAGATCCCATACCTCCAGCGGGACCCTTATAATGTATGAGGTGTAGAGATTAGGGGGATCGTGCTGCCTCCAGAATATCGACGCACGCCGGCAGTGACTCTCTGGGAAAGGATAGGGATAAGAGGACATCATCAGCATATAAGCTGATGGTATGCACGTGTGCCCCGAACTTAATCCGATGGACCGTGGGGGCGAGTCTCATTGCCTGAGCCAGCGGCTCCATGTAGAGGGCGAAGAGCAAGGGCGACAAAGGGCACCCCTGTCACGTTCCCCGTTCGATGGGAAAGCGGGGCGAGGAACAACCATTAACTCGAACCGTCGCTGAGGGCCACGTATAATAATTCAGGATCCAAGTGCGGAATTTATCTCCCATCCCTGCCTTAACCAAGACCTGCTCTAGGTATGGCCAGTGGACACGGTCAAACGCTTTTTTGGCGTTGATCGCAAGTGTCATATATTCCCTGGTTGTCCCTGTGGCCTTCTCTATTAAATGCAACGTCCTCTTGGTATTGTCCGCGATTTACCGCTCCAGGATGAACCCCGCTTGGTCTGGATCAATTAGACCCGGCATAAGCGGAGCAAGCTTTGCCGCCAATATGCTCGTATAAAGTTTAAGATCTACATTAAGTAGCGATAGGTCTCGCACTTCGAGTGGTCCTTCCCAGGTTTGGGGATCACAGAGATGGTAGCGTCCAGTAGGTCTCTCGAAATTGCGCTCAGATCCGAGAAAGAGTTAAAGAGAGCAGTAAGCAGGGGAACGACTTGGGAGCAGAACGTTTTGTAGAAGATCGCCGTGAAGCCGTCAGGCCCGGGCTCCTTCACCAGCTTAAGCCTGGAGATGGCCGCAATGACTTCCTCTGGCCTAATGCTACGTTCTAAGAGCTCAACCTGTTCCTGAGTAAGGACCGGGAGAGGGATAGAAGTCAGGAATGAGTCACCTGCAGCTAGATCTAAGGAGGACCCGGTGTACAGGGAAGCATAGAAATCACTAAATGCTGCAGATATCTCTGCGTCCTCCGTAACCAGACCTCCATCCTGCTTTGTAATCTCCTTCACCATGTGGCGCTGCCGAGTTTCTCGGAGCACGCGACCCAATAACCGCCCACATCTGTCCCCCCCATACAATACATGTGTCGAACCCTTAAGGCCGCATATTCTGCCCTGGCTTGATCTAGCACATTTAACTGTTGCCTCACTAATTTCAGTTGCTTCCAGACCCTGGGTGCGCCTGTCCTTTGATGCATGTGCTCTAACTCCTTCACCTTCTGTGTAAGCTCATCCCTTTTGCTTGCTCTCTCCACATTCTCAGCCACCGAGACCGCTATGAACTCGCCCCGCAGTACTGCCTTAAGCACTACCCAATGTGTAGACAGTGAGGTGTCAGAAGTGATATTGTGGCGTAAGTAATCTGTATAACCCCTATTATTTTCTCTACTGTATCTTTGCGATGTAGTAGTGTGTCTCGTAGTTTCCAGCAGCGCATGGATCGCGTCACCGGGGGGAAAGCGAACACCACGGTGATTGGGGCATGATCGGAAAGTGACGCGGTACCTATGTCTACTGCGGAAGTCAAGGCCTGGAGGGAGGTGGAAGCTAAAAAGTAAGCTAAGCGTGCATAGGTGCGGTGTGCATTCGAGTAGTATGAGTATTCTCTAGTGCCAGGATGAAAGCTGCACCAGAGGTCCACCATTCCCAGCTCCCCCAGCCTAGCCAGCCCCCCACTGGAGAGGATCCCCGCCTGTGTGGAGCACTGAGCTCATCTATCCAGAATGTTATCAAACACTAGGTTAAGGTCCCCGCCCACTAGAATGTGTCGGTCTGTGGAGGCAGCCACTTCGCTAAGCGCCAGGTGAAAAAACCTTTCCTGCCCCTCGTTAGGAGCATAGACCGAGCAGATCGTGAACTCAGACCCACCCAGGGAAAATCGATAAGACAGCAGCCTCCTTCGTATCTCCGCCCCCTTCTGCAACACCTTCCCCCTGAAGCGCTGGGCCACCAATATCGCAACCCCTGCTGTTTTAGTCGGAGCAGACGAGAAAAATTGATGTGGGAAGCAGCGCGCCTTCATCCTTAAGCAGTCCTAGTGCAGTAGGTGCTTCTCTTGTAGGTGGCATATATCTGCCTTTGAGTGTTCTAAGCAGGAGAGAACTGCCTTGCGTTTAACTGGGTTATTTAGTCCTCTAACATTCAGGGAAAGAATACGCAGTTCAGTAGCTGGCATGACTCGTCACCACCCCTAACCGCTCAGTGCTCAAGAGATCTGCTGTTTCCGCTGCAGGCGCCCTCAAGGCGCCAACCTTCCTGACTGAGGTGGGGCCCTTTGTGCCACCCGACTGTGATCTGGAAACTCATTCCAAAACCCATCAAAGGATTCCCCAGGACCTGGAACCCCTCCCTCCCCTCCCCAAAAACCCCTCCCTTCCCCCCTTCCCCCCTCCAAGATCCCCCCAGAACTCTCCCCTTCCCCCAACTCCCATCCCTCCCTTCCCCCACCGAAAACCCCCCATCAATGAAATTGAAGTTAAGAAAGTAGACCAAACCATTGTCCATCATCTTTAGAGATGATTGGGTGAAAATTAGTATGGGGTATTTTAAGTCCGGCCGCCCATCCCTCCCCCCCGCCACCGACCCGGTAAAAGCAGCCAGCAGTCCCCAGTCTCGTGGGGCGTGAATGGCGTGCTCATCCTGGCTGCGAGGAGGTTAAGTCCGATGTCACAGCTTCCACCGCTGCCCGCTGGCCATCCTCAATCTCAGTTTTCCGGGGCTTTTTGACTCGACGCCTCCTGCGCTGTTGACGCCATCGGGATGACGATCCCCCGGGGTCCCCGGCGCGCGCTGCCGGGTCTCCCTCCTCCGTCGGTAGGTCGATACCTAGCAAATGACATGCTTTCTTCAGGGAGCAGCACTGATAGAGCTTATTGTCCAATTTGAACACAATACAAAACGGGTGGCCCCAACTGTAGGGTATGGCATGTTGCTGGAGGTACCTCGTGATGGGTTTGAAGCTTCGGAATTTTTTTTAGAAACATCTTTTATTTTTTAATATTTATTATTTGGTAACTAACATTTATTAATTAATATTTATTGGTATTTATTGTTAATTTATTGTTAACCCCTTCGCTGCAGCGGTAATTCCCCCGCTGTGCTGAGGGGGAGGAGGGCGCGCACAGCGCCCGCATGCTCATAACGAGCTCAGCTCTTCATGAGGTACGGCGTCCTGTGCTCAGGTGCACCTGCTCCCGTGGAACGCTCAGCACATCAGGGGAATTCTCCCCGCACCTGAGCGTTCCACGGTTCATGACGAGCTGAGCTCGTCATGAGCACCGGAGCACCGTGCCTCATGATGAGCCATGAGCATGGAAAAGGTTAATTAATTTTCAATTGTAATTATGTTTTTTATAATTATTAATGGCTATTTGTAAATGATGTGGAGTTGTTTAAAATTTATATATTATTAATTTTATTTATTTTTTATTATATTTTTATTTTTCTTTCATTACACATTGTATCACATATATCATACATACATTATAGATTTGTCAGTTGATAATTTTAAATTAATACTTAACCACATCTGGTTTGATGAAACATCTCCTATTATACAATACAAAGAAATAATACAAAAATACTTTTACATTGCTCAATATCCACCTGGGCTTGTGATTTACAAGTGTCTGTATTTCCTAAACCATATTCAAAACAAATAAATAACTATAATACCATGGTCTCTTTCCATTTCGCAATTGGCTCCCAAATTTTTAATCCTAGCTTTCTTCCCCTTTTCCCCTTGCGTGAATATATTGCCTTTTCCAAGTTATACATGCTTAGTAAATTGGAAAGCCAAGTTTGCATTACCTGAGGGGTCTTATCCAGCCATGCTCTTGCTATTGACAATCTTAATACTGCGGTGGCAATAAACATAAATTCTTTATAGGTATAATCTTCCCCCATATCCCTTCCCAACAATATTAACAGCGGTGTCAATTGAACTTGTATTCTTAAAGTATTACCCATAAATTCTTCTATGTTTTTAATCAAAGTGTGTAGCTGGGGACAGGGGGCAAACATATGGACAATATCTGCATCTACAGCATTGCAGCGGGGACAGGTGGTGCCAGTCGACCCTCCCCATTTAACTATTCTAGCCGGGGTGTGATACAACGAAAACACAGTTTTATAATGTTGGGATTGGAGGGGACCCGAGCATAAGATGGTACGCCCCAGGTCAAGTGATTCCACAAAATTTTCAAACTCTCCCCCCAACTTTTCAACCCATTTATTGCTAAATTTATCCAAGTCATCCACCTTCCCTTTTACAAGACTTGCATAGAAAGATCTTATCGTACAATCCCCTCCTAATAATATTTTCTCCAGTATTTCATTTCGACTAAAGCCCGCTGCCCCACCCTGCTTATTGCTGAGAAAACTCCTTATCTGTAGTAATTTAAAAAAATCCCTACTTGCAACACCATATTTTCGGGTTAATTCTTCAAATTGGACAATCTCGTCTTCATCCATTAAATCCCCAATCTGTATTATCCCTTTTTGCGCCCATCCAGCCATTATTAAGTCAGCGAAGACTTCCACCGGGAAAGATTTGTTCTTGTACAGCCTGGTATACCTGTTATATCTTCCTAGGTGCGCCTTTTTTTAAAAAGCATTCCACACCTTAACTGCTGCTTCTACGGTCTTAAATCTAGTCCTTTTGTAGTACCCAAATTCTACACAGTTTAATAAATAATTTTCTGTCTCGGCCCCTAGCACTGCAGAATACACTTCTGTGGACATGATCGTAACTCTTTCATCGAATCCACCACCCCCGATTAGCCCCTGCATGTACTGTAATGCTGCTGCCATATGGTACATTCTAAAGTCAGGGGCCCCCCACCCCCCTCTCTCTCTTGGAAGGGTCATGTACCTATATGCACGCCGGGTCTTCCCATGTGCCCAAACAAACCTGTTTAATACATTCTCTAACAGATTAAACCATTTAACATCAAAAACCAAAGGAATAGTTCTAAAAAATAAAGAAATTTGGGCAGTATCAACATTTTTATTACATTAGAGCATCCCATCAGGGAGAAATGAAGATTGTTCATTCTCTCTAAGTCATTCTTTACCTTCAAAATTAAAGGAGCCATATTACGCTCAACTATTACTCTCAAGTCCGCCGATAGTGAAACCCCCAGATATACTGCTGAGCTAACCACTCTGTTATCATCGCACCTAGTGTATGCATTCTTTATGATTTGCGTTTTGGCTCTGTTCAAACTATACCCAGATATCTGCCCAAACATGAGGGCCTCTGCTTCTACCTCTTTTATCGCTAAGGTAGGGTTTGAAGTTAAAATTGCTATGTCGTCAGCGTATGCTAGTTTCTTCACTATATAATTATTTACTTTTATTGGTTGTATATCCACATTAGATTCAAAGCGCCACAGTAACGGCTCCAGATATAGCGCGAACAGTAAGGGCGAGGAAGGACACCCTTGTCTGGTCCCCCTAGCAATACTAACTGCAGCTGAGAGCCCTCCGTTAACACTAATGATGAACTCAGACGTAAAAGTATATATTCAAAAATACTGGCAAAAAGATTGGCAAAAAATATTGAACAACTGGTAACCCCCACTCAGCACGGGTTTATACCTGGGAAAGGGACAACCCAACACGTTAGGACTGTAGTTACCATCCTCGACGCCGCAGATGTCTTAGGAGACCCTGTCGCAGCGCTTTTTCTCGACGCGGAGAAGGCGTTTGACAGGGTCTCTTGGGATTATCTGTGGTATGTTATGAAGTGGTGCGTGATAGGGGATAGGTTTATAAAAGCTATACAGGCCTTATATATCACCCCCATTTATTATTAATTTTAAATACAAAAATTATTTCTAAGTATGTTATATTTAATTTCTATGCTATCCAACGCTTTCCCTACTGTTGCACTCACTGTTGTGCGAATAGTAATTTTTACCCACCTGCTATTTAACGCTTTCCCTACTGTTGCTCTCACCGGAGTGGGAATAGTAATTTTACCCCTACGCTATCCAGCGCTTTCCCTACTGTTGCACTCACTGGAGTGGGAAAAGTAACGTTTACCCAACCACTATCCAACGCTTTCACTACTGTTGCACTCACTGCAGTGGGAATAGTAATTTTTACCCCTACGCTATCCAATGCTTTCCCTACTGTTTCAGTCTCTGGAGTTGGAATGGTAATTCTTACCCACCCGCTATCCAACGATTTCCATACTGTTGCACTCTCTGGAGTGGAAATAGTAATTTTTACCCCTACGCTATCCAACACTTTCCCTACTGTTGCACTCTCTGGAGTGGGAATAGTATTTTTAACACTTACGCTATCCAACGCTTTCCCTACTGTTGCACTCTCTGGAGTCGGAATAGCAATTTGTACCCCTACGCTATCCAACGTTTTTTCTACTGTTGCAACTCTTTGGAGTGGGAAGAGTAATTTTTACCCCTACGCTATTTAACGCTTTCCCTACTGTTGAATTTTCTGGAGTGGGAATAGTAATTTTATGTTCTACACTATCCAATGTTTTCATTACTGTAGTTTTTTGTACTTTAAATAGTAGTTTTATTTATTTATGTATTTAATATTTTTTGTATTTTTTTAGATAATGTATTTAATTAATTTTAAAAATATTGAAAGTATATTGAATTTTTTAAATTTCTTAAATATAATTATTTATTTGTATTTATGTTTTATATTATGTGTGTAGATCTATTTGTAATTGATCGTATTTTTTAATAATTTATAACTAATTAAAATAATTATTAAAAATAATTATTACGTAAGTATATATTATACATTGTATGTATATTTTTAATTAAAGTTTTATAATAAAATATGTATTATTTATTCATTTTAAACGTTATTAAATATATTTAAATATGCTTATTTTATTTAAAAGTATTATTTACTTTATTTTACTTCTTTTTTTACAGATAAAAACCTATATTTTTTATTACGATATTGTTAACATCGATATTTTTTTTTTAGATATTTTTGTACTTACAATGTTGTAGATAGGGTGTCGATATACTTGCCTTCGATATTCCAGCGTTGATATTTCTGTAGGTCAATATTCTGTCCGTCGATATTCTTTCAGTGATCCTTTAACCCCTTCGATGCTGATGACGGAACCGTTCCGTCATCAGTCACGGCTGAGCTGTGCTGATGACGGAACGGTTCCGTCATGACCGCGCCCTGTTCTGGAATGTCCAGCACAGGGGCGGAATCGGCGCCGCGGTCAAGGTGTTAATTAGCCCACCGTGGGCCGCACATATATATTTATCTATATAGATGACAAGAAAGTAACAAACCAAGAAAATTCTCACTGCAGTAAAACAGCTGTACTGAACGAGCACCCCTTGGTGCAGGTGAATAAAGTCATTATAGACTCTTCTATAGCTACACCTAGTAGGAGCAACCAAAGCCAGTATTTCTAATGCAAATATTCTATACCTGCTTTGGGTGCAGTGGGTCCCTTCTTTACATTCTACAGCCATAACATTTTAACATGATCGTGCTACACTCTACACACAAGAAATTTTGCAATATACGCAAGATTATTCCACTATCTCTGATCGGTTTACCTAAACATGAGAATGAGATTACGTTCTACCCGGAAGGCTGTGCACACCCTGTAAATGGCACTTACTAGAAACAGTGAGGTTTTTAGAGGGTGTTTGTTTTAACTACCATGCAATAGGTGGGACAAACATTTGCCGAAATGGAGGCGGAGAAAGATTAGTTTAAAAGTCTGAAGCAGGTATGTGGAACTTCCAGATTGTGCAGTTTCATTCAAAGGTGCATGTGTAGTGCGTGTTTTGGCTAAGAGTGAGAATGATTGAGTGGATGAAAGTTGTTAGCAGGAAGAGGTGAGCACAAATACTGGAATTGTTTAAAAGAGTAATGTTGGGTACACTAGTAGAGATGGGAACAAATTGGATGGAGTGGGATGAATGTGTAGCAGGAATGAGGAAAGTATTTGCGAGAGCGTGAGCTTTATGAAAGGAGGAGGAGGAATGTGTAGTGAGAAGGTGAGAGAAGGAACAGGTTTATGGAGCTGCGAGTAAAATTAATGGAGGATGAGAAAGCAGTATATGTGTGCGGAAGCGGAGATAAGTAAGGGGTGACAAAGGATGTGTCATTAAGCTATTTTTACACAGAGAAAGGGCGGATGTTTGTTTAGCAGAATAGAGGGGGTGAAATAAAGGAAATTGGCTGACTCGGTCCACCATGAGAACAGAGGGGTATTGGTGTTATCTCATATTGCTTATAATGAAGACGGGGTGAAACGGTGGAAGGGGTTTAAACATTTTTTGAATTTTTTTATTGTTTCGGTGATTACCTAACATGTTGATCTAAGGTCATTGTAATGATGGATATTTGTTTTATTACCATTTACAGTGTCCCCTGACGAAGGGCGCTCTTAGCCCGAAATGCATTGGGTTTTAAA
Organism: Lissotriton helveticus; assembly: GCF_964261635.1. Taxonomy (NCBI): domain Eukaryota; kingdom Metazoa; phylum Chordata; class Amphibia; order Caudata; family Salamandridae; genus Lissotriton; species Lissotriton helveticus. The sequence continues at coordinate 555,247,658 of NC_136069.1, read as the reverse complement.
TAAATGCTGCTTTGGACAAACTCCTGATTTTGTCGTGTTTAAGCAAGAAGTCCGGATGGGCGCAGCTTTTACATAAGAAACTTGAAAATGGTATAACATCCAGTGTGTGGATTTTGAGTATCAGTCGCAAAATATGGAGATGTAATAAGAGTTGAATAGATGTTTGAAAATGGATTACAATGGAGAAAAAATGAACTATTTGCCAACGTGACGCAATGCAGCTGTGCGGTCGGTTTGGGGCAAGAGAATGCCCCACCCAATCATGTTGTTTTAACTAACACACAGGGGTCGATTCCGATTTGGGAAAAAACACTCCGACGTATGGCGGCCGTACGGAGCGTTTTTCCAGTACGAATCGTACCCTGTAACGACCCCCGTATGTATGACGAAGTACGATTCGTACCAGGAGCTTGACTCCGCACGAATTGTACAGAGACCGTACAAATCAAATCCCCGTACGAATCTTCCTCGGAACCCACTGTACGCGACATCCGTAGGGTTTGCGCTGGTTTTTCCGACCCAGCAAGTACGATTCGTGTCGGGTACGCACCGTACACCGCTTTTTCTACAGGAGCCGAAAACATCCGGAGAAGCAGAGTTCACCTCGAAACAGGTACGGAACGGCCCACGCCAGGTACGGTGCGTACACCCCATGATTGCAGGGGAACGGTGCGTACCCCTGAGATCATGGGGTGTACGCACCGTACCCCGTGATAATGGGGTGCACGCACCGTACCACATGTTTGCTGGGTGTACGGTGCGTACGGTGCGTACACCCGATGATCGCAGGGGTACGGTGCGTACCCCTGCGATCATGTGGTGTACGCACCGTACGGTGTGTATGTGATTGTGTGCTTTTCCGTATGAATCGCACTTACCTGACGTGAACGGTATGAATCGCGTCCTCATACCCCGGTCCGGATCGTACTCGTCAGGTCGTACGGCATGTTTACGATTTGTACAGAGAGGGCTCCGGATAGGAATCGTACAGACGTTTTTTTTCCAGGATCGAAATCGACCCCACAATGTGTGAAGTTACTCAGCCCTTTAAATATTCAAACGGATGGCGCCTAAAAAAGCTGGAAAGTGATTGTCTTCTTTGCAAGGCAGGAAAACCTCTTGATTGCATAAATAAGTACTTGGACAAGGAAAAAGGGAATTTGAATTTTGAAGATTACCACTGAGCAATCAAAATATTTTGCTGCGGATCTGAAATTGATAAAATACAAAAATAGAAAGGCAATGTCCCACAGTTAATCTTTTGAGTCAAAAAATAAGTATCTCTTGAGACAAATTTGCAATAGTAATTCATTGTTCTTTATTGTTGCTAAAAATTTCTTCGTAGTATAAAGCTGTGCAGAAATTGGAGTTTGCTCATACACGATGAGCTTCCAGAGGGCAGCAAATGACAACATTACAAACAATTAAAAAATAGAATTAAATACACATAAAATATATATTAGAACACCTATTTTAACAATCAGTTGAAGACCTCAGCACCAAAGTGTAAAAAAAACACACATTGACACAAACCAAAGATAATATGAAAAACGTAATTATATTGCACGGAGAAGAAAGGTATTGGAATTAAATCACAACCAAATATTATGAATTACGATTTCCACAGATCTCAATTTCCAATTTGAAATGTTTATGACATGTTTCAAATATTACAAAGAGAGAGAGCCTAACGTACAACAGGCCCAAACATTTTTATTGGACCTCAGAAGATCTTTCAATCAAAAAATAATTGTCTTACATTACTAAATCCTTCACATATTATTCTTTATTTTACTTGATCCAACTGTCTTTTGATCTAGAACTGTTGATATGAATTCAATTACAATTATCTTATATTCTCAACAAGGTGTCCAAAAAGTGTGTTTATTGTTCATAAAGCAGTAAAAAAAAACTTTATTGTTTTGCCTATAATGTTGGCACTGTTTGACGAATCTTCACAAAACTTTCTATAAAGTTCTCTTTTTTGTCAAGTTGGTGTATGGAAAGTTTCCGGGTGATTCATCCAGTGGGAGGCAACAAAAAAAAGGGGTCTCAAAATGCAAAATCCTCGAGCATTGTCTATAGACTTTTGTCAGAAGCATTTTCACAAAAACTACTGAACTGAATTACACACAATTTGGGAGGAAGCTAGATCGTGCATTTTGTGATTTAGATTAAGTCCGTTAAGTAGCTTTTCAGATATTAAGGTTTAAGACTAATTATATATCTGGAGGGTTGAGCTCAAAGAACGCTTTCAAGAGTCCCTCAAAAACAATTTTGAAAAATGAAATGTTATGATAGACCCAGGGAGCTTTTTTCTCTTGGGGCAACTTGCTCCCCAGGAATCCGATTCCTGTGAGAGCAAGTGCTCTGATACGCTGAAGCAACATGAGAAAAATAATGCTGCAGGTATGTTGCTCTCAGTCATTACCAGACAAGGGAATTTAGGTTCTGATTTAGATTTTAGCAGATGGGTTACTCCATCACAGCAGTGACGGATATTTCAGCCACCGAAATATAAATCCCATAGGATATTATGAGCTGTATATTTCACGGAAGGGATATCCATCACCTTTGTGATGGAGTAACCTGTCAGCCTAAATCTAAATCAGGTCCTCAGTTCCCTGTCCTGAATTTGAAAAAAAGTATATATGTGGCAAGGTAGGGATACCCTGCCCTCCTAGGATCTGTGGAAGCAATCTAAAAGGTCCTCCCTGAGGCCAAAATAAAAAAAAAGAATTTTTTTTGCCATGTGAGCACAAAAAAAACTGCCTGCCTCCATTTTTGCACAAATATATGGGGGGAAGGTGTAAGTGGTGCAATCCTCCCCAAACCCATTTTTGGCCTTGGGGACTGCATCCCCTTGAACCGGGTATATTATTCCCTGAGCATACGGAAGCTCCGGGGACCTTATCCACTGGGGCCATACTCAGAAATAAAGGAGAGTGGGTTGCGCTGTACCCCTCCCTGAGCCAATGAGGGCCCCAGGGCCAATTCTTTGTTTTTAAAGGGAGGGAGATGTGCGGCATTCCTCCCTGATCCTATTAAAGTCCAGGAGACCCCATCCACTGGGTGGAAATATATGAAAAAGCATAGGGGGCCACATGGTCTTCCTCCAGGAGTCTTAAAACAGCCCTAGGAACCCTATCACCCGGGGCTGTAACGTTAATAAAAATTGAAGTGTCCTCCCACCAGAAGAAACCCCCAGGATACATTAGTTTCCCTAAATGCAATACCATGTGCATGGAAACATGCATTTACTTGCTTCTAGTGGGAGCTGTGAGAAGTTGGCCTGGCATATGCTGTCCACTAATCTAGTGGGCACCTTGCACCAGACCAAAAAACCCTTATTGATGGTAGGTTAAAGACAACCTTAATAGAAAGCTATCCTAGTGGTAGCCGTGGAGAGCAGCCTTCAGGCTAAGTCTTGAAGGAATGCAAAGCAGCCTGTTTTACCGGTCTATAATCTCATGAATGACCTAATGAAAGGAGAACCACACCAGTTATATATATAAAATATATGTATTTACTCTAAACACATCCCTCTAGTCTCTTTATGAGGCTGGGGGCAAAAGTACATTTCAGTAAACTTAATAACACACAGTAAATTAGCATAATATATGTTGAGCCCTCGAGGCGTGCCAAACCATATATTAAGAAAGTGGTATAAGAACCACGACTTGTATAGACACAAGGCCTAGAGCCTGTAGAACTGCTGGGACCACCAGGAACCACCCAAGGCAGTGACACAGGGGACCCACGGGGGACGCGTACGTTGTCTAAACACAGCCGTGAATCACCATTTACTTCAGCGGGGAAAGTCGCAGTTGGAATTTTAAAGATAAAGGACACTTAGAAGACGACTTGGAGCAAACCCCTTTAGAACTAGGAGGTTGTAGAGTAAACAACCACAGGAGCACCAGAGTACTCAAAATACCTCACCCAGCAAAGCCGGGTGCATAGGTGTCTTTTCGTGTCGGGTTTCGTTGTCGTTTTCAATGGCGATCTGCTGCAAAGTGTTGATGGCATCCATGGCGTCCAAGTGGAAAGTGTCCGGGGTGATCCAAGCCTGGATTGAAGATGAGAGGAACCTGACAGCAGAGGGGACAGAGTGTGGGTCACTTGCCAGTGACCAGGAAGGCTATAGGCGGATGTCCACCGATGACAGGTGATTTCAGTTGAAGAAGGTGAAGCTTGACTCTTCAGCCACGAGGACCAGGAGGAGTCGACGACAACCAGGTTCTGGATTCAAGCTGTCACAAAAAGGATGTCGAGTGCTGCCATGTCGGTTTCCGGATTGGACCCAGCAAGCCTTGACAACAGCAACCCACGCAGAAAGCAGAGATAGGCTTCAGTGCAGATCAGCAAGGTTTGAGGGGCTCATCTCTTGGTAGGGACGCAGGGCATATCTGGAGCACCCTCTCACACAAAACCAATCACTCTGCCTTCAGGATTGATAAGGCCTGCCATAGGAGTGACTGATAGGTTTATATGTGTCAGTGATTAAGGGTAGATATAGGTAACCTATATCTTAGTAAGGGGTGCATGCACCACCTTACCCAGGCTGTAGTAGCAGTCCTGTGGTGTCATTTTGGAAGGCTTCCCAGGGGTGGCATAATACATTCTTCAGCCCCTGGTAGGCCTCTGGGTACCTACGCCCTTGGTACCTAAGGTACCATATATTAGGGACTCACAAGGGTAACCCAGTAACCAAACTGGAGTGTACCTAAAGTACATGTAATCATTTTAGAGAGGAAGCAGCTAGGCTGGGGTCCTGGATAGCAGGGCCCTCTCTAGTTGCAGCAGGTGAAACATATGGGACCTCTCTCCAAGTACACTGCAGGATTAGATGTTGGCATCCATTGCCAGATAGCCTCCACTCATTCTGGATATATTCCATCATTCCTACCATCAATAACTGGTCGCCTGACCCTGTGAAATGCCCATGCGATTATATTTGAATGCAGAGGGCCACTCATATTGTCCTTTTTTGTATATATTATTGAGGTCTGAGAAAATAGCTTATTAAACCTCTGTTATCACAAGTAGGTTTTGTACAATGTCGACCAGCTTTTGTATATCTGCAATTGCTTCTGAGCTTGTATATATGTGCGGTACTGTCTAGGTTTCCATTGGCTGCTATGGAATGAAGGAAGCAGCTGTAGAAGCCTTATTGATAAGAAGGGGACGGACATTTGTATCCCTGTTTGTTTTTAGATCTGTGTTTTATCATTTTTAACTGATTTTTAATCTTGATATTGACATATTTTGTAGCTTTTACAATTCATGTTGTGACTTTGATAACACCCTATTTTGATTGATTGATTGATTGGTACTACTTCCAAGACAATTATTTATGCCTCTGGAACCTCCTATAAAGTTCAAGAATATATAATTCCAGACAATACAAAAATCCCAGCTACAGATTGTGTGGAAGAGACACATGAGTATATCCCATATGATCCTGAAAGCACCTACGAATAAGGATGAAGTGGGATTCCCAAAAGTAAGAACCTGTATGGGGCATCAGAGTTTTCAGAGTAGTCCAGGTGAATCCAGCAGACAGTGAGAACACATGGACATGGCAGAAGCCAGAAGAACCCTTGGGTGCATTATCTGGCTCCCCAGAGATGCAAGCCAAGTCAACCATAATGACAGTCAAATAATGACCTGTGTAATCAATGTATGGGATTATATTGGTTTGCCCCAAAGACTCATGTGGTTTCCATCCCCCAAAGCACACAGACATTATAATAAGGACTTCATGACAGCTTATGAAGGGACAGGTTTTGGTAATGACAGGAGGGTGATGCTTTGTGATTTTTGATTATTGCTATCAAAGTCTGCCACATTTAACAAATGTTTTCATAACACTATTCTATCGGTTGTGCCTCTGTCCCCTGTATCCCCATATACCCTTGTTAATATCTGCTATGTACCAACATCCCAGTCCGCATGTGCCTCAGAATGCCTCTGTCTCAAAAAGCTACAACAGCATTTGGACTTTTTGTAGACTCCAACACAATGCATCTCAGCTCCCACCTCATGTTCATGATTTCCAGCTTTGTTTCTTCAAACATGTGACTTTTGAGACACACTGGTTATTGTGTTATTTGAAGCAAATCTGGAAAGAATTGCTTCATTGAACCTCATCTACATCCACTTAACTCCTTGGCCTCCCTCAACACTTCATTCTTCTTCTCACCCTATGTTACCTCCCTTTCATGCCTGGCTCTGTGCCTATCCTTTGAATTTATGTCCTTTTGCACCCTCCTCTCTCATAAGTTGGATGCCTTGTAATTGTTTATTTCAGTGCTTCCCCAACATTTTAGAACCACAATCCAATTTTTAAAACCTAGGGGCATATTACCAAGCAATAGCGATAATTATCGCTGGTGGTAGCGACAGCTAGGTAATAGGGAGATAATTTTATCTCCGCTTTCTTGGCTTTTAAAGCCAAAAAAGCGGAGATAAACCCCCTTGATAATATGCCCCCTAGTTCCAATGGACATAGGACTGGAAATCCTTTAATATAACTAAAGCATCATGTGGTAGTGCAATGACAGCACATTTTACATTGATATGACCACTAGATTTGCACAGACACAGAATTATCGATAAAACGTTATTGCACGCAATTGATAATGTATGGAAATTGGGTATTGGTGAATATTTATCATTTGTGCATCACCAAGTAAACTGTCTTGACTTGTTTCGATTCTATTAAAATCTTTGGGGCATATTACCAACAACGAGCGATAATTATCCCTGAGTTGGCTTAGCGGGAATATTTCTTTCGCCACCCTTCATCTGTTTTTATCGCTGAGATACCTTGCTATTAGCAAGGTTTATCTCAGGAGCGATAAAAACAGGCGAAATGCGTGAATATCGCTGTCAATACAGCGATATTCAGGCATTACCGTGACAATGCTCTTTGCCATGTTATCCATCTCTCATTGGATAACATGGCTAAGAACTGGTCAGGGCAGGCGTTAGCTTTTGGAGATATTGGCGCTTAACGCGAATATTTCCAAAACTACGCCTGTGTTGATCATAGGCGATAGCGATTGTAGCGACTGTTTTCAGTCGCTGACATTTTGGAATGCCCACTTTGCATGTCATTAGCGATAATTATCACTGACATGCAAAGTGGGCCCCAAAATGCCCGCTATCGCCTATAAGCTGTCACTAACTGGTGTTAGCGACAGCTTGGTACTAGGGCGATAAAATTATCGCCGCCTTAGCGGGAAAAAGTCCCGCTAAAGCGGAAATAATGGCCCTTGGTAATATGCCCCTTTGTTTCCATCTTCAGAATTACAAAAAAAGTGCTACATTTTTCCATTCCTTACTACTGAATGTTTCCAGTTCATTTACAGATATTTGTATTTTGTTATGTCTTACGTAAGAAATACTTCTTAGAGCTTTTCTTTTCACACTCACTGCACCAAAGCAAGATTGTGGCATAATTCACTCTACTTATTTTCTATGACTCCAAAGGAAGATGAGTTTGCAAACACCAATCCCATTTTACAACTAAAGCAAAAATGTGTCAAAAGACCTTCCCTGACATTTGACCACTGTCTTTGAAGCACAGCAAATGTGACAAGATAGATACAGAATTTAGGGGCATCTTTATTTATTCTTGGACTTTCGCAACCCACCAAAAATCAGCTCATGCGCAACCCACAGGTTGTTAAACTCGGATCTATTTGCACACCCTTCACAGTGCATCATAAGTTCCGGAATCATAGGTTCCCTATTTGCCAAAACTGTGGTCCTCAGTTAATTTATATATGAGCATATAGGGGCACTTTTGTGCTGTGTTGCATGAAAAGAAGAGAACAGAACTGCTCAATATTTGCAAAAAATGTGGCATCTTTCTGCTCTCCCCTTGCGTAGGCACACTAGCTGCTGCCCAACCCCAACAGGGAGAAGTATAGATATTATTCCTCATTGTGTCTCTGCCTGGTAGGTGTAATATTTTGGTGCAAACCCTAGTCTTTGTAAATCGATGTTTGAGTCAAAATACTTGTATGGATGTATAGGACACCCATGTAACACCTACACAATGCAAAGTAATGCATTCAGTCAACCCTATGCGCTGTGTTGCGCTACTTTGTATTTACTGAATCACCCAAAGTGACTTTGTGTTGCTTTGTAAATGGCAAGCAGGACTTTGCATCAGGGAAGCACCACAAAAATAATGTTATCCCAACTCAAAAGCACAGTAAATCTTTACCCAGCTGCTTAGAAATAAAGTCTAACGTACACAGAGATTTAACTACTGTTTTGTTGCTCTACTTACTGTAGAACAAATCCAGAGAATAAATGTCAACTGAATTATTATGCATGCAGTATTTAGAGTGTTCTCTACTTATTAATCTCTTGATACAAAATAATGTCTGGTTTAATGGTTGTAAAATATTAATACTAAACAGTGTTAAAAGTCTTACCTCTCTTATAAAAAATATGCAACACTTTCTAGACAAAGCAATGATTGGCTGTTATCTTTGAAGTTTTACACCACACCAACCTCCAAGAATATTTCTTGATTGTTGAACCTCTCCACCCTTTGAAATTCAAAGTATGAAGGCGATGTACAAGGACATTTGGTGAAATCATGCTGGCCCATGGTATGTGAGGCTGTATTTTATAAATCAGCAGCATTACAATAAAATGGAGCAGATATTTTGGCACTATTATTGTTTTTACTTCATTGATAGGGATTAAAACAACCAAACTTTGCTGAATGTTAAACTTACTGGTAAAAAAAAAAGAAAACAGAATGTAAAAATAGTCGCTGCATACATCGGTTCTTTATTCTTTATTTTAATCACTCTACTCAGATAGTGGAATTTTAGAGTACAATAAAAAACCTTTGCTGAAGTATTGCATCAAAATTTGGATTAAAATCACTTTGGAATGTTCACTTACTTTAATTTTTAAAGAGAAACTTAGGAAACTCACTTTGCTTCAAACTTAGTTTGATCATCTAAGGGATATGTTACCTAAGAATGTGCACCATGTTTGCATAACAAAATTGACCCAAATCAGCGCAAAATATTTTTACCGGATTTACTTTTCAATGCAAATCATGCTTTGTGCTGGAAAATTACTTGAAAGTATCACAAAGCAGTGCATAATGTTACAAAGAATTACTTAGTACCATGGGTGGCGGATGGGCATTCCCATGCAACAACACAAAGGGGCATATTACCAAGCAATAGCGATAATTATCGCTATTGCTTGGTTAGAGACAAAATGTTACTGCTGAGCTGCGGCGATTTTGATCGCAGATGAAAAAAGGTTTATCGCAAATGCAATAAAAAACGGCCGCAATGCATGAATATCGCTGAAAAGTCAGCGATATTCATGCATTACCGAGCTAATGCTCTTAGCCATGTTATCCACCTCCCATTGGATAACATGGCTAAGAACTGCTCAGGGCAGGTGTTAGCTTTTGGAGATATTCACGCTTAGGACGAATATCTCCAAAAGTTGGTAATAGGAGATAGCGACGTTAGCGACTGTTTCCAGTCGCTAACATCTTGGCACGCCCACTTTGCATGTCATTAGTGCTAAATATCACTGACATGTAAAGTGGGCCCCAAGATGGTCGCTATCTCCTACCAGCTGTCGCTAACTGGTGTTAGCGACAGCTAGGTAATAGGGAGATAATTTTATCTCCGCTTTGTTGGCTTTTTAAGCCAAAAAAGCGGAGGTAAACCCCCTTGATAATATGCCCCAAAGTTTTTGACACATAACCCTATTTACCAAAACATTTAGACATGTTTTTGTGCCAAAAATTTGCACCCATTTCAAATAGTTGCCACTCAAAAAAATGCTTTTATTTCTCCTTTCTTCCAGTACAAATCTTATGATAAACTCACCTAGACACCCTTGCACTATGGTGGAAAGGTGTGTGTGTGTGTGTGTGTGTGTGGCGCACAGCTGCTGGATTGAGCACCAGAGCTAAAAGAGGGGAGGAGAGCTCCCTATTTCTGAAAAGATGGCAGTCCTTCTGCACTCTCCTTTTCACACAATGCACCGCAGCATTTTTGGTTGCTGTGCAACAATTTTGTAAATATGGGCCTAATTGTTTAGAGTTATTTAGCCTCATTCCATTTCATATAAACATAGAACAAATTAGGGTTTTCTCTACGATTGTCCAATTAAAAAATATTTACGCATTATCTGAGCATCTTGTTTCCTTCTGTCCCATACATACATAGTGCAAAAACATTGCTAAAGTCATGTTCCAAGTGTATCAATAATGCAAATTTTATGTAGAAATACGTTGCTGAGCTAAACTTAGCAGCTTTCGAATGCCTTCTTGTAAATCCAAGAATATTATATAGCATTTAACGTAACCTGTTAAGTCTGAGAATTGTTTGGGACAGGAAAACCTGTTCCCGTAGCTTTCCCCTCTCCCCTCGCTATAACGGAATGTGTTTTGATATGTTCATTTTAACAATCGCCTATAAGAGGCGAAAGCACAGCTGTGAATGGTTTTGTAGTGTACCCCTTGGAAATGAAACCGCTGACTCAGGCTGGTTGCAACGGTACTTTATTTCAATTATAATGTTCTCTCTGAAGAGCGCCGAGCCAGCGCTGCTATAACTCCGCTGCCGCGCCTCCTAATGAGATGCGCGCGCATTCCCTAAGATGGCCGCCGCACGTCACGTCGTTACGTGACGTGCATCAACTAGTAAGCGCCACTACATATCTCCCCTTTTTCCAAACAACAAATAGTCACTTACAGTTCACTGTTCATTTCGTAATCTCGAAACCTGGCTGGTCTCACCACAGACCTTCCACTCCTGGTCATCCTGGTTGAGTTCTCCGGGGGCCCTTGGCTCTGCACCTCGTTACCTCTTTCTCCTCTCTGCGCAGCCGCGCCCTCCTCCGTACTTCTCCCTTGTAAGTCCATATCAGCTTCTTGGTGACCATTCACTCTCCTCACCTCTATCAGTCAGTCTCTGGTGCTCCCTTCTCCTTGCTGTTCAACCATGCACGGTTCCTCTCTGTCGTCCCATTCAGTTCCGTTTTGTTCCCATTGCAGGACTTTGTTACACCTGGCCATGCGATCTTGGGACCACAAGTTGCCATCACTCAGCAAGGCCGCCCGGTCGTACACTTCCTTGACTTGCATGGGCCTGCTGTATTTACTGTCTCCTTTCTTCTGCAACGTTGCCAGCTTTACTCTTACCCACTCTCCTTCTTCCAAGTTGGTGCCCTTCACATTCTTCCGTTTGTTGTAGTGGTTAGTGTATATAGACTGTGCCTTTTCCAGGTTGGCCCGCACCACCGCAGCGGACCATTCGCTGGTGATGACTTTCTCCTTCCAAATCCGGTTGTCGTGTGTGAAAGGCTCACGCCCTCTCAGGATATGAAATGGACTGTATCCAGTTCCAGTTGGGGTGATCCTGTAGGCCCAGACCATGTTCTCTATGGCTTTCTCCCAATCCTTGTTGCAGGATATCTCAGCTTGTACGGCGCCCATCACAACTCGGTTAAATCGTTCCACCAAGCCATTTCCAGCGGGATGGTAGATCGCTGTGTGCTTAATGGTTATGCCATTTCTATGCATAAATTTGTTCCACCTCTCTGACGTGAATTGGGGGCCATTATCGCTCAAGATGGACTTGGGGATGCCCTCTCTCACAAAAGTGTCCGACAGAAATTTTAGAATGTTCTCAGTGTCCATGGTCACATCTACCTTCAACTCTGGCCATTTGGAATATCGGTCCATGAGGACGCATACATACTTCTGGGTGCCCTGGTCATCAAGGATGGGTCCCAATATATCTATTGATGATTCTTCCCACGGGTTCTGCGGGGTTTCGAACTGTCCTAGCGCAGGTCGCAGGGGCTTCAGTGTCTTGTCCGCACCCTGGCACTGTGGACATTCTCTGACATACCTCTCCACTTTTATGTCCATGCCTGGCCACCAGTAATTTTGCTTGGCTCTTAACTTCAACTTCCCGATGCCTAGGTGGCCCTCATGTAACATGCTCAGTAACCTGGTTGTGAGGTTCCTGGGAGGAATCACTTTGTCTCCTCTGTACGTGAATACTCCTTTGTCCCCTACCGACAGTTCTTCCCTTACTTCATAGTACGGCTTGATGTCGTCGCTCAAGCGTCTTTTGTCTGGCCAACCCTTGACAATGTGCCTCTTCACTTCTGTCATGACGCTGTCTTCCTCATATCCTTCAGTCCACTCCTGATAGCTGATGAATTTCTCCTGATCCTCCACCAGAGCCACCAATTCCCTTTGGTCTGTAGGGTCTTCTTCCCCAGGCTCCATTGCCGCAGACCTGCTCAAGTAGTCTGTTACTCGGTTTCGGTTCCCAGGAATGTACTCCACATCATACGTGAATTCGAGGAGTTTCAGGGTCATCTTGGATATTCTGGGAGTGGCGTTGGCGTGTCCACTGGATGTTAGCACTTTCACCAACGGCTTATGATCCGTCCTGAGCAAGAATCGGGTGCCCCAATAGAACTGCTGAAACCTTGCCGTAGCCCACACCACGGCCAGCATCTCCTTCTCTATTACACTGTATTTGCTTTCGGTGGCAGTCAGTGCTCGGGACGCAAAACTGATTGTCTCCATCTGTCCTTGTCCCCGTTCCTGCATGAGCACTGCGCCCAGGCCTTTGTCGCTGGCGTCGGTTGTAAGCACCGAGGTGCCCTGTGGGTCATATCCTTTTAGTGGCACCGCACCCGTGATGTCTTTTTTGATTGTTTCAATCTCACTTTGTGACTCTGGTGTCCATTCAAAATTGGTGCTTTCCCTGGTCAGCATCCTCATATGGTGTGTTTTGGAAGCAAAGTGTACCACAAACTTACTGTAATACTCCGCCATGCCCAAAAATGACCTCACTTCTTCCTTGTTGGTGGGGGGCGGAGCTTCGGCGATTGCCCTTACATTTTCTGCTTTTGGTGTGATGCCCTGCACTCCAATTTCATGACCTAGATAGGTTACCGACTCCAGGCCCAATCGGCATTTCGCCCATTCTGCTGTGAGGCCTTTACTCTCCAAGGTTTTCAGCACTTTTCCCAGCTTCTGATCATGGTCCATTTTATCTCGCCCCATTACCAGAATGTCATCCTGGAAGTATTGGATACCTGTTATGTCCCTAAACAGTTGGTGCATTAGTCTTTGGAACACTGCGGCTGCCGAGGCCAGTCCGAACGGCATGCGGCAGAACTGGTAGCATCCGAATGGGGTGATAAATGATGTGAGTTTTCTGCTGTCCGGGTGTAGTACTATTTGGTAGTACGCGGAGGTCAAATCGATGGTGGAGTACCATTTGACCCCCCTGGTTTTTGCCAACATTTCATCAATCCTTGGAAGGGGGAATTTTTCCACAACAATGTTCTTATTTAGTTCTCTCAGGTCAACACACAGCCTGACCTTCCCATTTGGTTTCATGACTACCACCAATGGTGCGAGCCACTCTGCACAGGTGATGGGTTCTATTATCCCTTTACTCTCCAATTCTTGAAGTTCTGTTTGGACTGCCTCTCTTACCGCTATGGGTATATTTCTCACCTTGAGGGCGACTGGAATGGCGTCTTCCTTGAGTACAATCTTGTGTTGGAATCTTTCCAGTTTTCCCACAGTGCCTCCAAACACTTTTGGGTAGTCTTCCTTCCATTTGGTCAGGTTGGGCCATGTTTCTGGTTCCGTGAGCAAGATCTGTTCTCTACCTCCGGGGTCTAACTTGATTCCCAGGTCACCCTGGTCCAGCCATCCCAAGACCGAGGGTCCTCTTTCCGAGATGTACAGCTTGCAGAATGCTGACCTGCCTCTGAACTCAAACTTCAACAGACGATATCCCACCATTGGGATGCGGTCTCCGTTATATGTGACTGGTCGGATGTCCAATTTCTCCAACTCCGGTCCTATCTTTGGACTGAATGTTTCCTCCCATACCGCTCTTTGAACTATCGTGTAGGGGGAGCCTGTATCCGCCACTACGCTGATGGTTATTCCCCCCATCTTCATTTCCAACACGGGTTTGTTTGTCCTTTTCCCATCAATGCACATTATCTGGTCATATATGCATAGGACGGTGATAACTTCTTCCTCCGCCGTCTCTTCCTGGATATCTTCCTCCTGATTGACGTATCTCACCACGCTCTTGGACATTTTCTTCCGGCGCACTTTCTCATAATGGCCGATGATGCCACAGTGCAAGCACTTGGCCCGGAACGCGGGACACCTTCTGTCATGCGCCTCGTGGGATAGGCTTCCACACCTGTAGCACTGTTTCTTGTTGTCATTTCCCTCTTGTTTTCTTGGAAATCCTGTGCTGCCCTGCCATTTGTTGGATCCCTTTTGTGCAGGGCCTCTGTACTTCTGATCCTTGCGGGGTTCTTCTTCGTGTATCTTATTAACCATGGTTGCGGTTACTGTGTCTTTCTTGGTTGCGTCAGCGCACCTGCGTGCGAGTTCCGCCCTCTTGACGATGACCATTACATCTTTGAGTGTGGTGTCTCCACTTGCCCATAGTTTGTCCTGAACGTTCGTGCTGGAGGTGTGCATCACTACCTGGTCTTTGATAAACTCCTCCTCCCACAGACCATACCTGCACGTGGTCGCCAGTTTCTTCAGGGCCGCTACATATTCCTCTATCGATTCCCCAGCTCGTTGTTTCCTCTGCTGGAAGTTGAATCTGTCGACTGACACACAGACAGTGGGTCGGTAGTGTTCGTTCAGGTCGTCGATAGCATGGGCGTACACGTCATCGTCTGCGTCTCCTCTCTGTTTGGGGACCAAGCTTTTGTAGATTCTGAGTCCTTCCGGCCCCAGATTGAGCAGTAGGATGCGTTTTTTTCTATTGGGTTTCAAGGTCTCCTCATTCTCATCCTCTAGGACTTCTATGAAATTGTTTATATATTCACGCCAGTCCTCCCACTTCATCAGTGGTTCTCCTGGCTTGGGTAGGAACTGGACTGGTGCTATAGCGTACCCCGCTGGTGCGCTCATTCTTTCTCCCTTGACAGTTGTCGCTCTGTACCCTTTCCCTGTGGGGCTCCCTGGGGTGCTATCCGTTTCCTCTTTCCTGGGTTTTATCTGGGGACTCTCCGTGTCAGCCCCCTCCCCCTCCTTTATGGTAGCCAGTTCGAAACTCCTCAGTGGATAGCGTGGTTGGGGTATGGCGCTCTATGCTGGCTGTGCTGGGGTCCATACACCACCTACAATTGTAGTGAGTGATTGTGGCTCTGCCGCGCTCTTCAGATTGTAGTACCTTGTGTGGTGCTCGTAGTCTTGGTGGTTTACTCTCTGCCCACGTGGCCGGAGCTCTGCTGGATCCTTCTCTGCCCACGTGGTGGGTGCATTGGATTCCGTTTTTTTTTTCCTCTGGGGGTGCTGGTCGAATCCCGACCTCGTCGCCACTGTAGTGTACCCCTTGGAAATGAAACCGCTGACTCAGGCTGGTTGCAACGGTACTTTATTTCAATTATAATGTTCTCTCTGAAGAGCGCCGAGCCAGCGCTGCTATAACTCCGCTGCCGCGCCTCCTAATGAGATGCGCGCGCATTCCCTAAGATGGCCGCCGCACGTCACGTCGTTACGTGACGTGCATCAACTAGTAAGCGCCACTACAGGTTTGTGAAAGCTCAGGATGAGATAATGCAAAGGACAAATATTCGATGGAAGTAATCTATCATATATTGAGTTGTGCAGTGCTTTACCTCAGTGCAAACATCCGTGAAAAAGTATTCTTCAATTGAGGAAAATTATGGAGCAGTTTTAACCATGTTTAAAATGACATGTGGCTTGCACCACCAAGCCCGAATTTGTATGCAATATATTTCTTTTTTATTGAGAAAGATGTTGTAATCCAGAAATAGACCAATACAAATACAATTCATTAATCCTGATACAAAAAAAAAAGATACAATATTCTTAATAGAAGTTAATTTAGTTGGCATTCAACAATATTATAAAACGGTCAAGGCATATACGATTTGAACGAATTTAAATACTAAGATGACCCAAAAAGAAAAGAAAGATAGGTAAAACCCAATACCCCCAAATAAATAAGTATCATAAGACTTATCATTTCAAATCCCTCCATTCTTTTAGTGGTGCCCAGATGTTTCTGCCCATTTCTTGGGATTTCTTGCCCTTAAATTCGTATAGACATGACTCAACATTGTGCATGCCAAGAAGCCTGGCGAGCCACATCTGGAAGGTGGGGGCGGTGGTGTCCTTCCAACCTGCAGAAATAAGGATTCGTAATACAGTGACTGAGATAAAAACAAAGGCTTGGGCGTCCCTCCCCGCCTTTAGCTTGTCGTCTATCCCTATTAAAACCAAGGTAGGGGGTAGATCGATGTTGTGACCTAGCAGCCCCTCCAGAAACAGAGTAATCTCCCTACGAATTAAGACAAGATTGGGGCAATAATAAAACATATGTAATAGATCTGCAGGGGCCGCTATTACATTTAGGGCATCTATCATCTTCCCTTACCCTCCATCCATACAGTTTTGCGGGGGTGTAATAGAGATTAAACAGGGTCTTGTAATGTTGGGCCCTTAGATTTGAGGACCGGAATATTTTCTTATTTAGGAGCAAGGAAGATCTAAATCAACATCAAGGTCCCCCAACTTCTGCGCCAGTGTGGTTTCTGTTTTCTCCAGGTGGTCCTGCAGGCCGAGGAGCAAATGATTATACACTATTCTTATCTTTTTGCCTCTAATTAAATAGTCAAACATTGAGTTACCAGGAGGCACAGTGATCCTTGGTCTAATTGCCGACAATGTTTGAACGATTTGTCCGTATAAAAACCAATGGCTTTGAGGAACACTGTATTTCTGCTGTATAGCCTCAAAGCTAAGGATGTCATTGTCTACCATAATATCCCCCAAACACCTTACCCTGCGCTCCCTCCAGTCCATGCAGTTATTACTCTGGCCAAGGTGGGGGAAAATACTGGATTTCCACAGATTCATATTGACATTGATTTTAGGAATATTCAATATTTTTCTAATGGCCTTCCAGGTCCCCCAGACCCCTTCCATGATCTTATATCTGGCTTTCCTGTAGTACCTACGCTCAACTTCACAATTCAGCAACCCTAGAGCCTTCCTCCCCAACAGCAGCTCAAAAAAAGATGGAAGGCCCTGATTCTTGGCCTGAACTTCCTGAGGAATGGGATCGAGTTGGAACAGTATATTCATTTGTGTGAGGAGGCACGTCAGATGATAAAGTCTAACATTCGGCATAGCCAGTCCTCCTCTTGCCAGTGGAAATGACAAATGGTTAATCGAGCGCCTAATCTTACCATATTGCCATACAAATCTTACAAAAGTGGCTTCTATTTTCCTAATCAGATTGTCTCCTAATAACAATGGGATAGCCCTAAAAAGATATAGCACTTTAGGGATCATAGTCATTTTAAGGACATTGACCCTACCGATCAAAGAGAGATGTAACACATCGATTCTTTTCAAGTTGGATTCAATTGATTCGATAAGGGGTGGGTAGTTCTCTTCAATGATCCAATCTACCGAGGCATTCACCCTAACCCCTAGGTATACAGCTGAATCTACGAATCTTTGATCCGTCTTAATGATATTCTTAGTACATATGATCTGAGTTTTCCCTTCATTCAACCGATAACCTGATTGACGCCCAAATTCCTTGGCCAATTGTGACAAGATAGGCATAGCTCGATGAGGATCCGTAGTTATTATTGCCAGATCGTCGGCATAAGTGAACAATTTTGTGGTGTAAAGCCATTACATACCACCGGACTGATCTGAGGGGAGGCTAATATTTTCTGTATGAGAGGGTCTATATACAAGGAAAACAACCCTGCCGCGTCCCCCTCTTAATTGATATTTCGTCTGAGCGCTGGCCCATAACGAGGACCCTGGCCACCGGATCAGCATACATAGCTTTGCTAGCCCTCACAGATTTACTGCTGAAGCCTCTACCGGCCAAGATTACCCATAGAAAGTCCCAGACCAGGAGGTCGAAAGCTTTCTCCGCGTTGAGGAGGATCATGGCCATCTCCCTCCCAGTAGCACCATGGGCGTCAAATAGGGCTATTGCTCGACTAGTATGGTCTGTCGCGCCTCTGCCCGGCATGAACCCATGGTGCCAAGGGGAGACGAGATGACCTATGATCCCCCCCAATCTATGGGCCCAGACCTTAGAGTATAGCTTTGTGTACGCGTTAATGAGCGAGATTGGGCGATAGGACCCCGGCAACTCTTTGGGCTTCCCTTTCTTATGAAAGATGACAATGTTAGTCTCCTTCCAAGAATCCGGTATTATACCTGTACACAAGATACCGTTAAACAGATCAAGCAAGATAGGGACAATTTCTTTTTCTAGGCATTTATAAACCTCCAGGGGGATCCCATCTGGGCCAGCAGCCTTGCCGGCAGCTAGCTCCTGCAGGGCAGTAGTTATTTCACTCAGAGCCAGATCTCTATCGAGGTCTTCCCTGGTCTGCTCGTCCAGCCCTGGACCCCCGTCCTCGTAAACCGGACTTTGATCGAACATTCCGCCCTCCTTGTCATACAATTCTTGGTAAAAGTTCTTAAAGACCCTTAGAATATCTCTAGGCTCGGTATACTCATTTCCGTTTTCCTGTATTCTAGAGATAGTATCCTTGGCTCTCTCTTGTCTTATCCTTAGTGCCAGTGCCCTCCCTGCCTGCTCCCCTGTTTCTTAGCACCTTTCCCTGGAAGCCTGGTATTCGCTAACTTCCTTCTGTGTTATTATTCTCTGGAGATCCGCTTTAGTGGTAGTAATTTTATTTAAATTTTCCTGACCATCGACCCCTTGACCAATATGTTTGATGTGCTGCTCTTCCGCTACCGCTAGCTCCCCCATGAGGGTCTTGATCTCTCTCTTATCCTCTCTCCTTAGCCTTGCTGAGCAACTTATCGTTTCCCCCCTTAAAGAGGATTTGAAAGCTTCCCAGACACCATTACGCGACGTGCTATAGCGGTTTGCATCATAAAATTCTCTCACCCATTTTGAGATGTGCTCCACAAACCTGCCATCTGATAGTAGTTTCCTCTCAAATGTCCATCTAGTGTGCTTCCTCTCCACCTTAGTCACTTCACAGAACAACATCAAGGGGTTATGATCCGAAATTGACTTCGGTAGTTTCTTAATATGCACCTTATTTATCTCTGAAGTGGAAATCTTGAAATAATCAAGCTTAGAATATCACTGAGAGGGGCCAGAAAAATATGTGTAGCCAGGGTCCATTGGCTCCTTGGCCCCCCAGACATCCCTGAGCCCATGAGATTTCATGAGAGCGTCCAGAGCACGAAATGCCCTAGGTTTTCGTCCTGAATAACCAACTGACCTATTCCAGTCAACCGAGATGTTTAGATCCCCACAAACTATAATGGGAGTTGGCCAGTTGGCTAGCTCTCCTTCCAGAAAATCATAGACTTCTGGGTCGTCCTGGTTGGAACCATAAACTACACACAGCGTATAGCCTATATTAAGCTCCACTACTGCCCATCTCCCTGAGCTATCTGCCTTGAATAGCTTACTCCCCCCGAGTGAGGGCCTTGCCAGAATAGCGACCCTACTTATTGTCGATGTTTGGGAAGAACAGGCCAGCAGCTCATAACCCCTGATATTCATCTGATTCCTTTTTCCCCAGGGGAGATGAGTCTCTTGTAGACAGAGAATATCAATATTATTGAACTTAGTAAAATGTCCCGGCCTCTGGCGCTTCCTCCAACCGTTCAGCCCACCCACATTAGCTGTACAGATTCTAATGCCTGACATGTCTTTGAGCTGAACCTTCCCAACAGGCCTTGACTACTACTGCTACTGCAGCTTTCACTGAAACCAACAAATCAATATTGTTTACCTCAAAACACCAAGTCATCTCATTTTTTGCTTTTTTTCCCTTACAACCCGGTCCCCCCCCAACCACCCCCCACTGGCATCCCTGTCCTCCCTCCCTCCTCCCCCTTCATCCCCACCCTGCCCAACCCCCCCAATCCCCTGCACCCTCACTCATGAGGCACTCAGACTTAGTCTGTGCACGTGATGGTCACAGATGGAGCAGTGGAGAAAATACAATACATTCAAATATCATCTATCACCTTACCCCTTACATTTCTTAAACTAACAGTGCTCCTAAGACCTCCGACCCGCAGGACCTTTTGTGTGGTGCTTCATTTACCTATACGGAAAAAAAGCCAGTATTCAATACATTTACTGCCCCATGGATTCTAGATACTCTTTAGCTTTAATTTCAGAGGCAAAATATAGTGTCCTTCCTTCACTAATTATTTTTAATTGGGTCGGATTGATCAGATAGGCGTGCATTTTTTGTCCTGAAACGGCTTAATCAACTGTCTAAGTCTCCAGCGTCTTTCGACTGTCGAATGACAGAAATCTGGGCGGATGAAGAATGCCCGCCCTTCGACTACCCTTTTGGCATCAGGTCTAGCTTTTTCCGTGATTGCTTGTCTCAGCACAAAGATACCCAGGAAAATTAAAATTGCCCTAGGTTTATCACCTTCTTTGGCATTTCTGTTCAGTTTAAACGGGGTACGATGTGCCCGCTGAATTTCTTCGGGCCCATTCCAGCTTGAGAGCTCTTTAAAAGCCCATTCGAATAACTTAAATATGTAGGCTCTTACATCGGGTCCTTCGACTCCCTCGGGAACCCTGAGGATCCGAAGATTGTTCCGCCCGAGGCGATTCTCGATGTACTCCAGTTTCCACTGGATGTCCGTGACTTGGGAGCTTTGGGCATCAACCTTGCTGGTAGCAGCAGCCGCCTCCATCTCCTCAAGATTCGAGACCCGGTCTCCCAAGTTGGTGCAGACCGTGGAAAGTTTCCTGAGGACACCCTGCATTTTCCTTACTGCTGCTTGGGACTTACGGCTGTCCTGCCGGGTTTCCTCTCTATGGGCAAGAATCTCCTGATGGATAACTTCCAGGAGCGACATCTGGGCACCTACCCCACAGGGGCTCCCTTGCAAAGGGATTGTAGAGGAGTGATCCCAACTGAGCTCTCTTTGGGGGGGCTTCTGTCCTTTTGACCCGATTTGAGTTTTGACTGCCATTGCCGGGGACTCATGCTCAGGGCCGCTCTCCAAATCAGGGTCGTTATCCTCCAGAGAGGAGCTATGTTCTCCTTCATCGTCTTCTGACCATTCACCACCCTCCGACACCGAATACAATTATTTGCTTGTGTCTTTCTCCTTTCCCGTGTCCTTTCCTTTGTCTGATTCCAGATGAACCGCGTTGTTTGCCATATCGCATTTTTGACAGTTCTGAACTCTCGCCTTAATTGCCCCGTTGTCGGCCGGGTCAGCCAGGTCATGTTCTTGACAATCGTGGCCTCCCACCTGTATCGTAGCTAGATCCATGCAGGTAAGGTTGTCTACATTAGTAGATAGGATCATCCCGGCATCGAGTCCCCCTTGTTCCTGCTGCCTTGAATCACAAACCGCAATCCTTTCCATATTAGTACAGACATTCAGTGCTGAGTCCTCTGTATCAGCATCGTGAGACCCTTCCACACTTCCCCCGGTTTTACTACAGTTCTTTTGGGGAACGGGTGCTATTTTTGTTGCCTCTGGACTATTCTGTGCTTCTGGTATGCCCAAGGGGGTTGCCTTGATTGCTCCGGCCCCTGCCTCTAGCTCCATCTGACCTCCATCGCTGTTTGGTACTATCGCCTTCACCCCCTTCTCTTTGCCGACCTTGGTAAATATATCCGCATTTGGGGCAGTGGCAGCAGCCTGCCTTGTCCTCGCTGCGATCTGCTTTCTTACCGGGGGTGTTTGTATTTGTACTTTTTGGATGTTATCAGCCTCTCCTGCCTCGACACCAGCCTTCTTCTTCTTGTCGGCTGTTTTGCCTCCGGTGTTCACTTTGGGGGCCATTGCACCGCGTCTCCTCTCAGTCCCGCTGTGCCAACGCCTCCGGAGCCTGCTACCCCCGCATCTTTGCGCCGACTCTTCAGATCCCTCAGCTCTGCACCGAGGGGTCAGAGACGCTTCACCTGTACCCCGCCCCTTCGTTCGCGGGCGGACTCGGCAGCCAGCGGTGAGAGCCGTCAAGACCAGCGTCAGTTCCCGCAGCAGCCGTACTGCAGAGCCACGGCAGGTAAGTGATGAGAACATTCGCTTCGTGCTATTTTAGTTCAGTTTCTTGCCGTAACCATTTTCCGGCAAGAGACAAAAAGGGGTCGGATATCTTCGGAGTGACAACCTACGGTTACTAGGGATCCAGCCTAATCTCCACTGCTCCGCTATGCACAGCCACAGCTAAGCGGCTGCCATCTTGCCTCCCACAAAAACCTTATGCAATATAATTTTATTTTAGTATTTTAAGTTATGGTTAATAATATGAAACATGGATGCGTTTGGAAAGGTAACCAATAAATGCTTAGGAGGAAGAAGTAAACACAAAAGTGACTGAAAAATGTATACAAATCTTGTGAAAAGCCTGATTCCTAAAGCATTGCTATTTACATTTATTATGAGTTAATTAGTTCCTTGTTTGACTATGATTTGCAACTTGAAAGAGCCATCATCTGAAGGGATATTTTGTCCTCATAAATTTATGATTTGAGCAATTTACATCATGTTCTTATTTGTGTTTTCTCTTGTTCATATTGGGTGATTTGCATACACCCAGCCAACCAAAATATTCTAATCTAGTTTTAAGTGCATGCATTCTAACTGCTTACTACATAAGAAATCCATATTTTCACAATCCGTACATCTACTTGGAAAGGCAGGAATTAAAACATTCTGTTCAACTGTATATTCATATAAAGAAACGTATTGATGCCTACTGCAAAGGGATGCTGTAGCTTAAGTCAAAGAGCAACTTGCAATTGTGCAGTGATTTTGAACCGAAAGTAGGGAATCAGTCATGCACTGATGTCAAACTACATATTGTTCTGCTCCTTTAGTCACTCAAAATATATAGTATGGTGATTTTAAATATATCTTCTAAGAAGTTCACTGATTTTATAAGAACATGCCTTTTCTGTTATAAATATATTGTAAGCATGACATTGCTTTAGTGTGGAAAGTAGCCTTTAGCACAATGCAAAGCCAGTCCCTGGCTCATCTTCACATCATCTAAATGGACATATTCCATAGTGTTCAATTGTGCAGTGATTTTGAACCGAAAGTAGGGAATCAGTCATGCACTGATGTCAAACTGCATATTGTTCTGCTCCTTTTGTCACTCAAAATATATAGTATGGTGATATTTAAATATATCTTCTAAGAAGTTCACTGATTTTATAAAAACATGCCTTTTCTGTTATAAATATATTGTAAGCATGACATTGCTTTAGTGTGGAAAGTAGCCTTTAGCACAATGCAAAGCTAGTCCCTGGCTCATCTACACATCATCTAAAAGGACATATTCCAAAAAGGTTGTTAAAATTGACACAGATGTTCCTGAATACATTTTACATCATTTAGAAGACATTGCATTTGAGGAATTGGTTTGAGGTTCCCATAGTGTAATCAAGTGCCCACATTGTGAGTGTGTTATCCCACCCAAGTCTCCACAAGGATAGTAAAACAACGCCCTCACACACAAACATCAGCACAGAAAGAAAGGGCAGTTTATTCTTACGGATATTCTTATGTGAGCGCCTTTGGAAGAATGCCTTCTTTTTTATAACAATACAAACAGATGATGGATGGAATGCTGAACACTGTCAAACATTTATCCCCAGTACAGAGATCTGGTCTGTAATCCATCCTTTTTCAGCTCACCATGTCATTTCACTTTGGACCTAGCCATATGCAAATTAGTCTTGACCCTGCTCCCCATGGCAGCAGTCCAGCCCGAACTGCCAGGCCAGGTCCTCCCTGGACTGGAAATTAGCATCCTGGGGCTGGTTTTGAGGTATCACCCCTCATCAGCAAGGCTAGCTTGAATCCACTGGAAAAGTGAGCACAGCACCCAAGTCTGATACGATGGATGTAATGCTGAAAACTGTTGAACTTTCACCACCAGTTTAAAGATCCGGGCCTAAGTCCATTGTTTTTTGCTCACCATGCCATTTCATGTTGCACCTAGCCATATGCAAATCAGTTTTGACCCAGCCCCAAATGGGAATAGTGTAGCCTGAACTGCCAGGCCAGATGCTCTCTGGACCAGAAACAAGCATCCTGGCACTGGTTTTGGGGTAGAAGCCCTAACCAGCAAAGCTAGCTTGAATGCAATGGCATAGTGAGCACAGGACCCATGTCTGTGCATACTCCTCACACTTGGGGTGATTATAGCAACATAAAAAGATGATGACCTGAATACTGAATATTATCAAACATCTTTAGTCAAACACTAGCCTGCAGTACAGAGATCTGGGCCTAAATCCATTGTTTCTTTGCTCACTATGCCATTCTACTTCTGACCTATCGCTATGCAAATCAGTCTTGACCCTGCCCCCCATGGAAACAGTCCAGCCTGAACTCCCAGGCCAGGTCCTCCCTGGACCAGAAAGAAACATCCTGGGAATTCTTTCGAAGTATTACCTCTCATCAGCCATGCTAGCTTGATTCCAACAGCATAGTGAGCATGGTACCCATGTATGTATATACGCTTACCTCTTGGGCTGACCATAGCAACACAAAACGATGATGGACAGAATGCTGAACATTATCAAACATCCTTTTTTATAGGGTACCAGCAGATCACTACTCCTCAAAGACCTTCACTTTCTTTTACTACATGTGCTTTGCCTGTACACAAGCCCCATTCCTTATTGGAGTTGCTTGTTCATGTGCTTGGCAACAGCAGGAGTCATAATCCCACCACATCTTGGGCAATGTTTGCTGCTGCAGCTTTAATGTGGGGTTTGGAAATTTCATAGCCTCTTTGCAAGAAAGGCATAGCTCTTCTAAATAAACTATGAAATAAACGTCCCAGCCCCACACCGTACAAAACAGGGTCCCCTTAAAAAAATGGTGGCCCTCCCTATCTGGCCTGGTATCTGTATTGGTCCCTGTAGTGAGTGGGGTCACCATAGGTTTTCATAAACACCTTGATGGCTTCTTAATGTTCACATTCACATCACATGCTCAAATGAAGCTTAATAATCAGTTTCCCTATTTAGAGGACACCTGCTCAGACTGGTCACCAAAGTTATTGGGAATAGAATGTTGCCATTTTCTTATGGTAAGTAGGTCCTAGCTATAACTACCTACTGGTGACCACCAGTAGGTAATATATATTTTCGGGTTCACCTGGAGGTAACCCATTCCGGAAGCAAAATGGCATTTAATCCCCCTGAACCTGCAAGTGAGACATCGAACAAGGAAGAAGAAGACCTTTGGGACCCGGGTCAGAGGACGCGTAGTACACGGAGGAGATTCTCGGCTTTCCGACATTCCAAAGTCAGGTATTCAGGGGTGGAGAGTTTATATGCAGGGGCGCCATCGAATTCAGTCACTAACGGATCTTGTTTAAGACGCCCACCAAAGTTTTGAATTGCATTAAAGTATGTCAGCTGACAATGTGAAAGACCAGGAGGCTGCGGCCATGACAATGTTCTCTAACAGCCTCCTGATACCATCTAACATCTGGGGAAGAAATAATGTGGACAGTAACCCCAGTAATAGCACCCTGAAAGACAAATTTAAAATACTAAAGAAAAAATAAAAAAGTGAACAAAGTAAACGGTGGGAATCGAAATCCCTACAAAGATACATTGATGTCAACCGTATCCCTAGAGGGCTAAGAATCCTAACGGCCCCCAGTTACGAAAACCCCAACCCTGATCTCATGTCGGAGTGGGCCGAATGTAACTTGGAATCTTCCCGCCGCCTTGTGTTGATACTAATTAAGTACACAGATATAGATAGGACGCAGTTACTCAAGGAAATAGCAGAAATCTATGAGGATTTGGAAAAAAGCAATTAAACTGAGGAAAAAGTTAAATTAAAAAAGAAATGACAACAAAGTTGAAAAAAGTAGAAGCCAAAATAATGGAAAGGAAAGCCTTTCAATTTCAGCATGACCGCAATGATTAAGACCTAGGCCAAATGTTCACTTTTGAAAGAAAATATGATGCCCTGTGAGGTCCCACTGCAAAACACAAGTAAAGCCCAAAGGGTTAAACAAAAACAAAGATCAAACAGACATTTCGCTATCAGACATGAGTTCGTTCGGAGACAGTGATTCTGAATCTGAGCTTTGTGGCAGAGAAGTGACGGGTCAGACGGCAAAACCCTCACTTGTAGAAGAAACCGTTTTTTTGTAACACGAACGGATGCAAACCCTCCGGCCCAGAGTACAAAGAAATTACAGAGAAAGTTTGCAAATTTCAAACGGCGACAGAGGTACAGGGAGAGGAAGAGGCACAACCTACCAAGGCAGAAAGAGTGGCAGAGGTCAATGGTCAACAAAGAAACAATAACAGATGGAGGTACTAATCGAACCATTGTAAATTTGACACCAATGAAACTTATAAAATATGAAGAGAGCATGCTGCAACTAGGCTTATCCTTTGCGCCGCATACAAATTTTGACTATGCCTATGCCACTACGAGGCTACATGTCTGTAAAGTAGTGAGGGAATTGCAACTACGTACATTTCATATGCTAAAGGCAAGTAAGGCAAGCAAGCACAATACCTCACAGCATGGACAGTTTGGAGGAAATTACACCCTCACGTACATCTATGCCAAGCACCATACTAGAACTTTCGGAAACTGAAGGGGCAGGGTATGGTGCATCGCCAGGGCAAGCAGAAGGGTTCGTGGCAACAGTGCAACATACTAAACATACAGCGGCAAGCTCACCATTTAAACCTCTGTCAACCTTCAATCCTCTAATGCCCTGGGACACGATAGACATTTTCATGAAACACAGCACAGTTGAAGAAATTACAGAGACAGATCCAAAATCAAAAATGCAAATATAACAAGCAATCACAACGATATGAGGCACTTGTGACCAAACTCTGCAAAGAAAAAGACATTGTCATCAGGGCAGCGACAAAGGCCCAAGGTGACATTAGGCCCCCCTCCTAATTAAAAAATATATTTAAAAAGTGGCCCATGCCCTGGGGGATGGGGTCCCCGGGGCAGACTATGGCCTTGGGAGGGGGGCCACGTGGCCCCTTCCCGATTTTTTTTTTTAATTAAAAATTGGGGGCAGACCCTGGGGAATGGGATCCCCAGTGCCAAAAAAAAGAAAAGAAGGGGGGCTACACAGCCCCCTTCTTAAAAAGACATTAAAAAAAACGGGATCGGGAGGCGCGTTTGCAGAGGGGTAACTAATTCCCCTTGCATACTGGGGGTCCCTTGGGGCCAACTAGCCCACCAGGAGCCTCCACTATGCGCCAGGGGGCTGCGTTGCAGAGAGGTGTAAAAAGAAGCCTGGCCTCATTACACCTCTCTGCAACCCAGCCCCCTGGTGCATACTGGAGGTTCCTGGTGGGCTAGTTGTCCCACAGGGACCCCCAGTATTCAAGGGGAATTAGTTCCCCCTCTGCAAAAGCACCAGGGGGCTGCGTTGCAGAGAGGTGTAATGAGGCCACGCCACTTTTTACACCTCGCTGCAATGGAGCCCCCTGGCGCATACTGGAGGTTCCTGCTGGGCTAGTTGGCCCCCAGGGACCCCCAGTATTCAAGGGGAATTAGTTCCCCCTCTGCAAATGCGCCAGGGGGCTGCATTGCAGAGAGGTGTAATGAGGCCACGCCCCTTTTTACACTTCCCTGCAACGCTGACCATGTCATGAGTGATGTAATATGTGATGTCATCAGCAGTGCATTGCGGGCGCGCAATCTATAGTGAGCTGAACTAACTATAACGGAAGAATTTCAATGGTTTTGTATGAATGAAATGTCCAGCTAACTATAACATGTGTGAAACCTATGGTTTTTTCAGTGAATTTCTAAGGTTTTTAAAATGCTAATTCCTAATTATAATGTGGCTGAAACCTATGGTTTTTTCAGCGAATATATATATAATATATATATATATATATATTCACTGAAAAAACCATAGGTTATAGACCATATATAGTTAGGAATTAGCATTTACAAAACCTTATTTTACTCACACAAAACCATTGAAATTCCATATATAGTTAGTTGCACTAACTATATATCGCGCACCCGCAATCCACTGCTGATGATGTCACATATTACATCATTCATGACATGGTCAGTGACATCACTGATGACATCACTGATGACATCTCAAATTACATCACTGATGACATCACTGATGACATCTCAGTTGACATCACTGATGACATCACTGATGACAACATCCAGTGATTTTATGTTTCTGTAAAGTTTAAATATGTCTTACATATTGAAGAATGAGTGGATGTATAAGTGTCTGGATGAAGGATTTAGTAGGTGCGTGACTGACTGTATGAGTAAGTGATTAAATGTGTCTCACTGAGTGCATGGGTTAGTGACTAAACTGTCTTAATGTGTGCATCATTATGTCTGTTGTTCTGTAAACTGCTGCATGTGTTGATCAGTAGCTATATGAATAACTATATGGGTTATTGATTTATTGCTCAAGTATTTGTATGGGAGACTGAGTGTGTGTGTGGCTGGCTGGGAGGTGTGTGACTGTGCAGATCAATGTGTACTTGTATCATTGATTGTATAAGAGAGTAAGTATGTGTTAGTATATGTTTGAAAATGTAAGGTGCTCTATGTTTAACTGTATAGATTAGAAAATGGAAGTGTGATTGATTCTTTACAGGACTGACTAGGTGTGTGAGTAACTCCATGGATGAGTGGCAGAGTGTGAGTGTCTGTATAGGTGTATGAGTGCATATGATAGTGTTGTAAAGATGAGTGATTGTATGTATGAATGATTGTATGGGTGAATAAGTGAATGTGTGTGTAGACGTAGGAATCAGTGAGTGCGTATGTAGTAACTAGTATTGGTGTGTGAATGGTTTCAAAAATTATACTCTGTATTTAACACTGGGTGTAACAAAGGTTATATTAAAATGTGAGTAGATGTATTATATTGTCACATGAATGATATCATCAGTGATGTGGTCATTAATGTCAAATCAGATCTCATCAGTGATGTCATCAGTGATGTCATTTGAGATGTCATCAGTGATGTCATCAGTGATGTCACTGACCATGTCATGAATGATGTAATATGTGACATCATCAGCAGTGGATTGCGGGTGCGCGATATATAGTTAGTGCAACTAACTATATATGGAATTTCAATGGTTTTGTGTGAGTAAAATAAGGTTTTGTAAATGCTAATTCCTAACTATATATGGTCTACAACCTATGTTTTTTTCAGTGAATTTCAATGGTTTTTTAATAGCAAATATCATAAGCTGTCGAATGTCAAGTACGTGGTAAGTAAAAACATTTTCGTGTTTATGCACACTGATCTGCTTTGAATGCTGCCCCCCCCTCATTTCTATTAGGAGTACACTCTCTTTGCAGATAGTGAAGGGTAGTTAACTCAGGCCTTTGCCCCCGTTGTAATCCGTCGTGCCTGCTTCTCTCTCCATTTGATTGATTGTTATCCAAGCATTTACTGTTTTAGAATTGGTTCTCTTTGGTTCATTCTCTATTTACAAACAAGCACAGAGTCGCAATACTCTGTTTAGTCTTTGCAGATAGCGAAAAATCGTGTAAAAAAACAAAAGGAATCGAGCAAAATCAGTAGGCCACTAATGGGATCTCTTTTTGACCTCGCTAAAATAGAAACATTAGGAACAACCCCTCATGAGAAATACGAAACTAGTGAGATGAACTGAACTCCACACCATGATGGCTGCAAGACAGCTCGGCTCCGCCACCCACCCCGCCCAAAATAACGATAAACTCTATGCAAATATTACAAATATATACAACACACCAGCAAAGTAACAGGGTAAAACATTTTATTAAATAACTATTTACATAACTATTTTATACTTTTTGTTGCCCGATCCGGCTAGCTCAATCGATCGAGCATGAAACTCATGCACTCTGATAGTTCAAAGTTTTGAGGAGTGCTTGTTAGACTGTCTGAAACTTATTTGCACCTCAGCTGCATAGCGAGTGAAAAACCAAGGGGCGCCCCACTGCAGCCGAGGAACCTCCATCTTGGGGGCGACGCACAGCATCACATTGCTTTCCAATGCAGTCAGATCCTCAAACAGCCCCCACTGACCACGTTAGAAAGCCACATCGTGACGCGTCGCATAATCACAACGTATCGCGTTACTGCGTAATGCGCCTTATGACACCCTTCGTTAGCGCACCCGGAAGCGCTCTGGAACGCGAACCAAGGCGCGAAACGCAGAGCCCCGGAAACGATCCGAGGCGCGGCGCGGAGCGCGTAACGTAAGCATAACAGGTCATGTGACTAGTTCATAAAACTTTTCATTGTTTCATTTTACTTTTAGTTTCCTAATGATGGAACGTTTGCTCATATGACGTAAAATAATCACTTTTCATTGGTTTACAACATTTTTTTTTCCCAAATGATGAAAGTCCCACTTTTTTTCTTCACTCCGACTTTCATTTTTATGAGAGAAAGACCTGTTTTTGCGTGCTTACTCATGGCATCTGTAGTAGCTGCAGCTGGTGGCTCCCCACCACGTCCACCACCACCAAAGAAGAGAGGTCCAACTGGCCAGGTCATCTTCCAACAAGAGGAGGAAGAAGAGGAAGACGAGGAACAGGAGCAAGGGACAAGGGGGTTTTTGAAAGAAATGCCAAGGACGTCCCATGTTAAAGTCAATTTTATTTGGCAATTTTTTTCTTTGCCTCCACATAAAAAGAAAGTAAATGCCTGATACGTTACCTGCCTGATCTGCCACGAACAACTCTCCAGAGGGACCGAAAAAAAAGATAGTTTTGGTAATTATACCATGCATCGACACATGGAGAGGTGGCACCCGCTTAATTATAGTGCTGCACAAATGAGAGATTTGGTGGACAACCCCCGACCTGCCAGTACATCCACCAATGAAGTGGCACTGACAGCATCAGAGGCAAGGGAAACGGTCCCAAATATTCAGAAGAACTTTGGAAAGATTAAAATGACATGTTTAGATTGTGGCAAATTAATTTCATGTGGACAGATGAGTGTTACTCTAATAAATACAGCATATGAACATCATCAATGTTCAAAACGTCCCCGAAACTAAATTTTCTTTTTTTTTGGTTGCTCCTGTTGAGCCCTTTGTACTGAATCATTTTTGTTCCCCCCCTCCAAAAAAACACAAAAAAATATAAAACAACAAAAAATAAAAAATAAAGTTCTTTTCAGAACTACCTTCCCTTTATGAAAAATTGCTAGCATGTTTAGCACTCTGGCAACCTCTATTTCTTTTGGTTCGCTTCCCCGTTCGCTCCCCGGTACGCGAACCGGGAGCGAACCCAAAAAAAAAAAAAAAAAAGAAGAAGAGTAAGTATAAGGGAAGTAAACAGAGAGTAATGTTAAAAGAAAGACAGCTATAGGGAGTAAACCAGAGATACTGTTTAATAGATTTATTTACCGAAGAAAAGATGGAAGAGGGTATAATTGTGAAAAACAAAATAGATAAGGAAGTGAAAGAAAAAAAAGAGAGTAGAAGAATAACAAAGAAGAGTTTCTTAGAGAATATGAGTGAATGTTCAAAATAAGATTAAAACATGTGGAATAACAGAGAGAAAAAACAGAAAGCAGAAAAGAAGAAGTAACAGAAAAAGAATAATTGAAACAGCAAAGAAATGTAAAGAACATAGGGCCATATTATCAACATAGGCAATAAAAGTTTTGCAGCTTTTATCGGCAGAAATGTGTCGCTAAAGCCGCTTTTGCGGCAGAAAACTGCCGCTAAAACCACTTTTGCAGCAGTTTTCTGCCGATAAAAACAGCAATAATTTTATTGGCTGTGTTCATAATATGCCCCTTAGTGTTCTTCAACTACACAGAAAAAGCATAATGAACAAGTAGTGAAAGAGTGATCAGTCAAAGACACTAAGAGTAATAGAGATGGAGTGAGTGAACAAGAGTGAGGAACTATGAGAAGAGAGGGACTGAGAAAAGGAGTGGAAGGAGTAGAGTAAGTAGGTAATAGAGAAAGGAATGAGGGAAGTAGCAAAGGCAGGAAACTGAGGGTTAAAGAAATGAAGCTGTGGAACTAATAGTAGGTGAATGTGATAGAAATGTAACGAAAAGAGTACAAAACATTTACCTTATAATTGTCGTTAAGTTAGTCACTTGTTATTTTTATACTTTCAATCTGTGAAAGAGAGAACAAACATTTGAAAAATATTAAAACATGTTTTTAAAAATTAGAAAAGACAAGGGAAAAGATTGAAGGACAAACAGTTTTTCAACAACTTTGACACTTACAGAAGCCTCTGCTTCTCCATGCCCCTACACAGTCCTAAAAATATACATTTTAAACTAACAGTATCTTGATGCAGATGAAGTGAGGCCTATCTTGCAACATGGTGCATCTTTTGCATCACTGCTGCATCGGTTTCATGTGGCACGGGTTTTTTACAGCTTGATATATCTGCCTAGATGCATCAATTTGTAATTTTGTCGCCTCATAGCAAATCTTTTCCACCGCCACTGCGTCACAAAAGTGACGCACAGTGGCGCAAAAGAGGCATACACCTATCATAAATCTGTTCCTAACATTTTAAATGATTATTTCAGGATGACGATAAGGTGTGGCCTATCCAGAGGTTTGTTTAAGGTGAGGCCTACTCAGGGTTGCAGATTAAATTTACGCTTGTTGAAGACTATAGAGGAGATAATACATGTGAAGGCCTACCAATGAAGTAAGTCATGTCCACTTCACTCTTGAACAAAGGCCAGTCTTCTTTTGTGTCTGTGGACAGACCTAAACTTCATCTGCACAATGTCATTCGTAAACTTAGGAAACACAGGTGATGTAATTGAAAAATGTGGAGTTTCTTTTCCTCATTTCACAATCACATCACCTGTGTTTCCTTTGCTTAGGTATCTCATAGTGCAGATGTAGTCCAGCATATGAAACAGTACCCAGAAGTGCAGCACTGCATGCAACAACTTTGACACTTACAAAAGCTTCAGCTTCTGCATGCCCCCTACACATTGCTAATTATATACATTTTAAACTGATGGTATCTTGCTGGAGATGAACTGAAACCTATCTTGCAACATGGTGCATCTTTTACCCAAAAGTGATCCACAGCGGCGCAAAAGAGGCGCACGGCCATCATATGCATTTGAGTGACGCATTTCTGGGTCACTTTTAACATGGCTATGTTAGTCAAAGAATTAAAATCTAAATTTGCCAAGCACAGATGGGGGCATATTTACAAGGACCTTGCTCCACGGGGAAAGGTCTTAAATTAAAATGGGAAAAATAACATCAGAGAGACTCAAATGCCTTATAAAAATGCCCCAAGCAACCTATGAAGCACTAGCAGTACATATCAAGAAACCTAATATTTTTCAAAAAACGATTTTAAACACATCAACAATATCAATGATATACCTACATTCAAGGAGAAATGACTTACAATGCCCTAAGACACATGAAAGCGTTTTTTTAAGGCACTTGCACCATTTCTGGGTCACTTTTAACATGGCTATGTTAGTCAAAGAATTAAAATCTAAATTTGCCAAGCACAGATGGGGGCATATTTACAAGGACCTTGCTCCACGGGGAAAGGTCTTATATTAAAATGTGGAAAAATAACATCAGAGAGACTCAAATGCCTTATAAATATGCCCCAAGCAACCTATGAAGCACTAGCAGTACATATCAAGAAACCTAATATTTTTCAAAAAACGATTTTAAACACATCAACAAAATCAATGATATACCTACATTCAAGGGGAAATGACTTACAATGCCCTAAGACACATGAAAGCGTTTTTTTAAGGCCCTTGCACCATTTCTGGGTCAAGCGTTTTTTTAAGGGTCACTTTTAACATGGCTATGTAACTCAAAGAAACAAAATCTATTTGTAAAACACTTGACACAAAGCAACATTTTAAATACAGAACTTTCTTCATAATTTTCTCCTGAAAGCATACTATTCTCTATCTAAATTAAATACATCTTTTCTCACCTTAGCAAATACTTTATGAGTTTCAAAACAGTCTCAGAAATACACCAATTTGTCTTCAGCAGAACAAAGGGTATGCACTCCAGAGGCTGCAGCTATAGAAAGCACAGAAATGCTGTAATTCATCACACATATCTCTCATGTCACCCAATCAAAACTCTTCCCTCACTTTTTTCAAATCAAAACCCTTCCCCCCTCTGCCCTCTCTGCCTTTTTTGCATAGCAACCACCTCCTGGAAGACCTCTGGTGTTTGCAAGTTCACACAACAATGTTTCAATTGAACTCTGAACTCTCAGTGCACCTGCGTATCCAGTGCAATCTTTCATTAAATGATTTTTTCTTGACCATTGAAATTACATCTTTCAAAGAACTCATCCATGCACCCTAACTTTCTGTTTTCATCAATCAAAATCCACCAATCACTGTTACTGCTTCATTAACACAGAAACTCCACAGTTTTTTTCATTTTAAACTCTTATTTTTTCAACTGCCATTTCATTACCACACTTCATCTGACTGCAGCAGAACCTTCTCTCACCATGTTTTCTGTCTGGATTGTTGGACATAGTTACATCTACTGGGCTCAAAGGTATGCTGAGAACAGAAATTTACCTAACTTCAATTTACAAGATGTGGAAATTAAGTGGTTTGGCCACAGAGGATTAAAATGTCACCAATTGATACCATTGGTGAAAACCTTTATGCATTTGCCAAAACCTGACCTGTTAATTGTGCACTGTGGAGGTAATGATTTGGGCACTTTGACTGGAGTAGGTCTGGAAATGCTTTTAAAGGACACCTTTGAGCAATTAATGGCACTTTTTCCTCAAACTGCCTTGGTATATTCAAATATATGCCAAAGACAGAAATGGAGGTGGTCGAACCAATTTTGTCCACAAATTGAGAAGTCGAGGAAGCATGTAAACAAATCTGTTTCAGCTTACATGAGAGACCATGGAATGGGCTCCATGTACAACAATAACTAGCGTTACTACATGCAAGATATCTACAGAGGAGATGGAGTTCACTTCTCAGATGAGGGCAACAGAATTTTCATTTTGAATTTAAGACTATGCATTGGTACCTACTTATAAGTACCTAAATGTACCATAAACCCAAAAGCTCTTCTCAGAGCTACCCTACATCTGATCACTCACAATTATTATTTTACTCTAACTTTTTTCACAAATTTTCAACAAAGTACGCTCCCCAGAGCGCTACCCGGTACGCGAACCGGAAGCTAACCGCGCAAAATTTCTTTAAAAAAAAATTTTTTCCCGCACATATGGGCCTCCTCAGCCACCCTCAGAAAACCTAGGGGGTCAAGATATGTCTACCGTACCCCCTTCTACCCATTCTGAACATTATTTGCCCTCCATCTTGTATCTTAATTCGACTGAAACACAAAATGGTGGACTCCCGTAACGCTGCTGGTTCGCGTACCGGGGCGCTCGCCAGTTCGCGTACCGGGGCGCTCCCCGGGAAGCGCTCCATTAAAAAAGATGGGAAAGTAATTTACAGAAGAAACCCTTGAGACACTTTCACCAAATATAGATTTGCTCATACTACATACTAATCCCTACCATTTTCACAAATTTGGTTGGAATTCCATTTAGCCATTTAGCCTGTAGACCTCTCTAAATACCCTGAGGTAAATTACTTCACAAAACACATCTGAAGTGTTGGAATTGACAACCATTTAAAATGTTACTTTCATTTTCTATTTTTTTTACCTGACATTCTCCATTAAAAAAGGTGGGAAAGTAATTTACAGAAGAAACGCTTGAGACACTTTCACCAAATATAGATTTGCTCATACTACATACCAATCCCTACCATTTTCACAAATTTGGTTGGAATTCCATTTAGCCATTTAGCCTGTAGACCTCTCTAAATACCCTGAGGTAAATTACTTCACAAAACACATCTGAATTGTTGGAATTGACAACCAATTAAAATGTTACTTTCATTTTCTATTTTTTTTACCTGACATTTGATTGGTTATGTACCCGAATATATATAAAGGAAGAGAAGGAAACACAGCCATTTTGACTACTACTTCCTGGTATACATTTCAATAGGATTTTCATTAATAACTTCAACTTCTTTTTAAAGGTAAGTTGTTATTTTAAAAACTGAAGTATATTGTACACTTTAAGTTAATATGGTAAACTTTTTCTGTTAGTTATATACTATCCCTGTGTAGTACTTATAAATTTAGATAGACTTCTCTGTTATAGTTATGGATGGAGTTAGGCTTCTCTTGTATAATTATGAATTTACTTACATTAAATCACATACACTTTTTTATATTCCTACTTCCACTCTGATACTATACACTGCCCAAAGATAAATTCACTGTTAAAAACTGCCTATCTAAAATTAATCCCAACAGTGCCCTACCTCTACTAATATATATTTTTTACTGCAAATTTCAGGCAAAATGGAAGGCGAACAAAAAATTTCATTTGAAATTGTCCTTCCAGAGTCCAACCCAGAAATCATTGATCCAAATGAGATTGAATTTATGGATGAAACTTGGGACCAAGAACTACTGCAATGTGTGGAATCAGTAGATGCCCTCCTTGAAAATGAGGACATTTTACACACTCAAACATTACAAGCTATGTTCAATGAAAATAACGACATTTCAGACTGTGAAATGTTAGACATTTTATTAAATTTTGAAACACAATCACAATAATAAATAATTGCTTAAAAAATAAAGAAATAAAAAAAATCAACAAAACAAACAATCAATTAACATACAATATTTGAAAAGTCTATCATTCTTTTTTCCTAAAAGTACGCTCCCCAGACCACTTCCCGGTTCGCGAACCGGGCGCTACCCACGCAAAAAAAACTTTTTTTTTTTTTTTTTTTTTTTTGCCCCGTGGGGCCCTTTTAAAGCCTCCACATCAAACCTAGGGGGTCAGCGAGGATCTACTATGCCCCCTTATGGTCATTTCCCCCTTTGTTTTGGCCTCCTCTTGTCTCTCGATCCTACCGAGAGACAAGATGGCGGCCGCTACGGACTGTTTGGAATGTTTACAGACACCGGAGAGCCAATCAGCTTCGCTTCGCGAAGTTCCGTTACGCGTCAAGTACGCGAACCGGAGCGCTACCCGGGACGCTGTCACAGATATATATCTTTTTTTTAACCTTAATTTCTCAAAATCCACTGGAGCACATATATTGAGACCTAGCAAAGGCACATCGGGCTACCAGTCCCTACAATTTTGCCAAGTTTCGTGCAAATCCATTCAGCCGTTCGGGCTAAAAGTGAGGCCAACATGGGAAAAACGCGTTTTGGGACCCCCCTTTTTTCTCGGCCCCCCCTTGACGAACCCCCCCAAATTTTCAGGGGCTGCTCAGAAACAAAATGTTCCATTTTCCTGAAAATTTCAGCCAATTCCGTCCACAAACGCCAAAGTTATTAGACATAGAATTTTCAAAAATCCCATAGAGAAAAAATCCTAACTATATATACCTACTGGCGACAGCCAGTAGGTAATATATATATATATATATATATATATATATATATATATATATATATATATATATATATTACCTACTGGCGGTCGCCAGTAGGTATATATAGTTAGGATTTTTTCTCTATGGGTTTTTTGAAAATTCTATGTCTAATAACTTTGGCATTTGTGGACGGAATTGGCTGAAATTTTCAGGAAAATGGAACATTTTGTTTCTGAGCAGCCCCTGAAAATTTGGGGGGGTTCGTCAAGGGGGGGCCGAGAAAAAAGGGGGGTCCCAAAACGCGTTTTTCCCATGTTGGCCTCACTTTTAGCCCGAACGGCTGAATGGATTTGCACGAAACTTGGCAAAATTGACAGCCAGTAGGTAATATATATATATATATATATATATATATATATATATATATATATTACCTACTGGCGGTCGCCAGTAGGTATATATAGTTAGGATTTTTTCTCTATGGGTTTTTTGAAAATTCTATGTCTAATAACTTTGGCATTTGTGGACGGAATTGGCTGAAATTTTCAGGAAAATGGCACATTTTGTTTCTGAGCAGCCCCTAAAAATTGGGGGGGGTTTCGTCCAGGGGGGGTCGAGAAAAAAGGGGGGTCCCAAAACGTGTTTTTAACATTGAGTTTTCCATAGGGCGGTTGGCCTCACTTTTAGCCCGAACGGCTGAATGGATTTGCACGAAACTTGGCAAAATTGTAGGCACTGGTAGCCCGATGTGCCTTTTGTAGGTCTCAATATATGTGCTCCAGTGGATTTTGAGAAATTAACGTTTAAAAAAAGATATATATCTGTAACAGCGGACCGGGCAGCGTCCCAGGACGCGTACTTTTCGCGCAACGGAGCTTTGTGAAGCGAAGCTGATTGGTTCTCCGGCGTCTGTCAACATTCCAAACAGTCCGTAGCGGCCGCCATCTTGTCTCTCGGTAGGATCGAGAGACAAGAGGAGGCCAAAGCGAAGGGGCAAATGACCATAAGGGGGAATAGTAGATCCTCGCTGACCACCTAGGTTTGATGTGGAGGTTTTAAAAGGGCCCCGCGGGGCAAAAAAAATAAATAATAATAATAATCGAACGGCTGAATGGATTTGCACGAAACTTGGCAAAATTGTAGGGACTGGTAGCCCGATGTGCCTTTGCTAGGTCTCAATATATGTGCTTCAGTGGATTTTGAGAAATTAACGTTCAAAAAAAGATATATATCTGTAACAGCGCACCGCTTCGCGTACTTTTCGCGTTACGGATCTTTGCGAAGCGAAGCTGATTGGCTCTCCGGTGTCTGTAAACATTCCAAACAGTACGTAGCGGCCGCCATCTTGTCTCTCGGTAGGATCGAGAGACAAGAGGAGGCCAAAGCGAAGGGGCAAATGACCATAAGGGGGCATAGTAGATCCTCGCTGACCCCCTAGGTTTGATGTGGAGGTTTTAAAAGGGCCCCGCGGGGCAAAAAAAAAAAATAATAATAATAATCGAACGGCTGAATGGATTTGCACGAAACTTGGTAAAATATTAGGGACTGGTAGCCCGATGTGCCTTTGCTAGGTCTCAATATATGTGCTTCAGTGCATTTTGAGAAATTAACGTTCAAAAAGAAGATATATATCTGTAACAGCGCTCCGCTTCGCGGAGATAAAATTATATCTGTATTACCTAGCTGTTGCTAACACCAGTTAGCGACGGCTAGTAGGAGATAGCGACCATCTTGGGCCCCACTTTGCATGTGAGTAATATTTATCACTAATGACATGCAAAGTGGGCATGCCAAGATGTTAGCGACTGGAAACAGTCGCTAACATCGCTATCTCCTATTATCAACTTTTGGAAATATTCGAGATAAGCGCGAATATCTCCAAAAAGTAACAGCTGCCCTGAGCAGTTCTTAGCCATGTTATCCAATGGGAGGTGGATAACATGGCTAAGAGCATTAGCTCGGTAATGCATGAATATCGCTGAGTTTTCAGCGATATTAATGCATTGCGGTCGTTTTTTATCGTATTTGCGATAAACCTTGATAATAGCAAGGTTTATGTGCGATAATTTCTGACGGTAAAAAAATCTTTGCAATGCATCGTTAGGGATAAATATCGCTTAACTTTGGTAATATGCCCCAACGTCTGTTAACGTTCGATTCGAAGGAAATCAGGAAGTGTTGAAAAACATTGTCTGCGCCATCTTG
The DNA here is from genome assembly GCF_964261635.1 of Lissotriton helveticus. Classification (NCBI taxonomy): domain Eukaryota; kingdom Metazoa; phylum Chordata; class Amphibia; order Caudata; family Salamandridae; genus Lissotriton; species Lissotriton helveticus. The sequence continues at coordinate 555,207,936 of NC_136069.1, read as the reverse complement.
TCTTTTTTCAAATGCCACACTTTTGTCGTGCACGGCAGCCATTTTAGATGCCTTGACCAGACCCACTCTGTGCACGCTGTCGATCCTTAGCATGGCTCCCCACCCTCGCAAGCATCTCACCCAGGCAGTGGTCACCCCCGCTCTCTGTCTTATGCATGGGTAATAAACCTCCCCCCATCTGCGCTGCTCTTCCCTGAGAATCACACCCTGTGCCCGCCCGACACCTCCCTTTCGCCCTATTCACTACCGCACCCTCTGACACTCCTTTTCCTCTGTGTCCGATTGTCCAGGCCGGTCCTAGGCTATCAGCTAGCCCTGCAGATGTAGTTTATGGCCACAGCTGTAAAGAATCACCCCTCTTCAAAGGAGTTATAGTAGATCAAGGCCCACACTCGATGAGATCCGTCACAGCAGAAGCGTTGCTATTATCTGAAAACCATTCTGTATTGTGATTGGGGAGGGGACCGAGCGTGAAGCGGTAGATTCCAGGGATGACTCTTTGTACATCAAAGTTTTTACAATTATGTGTCACATTAAAAATATATAGCACTCCGACAAAGTAGTAAAATTATAAAACTTTAATAATTTATAAATATATACAAGAAAACAAAAATAGTAATAACATATAAACATTTTTAGGGAAAAACAACGAAGTAGCGGTCGGCTGTGCGAATAGTCCCAACGCAGCACAACGTCCAGATTTCCGGCGTGGGTCGTCGCGGGGGGTGGGTCATCAGTAGCAAACTGTTGTGCGAATAGTTCCAAGGCAGCAGAACGCGCCGAAATCTAGATGACACGAAAGTGATGTCTAGTAAGTTGCCACCCAGCAAATAACGGCGTGGGGCGTCGCGCGGGGGTGGGTCATCAGTAGCAAACTGTTGTGCGAATAGTTCCAAGGCAGCAGAACGATGGCACCAAGGTGATGTCCAGTAAGTTGCCGCACTGGTTTTGGTATCCTACAATGCTGCTCCGAATAACGGCGTGGGGCGCCCCGGGGGAGGCGGTGTGAACGGGCCTCTCCAGGTGGAGTGTCATCTGTTGTAGTGGGGCGCCCCTTTACCGTTTCAGTTGCCATTCTTCCGCTTTTGGTCCACTGTGTCAAAAGCCGCAATTCAGCTGAGTTGCGCCCACTCTTGCGGTGCAGCGATAGGCGGCTGTCACAGGACTCTCAAAATGGCGGCAGGCTCTTTCCTTTTTGGGCCTGGTCCACTGAAATGGCCCTGGGACACCTTGGAAATCGGACGCTTGTCTGCTAGGTCTTGGACCCCATTCTCGAAAGCGTCCCCTCCGCCTTGAGAATTCATCAAAAGTTTTGGGGGCCCCGACTCCTGCAGGCTTCTGGTAGGGAGCGGCTGCCATGATTGCTCGCGGAATGACCACGACGGAGCTACGAGATGGTGGTGCTCTGATGCTGACGCCAGTTTAGTCTGAAACATCCAGAAACAAGGTGGGGCTTTCATCGTTTGGGAAAAAAAAAAAGTTTTCATCCAATGAAAAGTGTTGTTTTTAGGTCATATGATCAAGCCTTCCATCATTAGGAAACCAAAAGTAAAATGAACCAATGAAAAGTTTTATAAACAAGTCACATGACCTGTTATGCGGCATAGGGTATAAAATGCGGAGAAAATACGTTGGCACGTGAGGCGGCGTCAGTAGCGGACCGATGTGCGAATAGGCCGAAGGCAATACAACGTGCCAAGATCCGGATGGCACCGAGGTGGTGTCCAGCAAGTTGCAGCACTGGTGTGGCCATCCTACAATGCTGAAAGTCGGCGTGGGGCGCCCCGTTGGCCTGTGAGTTTGCGTCAGTAGCGGACCGATGTGCGAATAGGCCGAAGGCAGCACAACGCGCCAAGATCCGGATGGCACCGAGGTGGTGTCTAGTAAGTTGCCGCACTGGTGTGGCCATCCTACAATGCTGAAAGTCGGCGTGGGGCGCCCCGTTGGCCTGTGAGTTTGCGTCAGTAGCGGACCGATGTGCGAATAGGCCGAAGGCAGCACAACGCGCCAAGATCCGAATGGCACCGAGGTGGTGTCTAGTAAGTTGCCGCACTGGTGTGGCCATCCAACAATGCTGAAAGTCGGCGTGGGGCGCCCCGTTGGCCTGTGAGATGGCGTCAGTAGCGGACCGATGTGCGAATAGGCCGAAGGCAGCACAACGCGCCAAGATCCGGATGGCACCGAGGTGGTGTCTAGTAAGTTGTCGCACTTCTGTGGCCATCCTACAATGTTGAAAGTCGGCGTGGGGCGCCCCGTTGGCCTGTGAGATGGCGTCAGTAGCGGACCGATGTGCGAATGGGGCCAAAGGCAGCGCAACAAGATTTTCTGACTGACACCACAAGGCGCTGAGATGCCAAGATCCGGATGGCACCGAGGTGATGTCTAAGTTGCAGACTGATGTGCGAATGGGGCCAAAGGCAGCGTAACAATATTTTCTGTATGGAAGATACCAGTAGGCGTTGAGATGCCAAGATTCGGATGGCACTGAGGTGATGTCTAGTAGGTTGCTGTACTGGTGTGGTCATCCTACAATGCTGAAACTCGGCGTGGGTCGCCCCATTAGCCTGTGAGATGGCGTCAGTAGCGGACCGATGTGCGAATAGGCCGAAGGCAGCACAACGCGCCAAGATCCGGATGTCACCGTGGTGGTTTCATAGTTGAGAGGCACTTCATCTGCAGTGGGGCGACGAGATCCGGATGGCACCGAGGTGATGTCTAGCAAGTTGCTGTACTTGTGTGGTCATCCTACAATGCTGAAACTCGGCGTGGGTCGCCCCATTAGCCTGTGAGATGGCTGTTCTTTGGATTTGGGCTTGGTCCACTAAAATGGCCCTGGGACACCTTAGAACTCGGACGCTCGATTTTTTTTTTCCTTTCCTGTACATGCAAAAAAAGGTAAATGCCCGGTACGTTACACGCTTCATCTGCCACGATGAACTCTCCAGAGGAACCGAAAAAAAATATAGTTGTGGTAACTATACCATGCATCGTCATATGGAGAGGTGGCACCAATTAATTATAGTGCTGCATAAAAGAGAGATTTGGAGGAGAACCCCTGACCTGCTAGTACATTCATCAAAGAAGTGGCACTGAGAGCTTCAGAGGCAAGGGAAACGGTCCCAAATATTTAGAAGAACTTTGGAAAGATTAAAATGACATGTTTAGATTGTGGCAAATTAATTTCATGTGGACAGATGAGTGTTACTCTAATAAATACAGCATATGAACGTCATCATAGTCGATGGTTGGTAGAGACATTTTGACTATATCCTGGACCTGCCCGTCCTCGCCCAAAATGGCGCCGGAATAAATGGGACTCGTAACTCCTTGTTGTTTACTGGTTGCAGAACCTTGAAATCACGAGATACGTATGCAGTTTTGAAGCACATGGCAGGCGGGGACGAGAATTGATTGAATATTTCGACATCCCTATTGATATTAAGTTCTGATGTGTTATTGATTACTGTACTGTTGAAAGTTCGAATTAACGTCACCCATGGTACTTGCCCGCAAATGTATATCTAGATAATTTTATTGTAACTGGCCCTGTCGTATTTTAATTATAAAATGTACGTCCACCGATTCCGTAACTGTTAGACACCTTAGTTCTTGCAACCTAATGGCCCGCCCGTTACGTTCTTCTACAGTGTAAATGTCTATTCATCATATACGATTACAGTTTGCTCTGTGGCAGGCCCACGTGGTTATAGGCTCGTATTTGTATAATGAAATTTTCACAATAAAGGTTTTTAAAAGAAAACATGGTAGTAGTATATACATTGGTAAATTTTTTAATAATAGTCACTGTTTTAGAATCATTAAAAGGCAAGTGAAATAAAGCAGACCAATTACATGAAGGGTAAAAGGTATAATACGAAGGAACGTAGTAAAGATAAATGGTCAAGGGCTGTTGTGTTTTCTATTCCTGCAACATAAAGTGATCGATAAGAATCTCATATTCAGGCGTATCGGCGACTAAGACAGCAGGTCGACCCTCTTTTGCTCAACGGCTCCGTCATGGGACGAAGAAACGCTCTTTTTCTCGAAAAAAGAATATATTTTACTTGCAGGACAGTTGTAAATTTTCCGGGAAAGTACATTAGCCTGGAACATTATAACATATATTTAAGAAAAAATAATGTTCGGAAGTAATAAAAAGCGTAATTTTTAGGTCATATGACCAAGCCTTTCATCATTAGAATAAGAAAAGTAAAATGAACCAATGAAAAGTTTTATTAACAAGTCACATGACTTGTTATGCTTACGTTACGCGCTGCGCGCCCCGGATGACTTCCGGATGCGCTAACGCGGTGCGTCATATGACGCATTACGCGACAACGCAGGTCCAGAATATAGTCAAAATGTGTCCACCAACCAGCGGTCGGAACACAACCCCTTTCAGCAGGCTAAATAGTTCTGTTAAATGACAACAGAAGGGACAGGCAACAAGAACCATTAGTCAAAGAGGGGAGGGCTAGTTCTTCTCTACCGGGTTACATTGGGGCGCTACCAGAACTGATCGAATTGGTAGTGTACAGTGTTTCTGGATGTTTCAGACTGAAGCTGGGGTTAGCATGAGAGCAGCACCATTTCGTAGCTCCGTCGTGGCCATTCCGCAACCAATCATGGCAGCCGCTTTTTATCGTTATTTTGGGCGGGGTGGGTGGCGGAGCCGAGCTGTTTTGCAGCCATCATTGTGTGGAGTTCAGTTCATTTCACTAGTTTTGTATTTGTCATGAGGGGTTGTTCCTAATGTTTCTATTTTAGCGAGGTCAAAAAGAGATCCCATTAGTGGCCTACTGATTTTGCTCGATTCCTTTTCTTTTTTTTTTACACGATTTTTCGTTATCTGCAAAGACTAAACAGAGTATTGCGACTCTGTGTTTGTTTGTAAATAGAGAATGAACCAAAGAGAACCAATTCTAAAACAGTAAATACTTGGATAACAATCAATCAAATGGAGAGAGAAGCAGGCACGACGTATTACAACGGGGGCAAAGGCCTGCGTTAATTACCCTTCACTATGTGCAAAGAGAGAGTACTCCTAATAGAAATGAGGGGGGGGGCACCATTCAAAGCAGATCAGTGTGCATAAACACGAAAATGTTTTCACTTACCACGTACTTGACATTCGACAGCTTATGATATTTGCTATTAAAAAACCATTGAAATTCACTGAAAAAACCATAGGTTATAGACCATATATAGTTAGGAATTAGCATTTACAAAACCTTGAAAATTCACTGAAAAAACCATAGGTTATAGACCATATATAGTTAGGAATTAGCATTTAAAAAACCTTATTTTACTCACACAAAACCATTGAAATTCCATATATAGTTAGTTGCACTAACTATATATCGCGCACCCGCAATCCACTGCTGATGATGTCACATATTACATCATTCATGACATGGTCAGTGACATCACTGATGACATCTCAAATGACATCACTGATGACATCACTGATGACATCTCAAATGACATCACTGATGACAACATCCAGTGACTGTATGTTTCTGTAAAGTTAAAATATGTCTTACATATTGAAGAATGAGTGGATGTATAAGTGTCTGGACGAAGGATTTAGTAGGTGCATGACTGAATTTATGAGTGAGTGATTAAATGTGTCTCACTGAGTGCATGGGTTAGTGACTAAACTGTCTTAATTTGTGCATCATTATGTATGTTGTTCTGTAAACTGCTGCATGTGTTGATCAGTAGCTATATGAGTAACTATATGGGTTATTGATTGATTGCCCAAGTATTTGCATGGGAGACTGAGTGTGTGTGTGGCTGGCTGGGAGGTGTGTGACTCTGTACAGATCAATGTGTACTTGTATCAATGATTGTATAAGAGAGTAAGTATGTGTTAGTATATGGTTGAAAACGTAAGGTGCTCTATGTTTAACTGTATAGAGTAGAAAATGGAAGTGTGATTGATTCTTTACAGGACTGACTAGGTGTGTGAGTAACTCCATGGATGAGTGGCAGAGTGTGAGTGTCTGTATAGGTGTATGAGTGCATATGATAGTGTTGTAAAGATGAGTGATTGTATGTATGAATGATTGTATGGGTGAATGAGTGAATGTGTGTGTAGACGTAGGAATCAGTGAGTACGTATGTAGTAACTAGTATTGGTGTGTCAATGGTTTCAAAAATTATACTGTTTTTAACACTGGGTGAAACAGAGGTTATATTAAAATGTGAGGAGATGCATTGTATTGTCACATGAATGATATCATCAGTGATGTGGTCATTGATGTCAAATGAGATGTCATCAGTGATGTCATCAGTGATGTCATTTGAGATGTCATCAGTGATGTCATCAGTGATGTCACTGACCATGTCATGAATGATGTAATATGTGACATCATCAGCAGTGGATTGCGGGTGCGCGATATATAGTTAGTGCAACTAACTATATATGGAATTTCAATGGTTTTGTGTGAGTAAAATAAGGTTTTTTAAATGCTAATTCCTAACTATATATGGTCTATAACCTATGGTTTTTTCAGTGAATTTTCTAGGTTTTGTAAATGCTAATTCCTAACTATATATGGTCTATAACCTATGGTTTTTTCAGTGAATATATATATATATATATATATATATATATATATATATATATATATATATATATATATATATATATATATATATATACATTACCTACTGGCGGTCGGCAGTAGGTAGTTATAGTTAGGACCTAGTTTCCATAGGAAATCCGCAACATTCTATTGGGAATAACTCTGGCGCCGGTGGAGGAATTTGTGTGTAATTTACCCAAATTTTGGCCAGCTCCGCTCCGATCCTTCCCTGAAAGTCTCGGGTAGATTCGTCAAGCGGGGGACGAGAAAAAAGGGGGGTCCCAAAACGTGTTTTCCCCATGTGAATTTCCATAGGACCTTTAGACACGGCTACAGCCCGAACCGCTGAACGGAATTACACCAATCTTGGCAAAATGGTAGAGTCTGGTACGCAGATCACGCTTTTGTTTAAATAGTGTAAATCCCTCCAGGAGTGCCTGAGAAAATTAAAGTTGAAATCAATTATATATCTATAAGCGTGCACCGTGCGCGCACCGTGCGCGCACCTTGCAGTGCACGAGCTTCATGCTGATTGGCTGCCACTGTCTGTCAACACTCCAAAACAGAAATGGATGGCAGCCATCTTGTGCCTCAGTAGACTGAGGCACAAGAAAGCAGAAAAAAAAGTGTAGAACTTAAAAAGGGGGCAGGGTAGAAGCACCCTGACTCCCTAGGCATGCTCAGGGGGTCCCACAGGGACCCCCAAGGCAAAAAAAACCCAAAAAAAAAACAAAATCACGGGGTGCGCGCACCCATGATTTTCCCCCAAAAAATTGGCCTTGGGAATCCTTGTGGGAACCCCTGAGCAGGCCTAGGGGGTCAGGGTGCTTCTACCCTGCCCCCTTTTTGAGTTCTAAAACTTCTTGAGCACAAGCTGCATGCTCATTGGCTTTAATACTTCAAACCAGGAAGTGTTGGCAGCCATCTTGTGCTCGGTAGACCGAGGCACAAGAAAGCAGAAAAACAAACGTGTAGAACAAAAAAAGGGGGCAGGGTAGAAGCACCCTGACCTCAGAGGCCTGCTCATGGGGTCCCACAAGGACCCCCAAGGCCAATATTTTTTTTTTTAAAGCGGTATGTTTATTTAAAAATTACCCCCCAGGGGGACCAAATTGTGGGGGCATAGTGATAAAGAAGTGTGGGGGGTGCCCAATCCCCCCCACACTGCCCTGGGGACCGCCGCCCTCCGGGGCAAAGCAACGCAGCCCCCTGGCGCATACTGGAGGCTCCTGGTGGACTAGTTGCCTCCCAGGGACCCCCAGTATGCAAGGGGAATTAGTTCCCCCTCTGCAAACACGCCCGTGGGCTGCGCTGCAGAGAGGTGTAAAAAAGGGTTTGGACTCATTACACCTCTCTGCAATGCAGCCCCCTGGGGAATACTGGAGGTTCCTGGTGGGCTAGTTGGCCCCCAGGGACCCCCAGTATGCAAGGGGAATTAGTTCCCCCTCTGCAAACGCATCAGGGGACTGCGTTGAAGAGAGGTGTACAAACATTTTTTATCAATTTATATAAAAAATATGTAATGTAATTTAAGAAATAATATATCTAAAAATAAAAAATGTATAATAATATAGTAAATCAGTATTAAAAAAATAACAATTATTACATTAAAAAATTTTCATTTACAAAACCATTGAAATTCACTGAAAAAACCATAGGTTACAGCCACGTTATAGTTAGGAATTAGCATTTAAAAAACCTTTGAAAATCACTGAAAATTCGTAGGTTTTACACACGTTATAGTTAGGAATTAGCATTTTAAAAATCTTTGAAATTCACTGAAAAAAACATAGGTTCTACACACGTTATAGTTAGGAAGTAGCATTTACAAAACCTTTGAAATTCACTGAAAAAAACGTAGGTTGGACACATGTTATAGTTAGCTGGACATTTATGAGTGAAATGTCCAGCTAACTATAACATGTGTCCAACCTACGTATTTTCAGTGAATTTCAAAGGTTTTGTAAATGCTACTTCCTAACTATAACGTGTGTAAAACCTACGTTTTTTCAGTGAATATATGTTTGAGAGGGGCACCTTCACAGTTGGTGCATGCGGCGTCAGAGACAGTGTCTCGCTGAAAATTCTCCCACACAGAATAAGTAGCACTCCTTTTGGCTTGACAAAGATGATATTTATTTCAAATGCAAACTCCTACGCGTTTCAAACTCTGTTCTTGTTCACGGTAATATACATTGTAAGTCCCATCACAGTTTCTAATATATACATTTTCATGCTGATTACCACAGTGGTGCATGATGGGTGATGTCGTTTTTAGCACTACATTTATACAAAGGAAGGAAACTTTATTGTTAATTTTAAATAGTGTTGTAATTAACTGTGTTTGTCAATGTATTTCCATCTGCCTGATCCTGTTTACAACGCTCTAAGGACATATTTACATGGATGAGCGTGTTTGTATAAAACTGATTGTTTTGTGTATTAAAGTTAAAACACAAACATTTAAATCGTCCACTTTTGGCCGATCATACCCCACTTAGTGGCGGACATAGTGTCCTGAGACATATATTGAGCTGAGTGCCCTAGTAAGAGCGTTGCAGGCATTTATCAGGAGGCAGGGTAAGGTGACCCACACAGGTAAAATAAAATACATTAACAGAAGAGGGGGCAATTATGTGATGTGCACAGTCCATAAATCCTATAAGTGAGGAAAAGGGGGAGAGTCAAATCGGATGATGGATAGTCCGGTAGATGAGGAATGTGGAGTATGTCAAGTTGTACATGCAATGTCCAGATCAGTTATTATATGATTTTCATCAAGAGTCTATTGTGATAATGTTTCTCCTATTAAACATTGTCTACAGTTATAATCTCATCAAACGTGGACATAGAGTTCTTCATCTCCGTTCAGGCCTGTATGTTGTTTGGTTTTGAATCTTATGATTAACCTGGATTCCAGTCATCTGAGTTTTTGCGTCCTAGTACCCCCCCGTTCATGTGGAGGGATCATCTCTAGTCCGGAATATTTGATGTCTTGCCAGGTTTTTCTTACATGGATGCATAGATGTTTAGCCAAGGCATGAGTTTGGTCATTGTTTTGTATGGCTCTTGTATGCTCCAACATGCTTTTCTTAAGGGAGCAAGTGGTGCTCCCTATGTATCTTTTCCCACAGCAGCATTCTAATATGTATACTACGTAGGTAGATTCACACGTAATTGTATCTCTTACTTGGAACATTTTTCCACTCTGATTTTTTAAAGTTTTCTAGTTTTTACCAATTTTGCAGGCCTTACAAGTCATGCACTTTGTAAAGCCTTTGGATTTTTGTTGTAACCATGTTTCTGTTTTTTTCTCTACAAAGTGACTATGTACCAGTAGATTGGACAAACTTGGAGCTTTTCTATATGTTACCAAGGGGCGATCACCAATGAGATTACCAATTTCTTGGTCTTTTTTCAAAACGTTCTAATACTTGGAGAGAGTTTTTTGGATCTTGGAATTCTCTTTGCTATACGTGAGAATTAGACGAGGTTGCTCACCATTTACTTTCTCGCCTGTTTTTACTTTTTCTTGTGAGTTGTCTAGTTTTTCTTTTCTTTGTTGATAAGTTTTCTGCTCTCGTTTTGTTCTTCGCCTTTTCTTCTCCTCATTAGATATCTGTGTTCCTGTAACCACTCTCTAGAAAGCGAGTTTTAGTTTCGTCGAATTTCCTTTCCATCTCTTGTGGCTCCGAACAGTTTCTCTTCATCCGAAGAAATTCACCGTAGGGAATACTTTCTTTAGTGATTGCAGATGGAAACTCAGTCAATATAAAGACTATTTGTGGCTGGTTTTTTCCTATGGACAGTTGTATGCAATTGGTTATTTTTGACATAGATGTTAGTGTCAAGAAATTCGATCTCTTTCAGATTCAGGTTGGGGGGGAATTTCAAACCCACTTCATTTGTGTTGAGAACCATCATATAATCCCAAAATTATTTTCAGTTCCCTTTCACAAGAGGAATAGGTAATCTCTGAACCGTAGCCACAAGGCTACATTCATAGTGTGATGGTCGTTTTCTTCTCTCCAAGCTATGCTCCTCTCCCACCACCCCATCATGAGGTTAGCATAGCTTGGAGAGAAGGAAACTCCCATCGCGGTACCACAGCATTGTGCATAAAACTTTTCATTGAAGATGAAGATGGAGTTATGAAGGCACATGCTGATCATCTCAAGTAGCATTTGTATATGTCGTAACTCATTCATAGGTCTTTGATTTAGAAAGTATCGGACTGCATTGATTCCCTTATCGTGATCTATTGAAGTGTACAATAACATCACGTCGATGGTTACCAACAGATAGTTTGCGTGCCTTTGTGTGTCCATTAGTATACGGAGAAAGTCTCCAGTGTCTTTAATGTATGAGCTTAATGTGGGGACAATGGGTGCCAGAAAGGAGTCTATGTATAGTGAGATGTTTTCATACAAGCTCCCGCAACTGGATATGATCAGGCGTCCCAGGGGCTTATTCAAAATCTTATGTACTTTAGGAAGGAAGTATCGGATTTTCCAACATGAGAAAGTTATTTTCCTCCTGAGTTATTAGGCCTTCACTGTGCCATATGTCCAATTTCCTTCTTAGATCCAACATGAGCTCATTGATTGGATTTCTTCTTAGAACTTTATCATTCTTTTCGTCGCTCAGCTGTCGATTGGCTTCGTCAATGTAATGTTGTTTTTTTATTATGACGATGTTTCCGCCTTTATCGGCTGGTTTTATTTCAATTTGACTATTGTTTCTTAAAGTTTCTATCGCTGCCCGCTCTTCTTTTGCGAGGCTTTCTCTGTTTTTGTTGGTTGACACATTTTGCATTCTCTCCAAATCTGCTGTTACTAAATCATAGAAGATGTCAATTTTGTTGCCAGGATGAAGGGCTGGACAAAATTTACATTTCTTTTTAAAATTGGTGGGTGCTCGTTTGCAAGTATATACACCCATATCCTCCAATATTTGAGTGTCTGTGATTTGAGAATTATCTGTTTCATTTGCCAAATCATATGCTACTCGTAAGTGCGGCATTTCAGCAGTAGAATATGTCCCTGGTTCAATTTGTATTGTAGTTTGATTTAATTTCTTCTTTCCAGGCGGCATTTTAAAAAAGAATTTTTTCATTTTAATTTTCCGATGTATTTGTATACATTTATTTTGGTTTCTATTGGATCTTGGTGCTTTTTCAGGGCAGAATGATAATCCTTTATTAAGAAGACCATGCTCTGCTTCCGTTAGATTGTATCGGGATAAGTTTATGACCAGATTTAGGCTTTTCAATTACTTTTGTTTCACTTTCTCATTATCGTGTGGTTTCTCAGATTGTATCTTCCGTTTTTTCCGGGCACCTCTTCTTGTCTTTCTTCCTGTTCTCTTGATGAAAAGAATCCTCTTCCCTTGCTCTCCTTCTTCCAAAACCTTGCCCTTGTAGTTTGTTTCTTGGTGTTTGTTGCACCTGATAGAGCAACTTCATTTTCTGTAAAAAAGAAAACTTGCGTATTCCTGAGGCTCTTTGTTCACCCTCACTGAAATCTGATTCAGATTTAAAAACGTCAAATCTCTTAGCGAATGTGAAGATAGTGTGTACTATCTTCACATTCGCTTAGAGATTTGACATTTTTGGGATCAAAAGAAACCCATAACGGGTGAGCTAACGCCCAAACAACGAGGGAATCTGAATCAGATTTGCTCGTGCAACATTAAATACGGCTACTGGGCATACCTGTGACTCTGAGTGTGCATCATTGTAAGGCATTTTGAACTCATAAAAATTGCCGGTTCTCGGGCATAACGGGTGCCATGCACCAACTGGTGAAGGGCTCGGTCTCTACATGACCCGAATGACCCGAAGGATATATATATTACCTACTGGCGGTCGCCAGTAGGTAGTTATAGTTAGGGCCTATTATCTATAGGAAACCGCAACATTCTATTTGGAATAACTTTGGCGTCGATTGATGAATATTCTTGAAATATTCCAAACTTTTGACCAGCTCAGTTCCGCTCCTTCCCTGGAAGCTTGGGGGTGATTGGTGAACCGGGAGCCGAGAAAAAAGGGGGGTCTCAAAACGTGTTTTCCCCATGCAATTTCAAATAGGAACTTTAGCCACGGCTATAACTCGAACGGCTAAACGGAATTACACTATATTTGGCAGAGAGGTAGTCCTCAGTTCCGACTTGTGCCTTTCGCATATCTGGTGTCAATCTGTTGAGTAGTTTCTTTGAAAAGTAAGGTTAAACTCATTTATATATCGATGGGCGCGGAGGATGCGCGGATTGTGCGAGGATTGCCCTTGTAGGATAAGCGCACTGTCCAGATCACGCGCTCAATTCTAATTGGCTGTCAAGCGGTTGTAAGAATTTGAAATCAGGAACTGTTGCCAGCCATTTTGTGCCTCGGTAGAAGTGAGGCTGAGGAAGTCATTGAAATATGTGTGGAACGTCTGAAAAGGGGGCAGGGTAGACACACCCTGACCCCCTAGGCCTGCTCAGGGGGGTCACATAAGGACCCGTAGGGCCAAAAAAGTAAGATAGTATTTTTCTTTTTAAAAAACAGTCGCAGGATGCGCTTAGGATCCGCGTATTTTACCGCCGAGCAAAAAGAAGCATGTATTTTTGAGATATACATCAAGCTTATGTGTATAGATGTTGGGTGGCTTTAAAAAAAGCCCTTGTGTTTGTGTTTATTGAGAGATTTTAGTACTTACAAGTAAGTACCGATGCAAAGTCTAAAGTTCATGAGAAAGACTCTGTTCCCTTCATCTGTAAAATGTACAGCATCTCTCCTATAGATGCCATGCATATTGACAAGCAGATTTTTGTGGTATATGGACACCATTCTATAGTCTCAGAGAAAAGTAGAAACAGATTTATTCACATTTTTTCCTAGCTTTCTCAATCGGTGGAGAACATAGATTGGAGTAGTTTCATTTCTGCCTTCGGTATATGTTAGAATCGACAAAGGGAGCTTGGTTGAAAAGTGAAATTAAAACAAAAAAGAAATGATTGGTTGTTTGACAACATTCTACACAGAAAAATAGGGTGCATGTTTCTGTTTTTAAAAGCCTGATTCTTATTGGTTATCAGAACGTGATTGAAAATAAAATTATGTAGGATAAGGAAGTATATTGAGAAGTGGAGCACACTTGTTGTTTTTTTTAGCAACATTGTGTGATGAACTTTTGCGTTCTTCGGGAGCCAGTATTGCTTTTTTTCAAAGGTAGATGCTGATTTGTATAAGGAAATGCAATCTGCTTTGGATTTTGAAAGTGAGAATACACTTCACTGCTCTGTCTTTCAAAATGCAAACTATGTTTGGTATGAGAGGGCGGGAGTCGTGAGCGTCCCGCTCTATCAAAGCAAACAGCAGTATACCGGGGGTAGGTACCCCGGGACACTGCAGGAGCCGGTCATAGTAGTTTCCATGGCCCTCGAGGGCACCAGGCGGAGGGCCATGCAGTCTGCCTCCCTTAATACACACATTCCTAGGGGTGGTGATTCTCCGAGCTTGAGGGGGGTCGTTCAAATTATAAATATAATTTCTATTGTGGACGGCTGCCCCCACAAAAAAAAAGACTTTTATTTATTAACTTTTATTAAAACAATAAATAACTGGAAATATAACTAAATGATAATAATACAATAAATAACTAGAACCATAACTTTAACTAAACAATATAACAAACAACATGTAATATGGAGTCCAATAGAAGTACTGTAGTTAATCCGCAAAACAAAAAAAGAAAATTAGTGTTTAAAATTAGATTGATGTGACTAAATGAGGTCACACATTACAAGTCAAAGTAACACCTGACAATATTTTCTATTTTTTTAATGTGTGCAGTGCACCTGATAGATTTCACTTATCTTCTAGGCTTGCATTCAAACTGTGAATGTATAGAAGTGCCTACTGCGTCATATTCATATTATAGATGAACAGGTCTTTAAAATGATTCACAGATGTGACAGAAAACAAGGGAGCACATCCTGAAAACACCTGCTAGCCATGGTTAATAACATTTAGGTGTGATTGCAAAGGGTCACTGATCTGTATGGGATAAGCACCTGCTATATTCATGACAATTGTTATTAGGAAACAAGGGAACCCAAAGGAATTCACTAGGGACCTTGGGCGTTAACTTTTTACAAAAAACAGTGGACCCTAGTATTTGAAAGGATCAAGTTAAGAATAGACATACACTAGATAGTTAGTATGTCCTTTGTCCAGCCGGACAGGGATTTATTTAGAAAATACACAAAGTAAAAGGAAAATCTTAAGATGATGTCAAGTGGGCACAGCCTGTGACCCACAGGGAACAAGACAAAACAAAGGATTTTAGGCAACAGTGATCAAGGCGGTCTGCGTACTATTAATCAGTGAACAGACATGATTTCATTCTAGAGTACCATTGTACAGAGCATTGAGACATTTGAGGAACATATGGTACTATTGTGACGACGACGTTTCGCTGCCGCACACTAGGATACATGGCATCATCTTCAGGATAATTATATCATTCATGTTTGTCTTGAGAAAGTGATAATTACAATTGCCTATCATACTACATTCATTAAACATAATTTAAAAACAATTAGGAAAAAATGGGGAGGAAGAGGGAAAAAGGGAAAAGCATATACTATAATGCTCAGCATGTTTAGAAGGACCAATGGTGACTTGAAAGCACTTGGTGAGTTGTGACACAATCTTATCACATTGGTAGCTGTGTCAAACATTCTTGTGCAGTGATCGACTGTAATTGTTGCCATTATTGCATACTGGTGGTGACGCTCACGTGGTTGTCTTAGTTTGTGTGGAGTCACATGCATGCAGATGCTGGTTAAAATATTTCTAAGCTTTTTTTACTGGCAACTATCGCCGTGAGAAGGCTCATGGACTTCCATGCTGGAGGCGGCAATAAATGGTGGCCTTAGTTGTGGTGGTTTAAAAGTAGTTGTCATAGTCGCATGCATAGTATAAGCACAGATTCGTAGAGTGTACAGTTTCATTAAAAGGCATAGGCGGAAGGGCTGACAGTTATACAGTGGCGCAGTGAAGGTATTGCATACACACGGTGCTCGCTTTGGATCATTTCCCTTAATTGAGGAAACAGTGGGGCTGACAATTAGACCATGGCGCAATGAAAAAACAGATTTGAGGGTGAAGTGGATATTAAAAAGAGCGGCGCGGTGCAAGAATGAAAGCATGACTGACATACGTGAATTTCCGCGCAGTTCTAGAGGATTAAAACGTATACGACATAGTGAGTGATTCTAACAGAACTTTACAGTGGCAATTGTGCTGGGGGACCATCAGATGTGAGGTTTACGGTTCTGAGGGGTACTTGGCGCTGATGGGTAACCTGCGAGGGTAGGGAGGCAGGGAGTTATTTTGGGCGGACAGTCGAGACTGTCAGTGAATTGGACAAAGGAGGCCGTATTTACCTATCAATGGGGGTTTGAAAGTGGTCCCGCGTCTAACTTTCTGGATGGCGGGTCGATCGCGGCACTCTGTGGAGAAAAGGGGAGGCATCCATGGGTTCAGAAGGGGGTCATGGGTAGTAGCTGGGGAAACCAAGCGTAAAGTACGTTTAATTAGTACTTACTTAGTTGCTGATGAAAGCCAAATCGCTTTTCAACCATGCTTCGCGGGAATCGCTTCAAAACTGCCTATGGCAGCGTGCTTAAGTGGAGATTACCACGCGAGCGGGGTCATGAAAATAGAGGACGTACAATCGCTGGAGACTGCGGCGGCCATCTTAGGGTGCTAACAACATAGAGAAGGTAATGCCACTGGGCATTTTGCCGGCCATATTGGAGTGGGGATCGCTCTTGGGTAGGGACTGGGTGGTTCTAGATGGCCAACATACAAGTTAATTAGACACGTGAAAAACATGTATGATTTGTTCTCAGAAACAATGGTAACAATGGTGGGACAGGTGCAGTGAGACCTAAGTACATATGCATATATACACCATATACTGAACATCAATAGGAAACATTTTGCAGCAAGTAATTGATCATATTAATTAGCAGAAGAGTTAAAATAGCGTGAGGGGTGGCACAATGTGGATCAAAGGAGCGAGGTCCAATCCTCCAGACGATTCAGTCATTGCGGATACTGTTGGTCCGCAGTATCCAGTTCAGTTCCTCTTTGTTAAGTAGTTGGGATACATCACCGCCTCTCGGAGGGGGTTTGATCAGTGTGATTATTGTCCATGTAAAGTCCTTCTCACTGTGTCCTTTTTCCTTGAAATGGTCCACCAATGGAGCGTTGGCAGTGTTGCATTTTATCCTGCTGCAATGCTGTCCAATGCGAAGCTATGCCTTCTAGGTAGTTTGACCTATATACATTTTCATGCAGGGACAGAATATTGCATTCGGCTTTCATCAGCAACTAAGTAAGTACTAATTAAACAAACTTTACACTTGGTTTCACCAGCTACTACCCATGACCCCCTTCTGAACCCATGGATGCCTCTCCTTTTCTCCACAGAGTGCCGTGATTGACCCGTCATCCAGAAAGTTAGACACGGGACCACTTTCAAACCTGCCATTGATTGCTAAATACGGCCTCCTTTTTCCAATTCACTGACAGTCTCACCTGTCCGCCCAAAATAACCCCCTGCCTTCCTACCCTGGCAGGTTACCCATCAGCGCCAAGTACCCCTCGGATCCGTAAAACTCACATCTGATGGTCCCCCAGCACAATTGCCACGGTAAAGTTCTGTTAGAATCACTCACTACACCGTATACGTTTTAATCCTCTCCCACTGTTTCCTCAATTAAGGGAAATGATCCAAAGCTTGCACCCATGTGTATGCAATTCCTTCACTGCGCCACGGTATAACTGTCAGCCCTTCCGCCTATTCCTTTTAATGAAACTGTACACTCAATGAATCTGTGCTTATACTATGCATGCGACTATGACAACTACTTTTAAACCACCACAACTAAGGCCACCATTTACTGCCGCCTCCAGCACGGAAGTCCATGAGCCTTCTCACGGCGATAGTTGCCAGTAAAAAAAGCCTAGAATTATTTTAACGAGCATCTGCATGCATGTGACTCCACACAAACTAAGACAACCACGTGAGAGTCCCCACCAGTATGCAATAATGGCAACAATTACCGTCGATCACTGCACAAGAATGTTTGACACAGCTGCCAATGTGATAAGATTGTGTCACAACTCACCAAGTGCTTTTAAGTCACCATTGGTCCTTCTAAACATGCTAAGCATTATAATATATGCTTTTCCCTTTTTCCCTCTTTCTCCCCATTTTTTCCTAATTGTTTTGAAATTATGTTTAATGAATGTA
Organism: Lissotriton helveticus; assembly: GCF_964261635.1. NCBI lineage: Eukaryota > Metazoa > Chordata > Amphibia > Caudata > Salamandridae > Lissotriton > Lissotriton helveticus. The sequence goes on along the minus strand of NC_136069.1, from coordinate 555,190,037 downwards.
GTATGATAGGCAATTGTAATTATCACTTTCTAAAGACAAACATGAATGATATAATTGTCCTGAAAATGATTCCATGTATCCTAGTGTGCGGCATCGAAACGTCGTCGACACAATAGTACCATATGTTCCTCAAATGTCTCAATGCTCTGTACAATGGTACTCTAGAATGAAATCATGTCTGTTCACTGATTAAGAGTACGCAGACCGCCTTGTTAGCTGTTGCCTAAAATCCTTTGTTTTGTGGTGTTCCCTGTGCGTCACAGGCTGTGCCCACTTTACATCATCTTAAGATTTTCCTTTTACTTTGTGTATTTTCTAAATAAATCCCTGTCCAGCTGGACAAAGGACAGACTAACTATCTAGGGTATGTCTATTCTTAACTTGATCATTTCAAATACTAGGGTCCACTTTTTTGTTGTAAAAAATATTCATGACAATTAGCACGTAATCTTTCTACATAGGAATGTTATATATAAACCTCTGGAATTCCCCACAGTTTTTTATATAATGGTAAATGTTTTCCATCATGCTGCCATTTTCTGAAATTATTTGGCACCCTGGTGGAGAACTTACATTTTTGTGAATTTTTGTAGTCCGATACAAGACTGGTGTCCTCGGATTATTATTTTTCAGAAACAAATATTCATCAATCGATAGAAGGCCATAGTTCATCCAAATGTCAAGTTCCTGTTTGTACTAGAAGTGGGCCTTGGCCTGTATTGATTTATCACATTCCATTTATTAGTCTCTCTGACTTAATTGAGTGAGAGCTTCTTGCATATACAGGTCCATTGGCCACAATGCGAAGTTACGACCTTTGTCGGAGTTTCTCACTACCACATTTTTATTTTTTCACTATTTGGCTACTAGATTATCATATTTCCATTTTCCAGCAGGTTTTTTCTTGCTTCTTCGATTAACTTCAATGTGCAGCTTTTTTAAACCTTCCATTACCAAATCATTGAAGGTATTAATTGAGTGCCTTGCGGTGGTAGGAATAGTTCTTGAGTGTGGCTGAAATGGAGTAGTTGCAGCCTCTCCTACTTGCATATCATGTTCCTGTATAATAACTTGGTTTGTCAACTCAATACTGTAATATTCATTTTAATTTTCCAATTGTCTCAAAGTTCTCAACAGGGATAGATCTGCAATGGTTATACTGTCATGTGGTGTCCCTGGCACATCTGTCCCCATCTGGGTCTATTTTTGTATTTGGTGTTTAATATATGCACCTCTAAAAGCTTCATTTTTTTTTACATATTTAAAGCATCAATACCTGCCTCTGGATAGGTCAAGGGACACTTCGGACATTAGAATTGCCCTAATAAAACAAAAAAAATATTTTCCACTAGGTTCATGATCGAGCCTCCCTCGTTGTTTCCAATGCCGTTTATTTCTGCTTCCATGATCAAAAAAAAGGAAAAAGGGCAGGGTATGAATACCTTAACCCTCTAGCTTTGGCGTAGGGGTCCTCCTAGGACACAGCCATGGCAAAACATTTTTTTTTTAAAATTACAGTGGTTTTCATGAATATTCGCAAAATTCACTATGAATTAAAAAAAAACATGAGCGGTCTCCCGTACTGGTTATAATTATAGACCCCAGGTGGGCCAGGTCACGGGGGCATGTCGGGTTTAGTTTTTAAAAACTGAGGGGGTGTCAAGAGTCTTACTTGAAGTTTCCCAGCTACTTCACTGGAGCAAAATGATGAATGTTCCCAATGCCTCTCTGAGTCTTCCTCCAGGCACCCAACAATTAGTCTGGAAGTATGAAAGAATTCCTGGGGGTAAAGGGGTATGGGACAGAGAAGAGACAGCTTGGTCTTCTTAGTCTGATGTCTTCTACAGCTGCCTCTAACTTGTTTCTGGTGCTGTATACACTATAACACACAAGAAAAAATGACTAGAGTCTAACTTGTTTTTTAAACAACAACAAAATTTAAATGCGTACTCTCTTTCTAAACTCTTATGCCACCTACCCAAAGGAGACCGAGCTATTGCCCCACTTCTAATGGATATTTTGTAGACTTAGTATTAAGTATACCACTGTTAGAACTGTGGAAATGTTGCAATATCCGTAAAGATAACATTGACAATTAATTCCTTCTTGTCTAATTATTCTCTCTCTACTTATTTATTTATTGATCTATTAACCTTTCTTCTTTTTCTTTTTATTTTGCAGGTAATAATGGAAGCGAAGAATGCCAGCAGGGTACGAATAATTCAGGTAAGGTACGGATTTTCTCAGTAATTTCTATGGGACTGCTTATAAATTTTATAGAATAGTAACTGCTACAAATAACTTTAACACTATGTACTGTACAAAAAAAATTCTTTTCTCATTCTATTTTTCAGAAGGGAACTTGCGTGACTGAGACTATTAGTCAGACATGAAGAGCTGATGATCCTGTGACCAGTAAGCTCTTTCTCACTCTAGAACTGGCTCAAGATGTATTTTCAAGGTTCTCATCTTCTGTGGCCCGACGCGTAGATCAATTAACTAACGTCGGAGATAAAAATGAGAGATTTATCGCCTGACTACACTTCCTCTGGCGCAAACGAATTTTCAAAACACTTCGGCCTGCCTTAACGGCTTCGGTGAAGTGCGCGTGCTAAGTGCCAGCACAAGCCTCAGCTGTGCTCTAAGCCACGCGCAAACCACCCAATGACTGCAGCGCTAACCTTAGCGCTAGACAGCCATCTTGGAGGACTGCCTTCTAACCAAAGCGGTCCAAGAAAGATCTCCATGCCTTGTAAATACGCCAGGAGAGCCACTTCGACCTTTGAGCAAGGGAATAGCGGTAGCCCCCAAAGACTGGCACACCTGCGCACCTAGGTTCCTGACAGGGGGTGTGTTGGGCCCCCTCCAATGGCTTAACAATGCCCCGAGGACCATGACATCCCAGGGGCTAGTGAGAATATTAATGCAGGGGAGCTGCACAGACCCCCCAGGCCCAAGGACTACCCCTTCCCCGAGAATATATGCTAAAAATAAAATGGGGGCTAGGTAGACCACCATCTCCTAAGGCTAATGTACACATTAAAGAGAGATTATTTGCAGAACCCCGGCCCCAGGGACCACCACACCCATTAAAGACGGGGCAGCGTGGCCCCGTCCTGAAGTCATATATGGACCTGGGGACAGCTACTCTCCAGGGCTGGCTCCTCTTATCTTCTGAGGTGTCCATCTCTGGAGGTAGCTTTTTGCTTTTGTTTGGCAGGAGATTTGACAGCTCCCGCCAAGCAATAGCGAACACTCCACTTCTAGTACGTGGGAGATGTCAAACTGCTCCCACTTCCTGCAAGTGGAGTTTTTATCTCTTTGTCTGTGGGCAGGGAAATAGATGAATGTAATACACTCACACGCAGGGAGCTGCATTTCCAGCAGCTATCTGTGTGCAAGAGAAAGCCATCTCCAGCAGGAGACAGGGAGCTGACTGGGACTATGGAGGACATCAGGCTCCACCGCAGTCCCCAACAGTGGTCACTGGGTGTCCTGGGTCGGCTCTAGGGGCCCCAGGTACTAATGGCTTGGTTCCAGGTGATGGGCTCCATGCAGCCAAAAATTCATCCCCCATTGAATTGTGGCCAAGGCCCAGGGATCGAGATCCAAGACAGCTCTTTTCCCCCATTAAGTTGTGGAATGGCCCAAATATATAGGATAACCAAGGCTGTCCGGCCCTGATGCTCATTTTAATTAGGTTAATCCTCAACAGGAATCAATCACAAATATAAACATAGCAGGTTCCCTCCTTTCAAATGACTTTAACTATTGGGTTGCTGAAGGAAAAGCAAGTGTGTTTTCTCAGCAATTCCATATAGAAAGATGATCACGCACTTATGCACTCACATACCCACTGACAGACCCACTCAGACACTGATGCACCCACTCACAGACCAACTCAGACACACAGACCCCCACTTACAACCCCCCTCAGATATTCACACACTAACTCACAAAGCCACTCAGGCACTCTCACAGTCACTCAGAGACCCATTCAGACACTCAATCACCTACTCAAAGACCAACTGAGAGACTCTCACAGTCACTCACAAACCCATTCAGACTCTCATGAACCCACTGACAGGTGCACTGAAAGACTCATTTACCCACTCACATACCCACACAGACACTCTTGCAATCCCTCTCAGTCTTACTAAAGTCTCATAGAGGCACTTGCAAACCCACCCTGACACTCACATACAGACATACTCAGATAGTCACCCACCCAATCCACCACCCACCCGCCCACCGAAACACTCACACAATGACTCACAGATGTACCCAGGCACTCATATAACCACTCACAGACCTAATGAGACATTCATGTACCCATTCCCAAACCCACTCACACACCCACTGAGAGACTGACTCAGACACTCTCATACCCACTCACAGACCAACTGAGGCACTTATGCACTCACTCACACACTCACTCTCAAAGATTGCAGGTTATAGTTAGGAAATGCATTTTTAAAAAATAATATTCACTCAAAAAACCAAAGATTACAAGGATGTTATAGTTAGGGAATGGCATTAAAAAAACTGAAAAAACAAAAGGTTACTGGGACGCTATAGTCTTAAATTAAATTGAAAAACGCCTTAGAAATTGACTGAAAAAACAATGGATGGATGTCATAGTTAGGACATAATATAAAAACACATACAAATTGACTGAACAAAACAAAGGTTACAAGGATATTATAGATCGGCTCACATTTTATGTGCACAGTACCATAGAAATCCTGCAGTTATAGTTACCTCAGCTAACTCTAACTTATGCCCCCAGGGCCATAATGCACTGCTTATCACCTCACATATTACAGCACTCATGACATGATCAGTGACATCACTGATAAAATATCAAATGTCATCACTGATGACATAATCTGCAGAGATACTCACACACCCACTCAAACACCCACACAACCACTCACATATACATTGACAAACCCATACAAATACTCATGCACCCACTGACTTATGCATAGAGCCTCTCGCACACCCATTACCTCTCATAGCCACTCAGATATCCCCTTGTGTACTCATACAGATACTAACACATGTACTCAGTCACCTAAACAGTCACTGATACAACTACATATTCTCCCTTATAGTCTCTCTGAAACTCAATCACTCACCCATGCATCCATTCACACACCCACTCATGTGCCCTCTCCCTTACCCATACAGACACTCATGCACCTGCTCACTCACCATGTACAGGTACTCAAATACATGCTTACTCACACAACCACTCATGCACCCTTTCAATCACCCATTATAGCCAGTTACACACCCATTCACTCATCCATACAGCCACTCACACTGCCATTCACTTACTTATACAGCCACTGTGACAGATACTCGCTCACCCATACAAAAACTCACATACCCACTCATTCCTCCATATACCACTTACACACCAAGTCACTCAATCAAACAGGTACTTACAGAGACACTTACTTACCCATACAGCTACCACATAGCCACTTATTCACCGATACATTCACACACAGCCACTCACACACAGATATACATAATTACACATACACTCACATAACCCATGTTTTAAAATAAAATTACTCATTAGTATTACACAAACCAAACTAATTTGACTTTTGAGGCACCTTAATATATATGTTTAACAGTCAAAAACCTTTAGAAAACAGTCAAAATCATTGGATGATGTGAGGTCATAAGCAGTGCATTGTGGGGGACTGGAGTTATACTTATCTGAAGCAAGTAAAACTGCAGAATTTCTATGTTATTGTCCAAGTGAAATGTGAGCCTAACTATAATATCCCTGGAACCTTACACACACACACACACAGACTCTAGCTTTTCCCACATAGTGAGGTTACATCATGTGTTTTTACTTGTCAGACTTTTCTTTTTCTTCAAATTGCAATAGAACAGCAGTTTCATAAAACAGATCAAAAGCAAAGTGACGAAAAATAAATGTAATTTTAAAATAAACTCTTTATATCATTGATTTTCTTTTCGCCATCCAGACCTCTAATCTTGCCAACTATGCATCTGGTGGCATTTTGAAAATCCACACTGGGGATACAGATTTAATAGGCAGATGTCGGTCAATTCAAGCAGCAGATGAGTGAAATATTCCCAGCCACTCAGTTACTGAAGAACATAATTAGTAGGAGAGTTCTGCAGTGCCATCCCAACTCCCTTTTGTGCTCTGGATAGAAATCTAATGGTGCGGCCCCTGACGTGAAGAATGATATTTTGTAATGTTTATGGCAAATTAATTCGCTAGAGGGAGGTGAGTGACAGCATGCTACTTATGGTCACAACTCCCTATTACGGGATGCCATTTAACGTGCCATTTTATCTTTTAATAAAAAGACACAGTTTACTGGTGTGTGGCAATTCCACATGCATGGGGACTAAAGTATACGTAACTAAAACACAGCACTGCAGCATTTGATTATTATGTGCGCAGACATCTTTCTATGCGATTAATTAACCGAGGTATTTGTTTCAGCTTCTTTGCCTGGACTCTTGATTTCAGCAGCTCGCATTTCCCTCACATGTCCGAAGTTTTAACTGAGGAGCTGCCTGTGACAAGAAGAAATTAAATGAAATGACATAGATTTATTCAGTGCACATTAACTACAAGGCATCAAAACAATAAAAGAAGGAGAACTCAGAAGAAAACAAGATAGAATGAAAAATTCTCCTACCCTAAAGGAAAATTGCTAGCCATTAGTTAAAGGATCAACAGGCAGGACTACAATGGTTTCAGAAAATTATTGCATCCATGCAAATCACTGATACCACATGGCAGGGAATTCCACATAATGCTATGTCCACAGAAAAGGCCCTACCACCTCACCTGGTCTTCCTATATTTAGGAATGGCTACACGATTGTAGGTGGCAGACCGAAGCTGACTAGTAGGGATAATTCTCTGGAACATCATTGTCATTGTCAATCATTTGGGCCTGGTATTTTGCATCTCCCTATGGACAATGCATAAAGCCTTAAAAGCAATGTGTTTTTTTTCACTGGTAGCCAATACAATTTGGGGATTCCCTGCCGAGACTGATTGATGTTTAGGAAATGCAACTATCAGTCTCGCAGCAGCATTCTTTACTAGCTGTAACTTTGCAATTTCTGATTTATTGATCCCCAAATAAAGTGCATTCTAATAGTCTAGCCTAGAACAAATCCAGAGAAGAACTACCTCCTGGCATGCTTTCAGAGGGATATAAGGAAAAACCTTCCTCAGGGTCCTAATAATCTACAAGTGAAGATGGCCACACTAGACGAAGAATGTCAAAGGTAAAAAAGGCCTGTGGAAAAATCCTATGCCTTTCTCCTTGCAGTTTTACATATGCTCTAAAGCATTTACATAATTAAATATGTAATATATATTTCCCATATGTTCCTCAAGCCATGGAACAGGGAAGGTTCGTTCTGAGGTGGATGGGATAGTGGTAAACGGAGGACAAAAAGCGACTCACAGTAGAACTCATGAAATATTTATCTGTCCTTTGACTAAGACAAGTGGCTCATTTCTATCTGCAATGTCTAAAGTGCATATATTTAACTCAGCATTTCCAGCTGAAAGAAAATACATTTCAGAAAAGACATCTCAGAAACAGCAAGCAGTTGTTGCTCTCTTGTTTCCAAGCTTTGTCATCAGTAGATCAAGCATTAACATGGAAGAATTGCAAGCCAAGTATATGTTTTTTAGACAAAGCAAACAAAAAACAAGATCCTGTCCCAATTGTGTGTCAATGCACCTGTTCATCATATGGCCTAAGAGATTTTGCACACCAAACTAATCTATACTATGACACTAAAGTGAACAGGCTAGCAGTATAAGGGGCCTATTCACAAAGGTAAATATTCATTTGTAAGTTTACTTTGCTACTTTGGAGTCATTTTACTACTTTGGCTACCTACTATTCGTGACTAGAAAGTTACTAAAAAATGTAAACTTGCATGTGGAGAAGTGTGGCTCAATGGTTAGAGTGGCAGACCCTGATGCAGAGGTCTGGCTGGGGACCAGGGTTCAATTCCTGACTCGGCAGGTCTTGGGCTCAATTTCCTCGGACCTGATAATTCTCGCCTCGGTGCCTATTCTAATCATGGGTCCAACTCTGGGCAATAGCTTGCTTAATCTCCACAACAGCTCTAACAGTGCTGGGGTGCCCAGGAGTCGGCATTTCACAGGGAAAAGCCAGAAAGGGTTCCAGAGCGATATGCGTACAGTGCCAAGACACCTCAGGGTATAAGTGTGCTATACAAGTATGAATTCATTTCATGTTTCCTATTCCTAACCCTAGAACGGGGTGGTCCAAATTCATGAGTATCAGTTATTATAGCCAAAAAGGAGCAGTAGGATGTTCAGTGCAATACAGTGAAATGGTGACACAACTTTGTTACTTGGAAGATTTAAGGCTGCACTCTACCAATTTCTAGAAATACTTAAACAAGAATAAATACAGGTACCGACAACTTGAAATAGATTAGAACAACCCCTAATACAATGCAAATGAAACTAAAGCAATGACAAAATGCTATCAAGCAAAATCTACTACTTATTAATAGCCAGTGCCTACTCAAACAATAGCCAGTAATGTAATAAAAAATCACCAGAAAGTAAAACCTGATTAGAAAGTATAAATGACCACAACCTAAACACTTGTATATAGAATAAACCAAATAAATATGTCAATTTGAATCAAATTAAAAAACAATTAAGAGAAACATTATTTCAAAGTGATAAAAAGGTATAATGATTATTATGTAGAAAACAAATTTCAACCAAAACAAATTAATATTAATCTTTAAAGTAATCATAGATCAAAAACAGTTCATAATATAACACAAACATATTACAGTCATAATTTCAAAATAGGAAAATATGAACAAGCGCAACACAGTAAATCCCATCCATTGCAATTTTCTGGCTGGATGCCTCTAAAAACCACATAATCAATTCCGACTATTTACAGAAACAAAGCCCAAAAAATAGATAAAAGCTGAAACAATATATAATCCACTCAATAAGACCATATGAACTTCAGAAAAGTCATCAAAACCCCAAAGATATTAACAAAATGCACCTGCCATCCAAAAATATAGGCATGACTTAAAAAAAGACACGCAGAAGAAAAAACTGAAAACCACACCTTCAAAGCAAACATTACCCACGTAAATACCAACATGAAGTCAAAATATATAAAACTAGAAGAACATAAAACATGCTTTCTTTTCATAAAAATACAGATACAGTAAAACAGAATTAGGCCTACTGCACGTACCTCAAACAATTACAACAAGTCCCATACTATTAACCTAAAAAACAACTTAACAGACACATTCTAACCTTAACAACAAACTGCAACCTCCAATGGCATATTACATTAAAATTAAACTTACTTTTACCCCAGACCATGCAAGAAACAACTAACATGCAAAGTCATGGGCAATGAAAGTACAAAAATAGACTAGGAGATACAGCTGATGGGAAATAAATCTGGCAGAAAAGTGGGAATGGAAAAGAGACTTTCTCACTACATTAATAAATGTAATAAATAAATGCAAACAATAAATATATTTCTCTATATTATAAACAGTGTTAAAGATGTAACTGTACATTAATGTGAAAAGGTTTAATACATGCTATATGAAAATGAAATCATATATCACAAATTCTGTAAAGTCCCTGAAAAACAATAAATTCACTGTATTTTAAAATGTTAAATAAAGCAATAAAAAGGTAAAATATAAAAAATATAAAAAATATTGACATTTTGGGGCCTATTACGACCTTAGGTCGGAGGCCTTAAGACCCTCATTGTCGGTTTCATTTCTGACCGTGAGATTTTCAACCATCCGGTCGGAACAGAAAATTGCTGGCCATTCCAGCTGCCTTTCGACAGAACTGGTCTGTAATCCAAATGGACAGTGGTGTATTGCTTCCGGATTACGATGCGCGGTTTCTGACAGGGATTCCGTGTCAGCCTTTCTAACATGGAAGCCCTGTAAAAGCGTGTTTGGGGACCACTTGCGCGGCCACCTTTCTTTACGGCCTCCTGTTAGTGGCAAAGGGCCCTATGGTTCTCTCCTGTTAAACCCTGTACCCTGTGGCAGGCACCCTCAGGGGGGCAGGGATTAACACCACCTTGCATTTCTCTATTGAAGTATGTACTACAGCTGGGTTATGGCCATAACACATGCTCACATAGGGAAATGTCTGATTATGACCGCTCATCATAATGAGGAGTTGGAACACTGTCCAGAGGTCCGGCGGTTCTGTTTCCAGGACAGTGTCCAACATCGTAATAGGCCCCTTTTGGTTCAAAATTGGGAGCAACAATATGCATTTAAACATGTATTAAAAAGGTAACTTTGGGGGTTAGATGTAATATTGCCACTCTAATCATAACCACAATGGGGAAAATATTGGATTCTGGGTGAGATTTATTTATTATTCCCACCTAAAATCATGACCACATTGGGGAAAGTGTTGGATTTTTTGGGGCACGTTATGTTCTATTCTCTCTCAAAACTTAACCACATAAGGATGTTAGTGTTGGACTTTAGTGAGTTGTAGACTTACTATTTCCACTCCAAACTAAACAACATTGAGATAAATCATGGATTTGAAATAAAATACTAATAAAACACAAAATTATCCCAATTTTCTAGCATTCATAGCATCTAGCATATATATATTTAGACACTGAATTACGTATAGATCAAAATCAATACAAAAATACTATTTAACCCCTTGGCTGCGTCGAACGTTCAGCTCCAGTGCTGAACGTTTGAAAAACAGGTGGGGCACCATCGGCCAACGGATGTTCGCAGCACTACCAAGGTAGTGCACGCGACGACCGTTGGCCGACGGCAGCAGCCAACGGGTTAAATGTAATACATTTCAAATTAGTTTTTATAAAAACATAACAAAAACAAAGCCAAGACATCAATGATTTAAATATTTAAAAACTTGAGCTATATTATTTAATGATTTTTAATGAAAAGAAAAATTAAAGAACACATTCACAAAAAATATGACTCTTTGCAAAAAATATTAAATTACAATTAACAGCATAACACAATACTGCAAAATAAAGCACAATAAAAAATACAATTGAATAAAGAATGTATAAAGAAATGACTTAAATAAATTGAATTTAATAATATAACAGAAAAATTATAAAACAAAAAAACACTACCGACCATACTCCAGCATTGACCCTACAGCCCTACTCCCAATTCTTCTAGCAATTACAGTATGTTAGAAAAGGGGGTCTCTAGTTAGCAGAGGTATGTACCTTTGTCAAAATAGGGTCCCTTGCTTCTAGTTAGTGTAAGGGGGATACTACACTTTAGATAACTCCTGCTCACCCACTGGGCAGCTTGGCACAAGCAGACACACTTTTCCCAAAGGCAATGTGTAAAGTATAGGCCTGGGCATAGTTTGCTGAGTTTTGCAATGCGGAACTCTGTGAAGTTACAAAAAAACTTTGTGAAGTTCTGCGAATTGCGGAGTGCTGTGCGAACTACAGTTTGTGCTGGTATTTCTGCAGTTCGGGTATAAATTCTACCCGAGCAGCTGCTCACGCTCGCGAACTCACTGTATTCGTGGAGTGCGGAATGCAGAAATCTCCGCGAACGGAGTGAAGTTCACCGCCCAGGCCTAGTAAAGTATTTGTACTGACAACACACAGTAATACAGTGATAACACCACAAATGGAGACCACATTAGTTTAGAAAATAAAGTATCTTTATTTAAACTCAACAAGACCAAAACAACAAAAATCCAATGTATATGTAATAATAATATGACTTTAGAAATGTTTCAAACAACTTAGTCCATAGAAAACAATAGATGCGTGATTTCTAACAAAGTACATGTAGAATTCACAAGGCCAATCAGCTACAGGGATGGAAAGTGTAAAAAAACAAATAGATGCATCAGTTCCTGAGACCACGGGGAGGCGATGTAACAGTTCTGCTGCAGGCAGGAGAAGCGATGCATCAAATCCGGTCTGTAGGGAGAAGTGATGTGTCATTTCCGAGATTATTCTGGTCCACGGGTGATATGTCAGGAAAACTTGCCGCACAGGTATGATGCGTGGCAATCTGGGAGGCATCGGTGATTGATCTGGTGGCGTTGAGCGGCGTTGCGTCAGTTTCTTGAGCCGTGCTCCCTCGATGCATCGGTTCTTGTGGCAGAAACAAGTGCTGTATACGTTTCAGCAGCGGCACGGCGATGTGTGGCGGTTCTTCTTGCACTGAGGTGCTGCATAGGAAAAACAGGTGCAAGAAGAGCAATGCGTCAATTTCTTCAGCTCCTTAGGCTTCTTCCATCTCCCAGCAGCAAGCACAGCCTTCAGAGGCCCGGAACTGGAACAGGCACCTCCTGGCAGGACAGATATCTCAGCAGCAGAATTCAGGGGAACTGGGGGTGAAGTCTTTGTGTCCCTGAGACTTTAGAACAGGAGTCCAGCACACAGGAGTCCAGCACACACACACAGGTCCTTGGAGATCTTCTTCCAGCAGGTTCACAGTACAAGTCCAGTCTTTGTCCTCTCCTTGGCAGAAACAGCAACTTCAGGCCAACCCCACAAAGCACACAGCAAAGAGGAAGTACTCTTCCTCAAAACTCTTTAGCACTTTTCCTTGTCAAAGGTTCCTCTTGAGTCCTGAAGTGATCTAAAGTGCTCGGGTTTTAGGTCTAATAATTATACCCCAAACTGTCTTTGTTCTCTTTGTGCAAGCAGTTCTGTCCTCACTGGTGCAGTATGACCACAGGGGGTGGAGACGGAACTGTGCAAGGGAGTCAGGCCCTATTCAGGTGCAAGGAAATCCCCTCGCACTACTCTAAATGAAGTCAAGCCGCATTCAGCTCAGCTCTATTCTCATCCAAGAAGGGCCAGGGAAACCTCAACCCCCTATTGGCTATCTACAGTGAATGTACATCCCCAGTCACTCCAAAACCAGACAGTCAATACACAACAGGCAGAGGCACACAGAACTGTAAAACAAGAAAATGCCTTCTTTTCAAAAGTGGAATTTTCAAACACACAATATAAAAATCACCTTTTCTAAAAGATGTGTTATTAAATTCAGAGTTCAGAGAGACTAAACTGTATTTCTCTATCTTATCCCAATGGAAAGTTATACTTGTAAGATTTCACAGAGCATTTGCCATTCTATCCTATGGAAAAGAAACAATTGATGGACGGAATGCTGGACAATGCAAACTTTCACCCCCAGTCACGAGGATCTGGGTTTAATCCGCCATTCTTTGGCTCACCACACCACCCCAGTTTAGAGACAGCCATAGGCAAATAAGTATTGACCCTGTTCCTTGTGGTAACAGTCCAGCCTGTACTGCCAAGCCAGGTCCTCCCTGGACCGGAAACAAGCATCCAGGGACCAGTTTCAGGGCATCACCCTTCATCAGCAAAGCTAGCTTGAATCCAGAGGTGTAGTGAGCACGGGACTCAAGTCTGGGCATACCCTTCCCACTTAGGGCGACATATGCAAAAGAAACAATTTATGGATGGAATGCTGGACAATGCAAACATTCAACCCAGTCACAAGGATCTGGGTTTAATCCATAATTATTTTGCTCACCACACCACACCAGTTTGGACCCAGTAATATGCAAATCAGTATTGACCCTGTTCCTTGTGGGAACAGTCCTGCCCGAACTGCCGAGCCACGTCCTCCCTGGACCAGAAACAAGCATCCTGGGACCTGTTTCAGTGCATCACGCTTCATCAGCCTTTTACATTTGTCACCCCGAGTGGGATGAATATGCCCAGACGTGGGTCCGGTGCTCTCCATGCCACTGGAGTCAAGCTATCCTGGCTGATGAGGGCTGAACCAGTCCTAGGATGATTGATGCCAGTCCAGGGAGGATCTGGCCTGTAAGTTCAGGCCCCATTGGGTGCAGGGTCAAGACTGATTTGCATATGGATGGGCCCAAATTGGAATGGCATGGTGAGCAAAAAAACTATGGATTCAGCCCCAGATCTCTGTACTGAGGTAAATGTATGACACTGTTCTGCATTCTGTCCATCAATTGTTCTTTTTGCTTTATTCTATCCTATGGGGCAAGATAGCCTTTCAATAGTGAAAAATTAAATTGGCAGCATTTATTTCAATATCAGGCATGTCACATACACCAGTGCATGTCCTACCTCTCGGTTACACTGCACCCTGCCCAGGAAGGTACCTCAGGCTTACCATAGGGGTGTAACAGTCAGTCAAGAAACTTTATTCGGTTGATTTGACCATCAAAGTATAATGGGCACAGAATAGTAGATTCACCAACACTTACAATGATTACTGATGTTACTATATACAACATTAGCTGACAATAAACACATCTTCATAGGAAGGTAAAAATGGATAAAACATTGCGAATTGGAAAGAGAACAAAGAAATTAAAACTTGTCGATAAAAAACATACATTACCAATAAACAATTATTAAAAGCATGCAACTAATGTCTAATAGGCACAGTTTCCTTGGATCAAATGAATAGCTCCTTTCGTTGAGTTGACTAAGCTTACAAATATCATAATAAAAAGAAGCTTCATATTGATAAAGTTAAGCGCAAAAACGAGCACCAAACAGTGTTCTCAAACACCAAACATCAGAGTGGAAGACGGAGAAAAAAAAGTGCTAGTGCTTGTAATACAGGAGCAGCACTGTACATACTTTATTTAGCTAGTGCAAATTCAGTTTACAGTGTTCTACCCTAGTAAAGCGGAAACAAATGCGCAAATAAATAGGGCATACATATATAATAGAAAGGTACGCTTTGTTTCCATAGCATCTAAAGCCCGTAGTACACTTTGTGAACATTTACTTTCGAAGCCACAGCCATGATGACAAAAACTACAGATGCTAGTGCTAATGGTGTAACATGCTCTAACTATATCTGTAAACTAAAAGGGCTGGGAGAAGTTAGAGAGCTACAGTAGGCAGTTTAGGCATTCTTCAGTCTAAGTCTTCTAATAAGCCACATTTTCCCCAGCTAATAGTGGCCTAGAGTCTTTTGCCAGGTCAACATGGCGCACAGAGAATGCAGTGGCAGGTCTGAGATACCTTTTGGGGGCTACTCATGTGGGTGACACAATCAGTGCTGCAGCCCCACTACTGGTATTTGATTTACAGGTCCTGGCACACTTTACTAGGGGCTTACCAGTAAATCAAATATGCCAATTAGGGAGAACCAATTGTAAACACAATGTATACAGGGAGCACTTGCACTTTGACACTGATCAGCAGTGGCAAAGTGCCCAAAGCATCTAAGCCAGCAAAAATGAAATCCAGCACAGCTTCAGAAATACAGGAGGAAGAGGTAAAAAGTCAGGGGAAATCACGCCAAAGATGCCTAGTCTAGTACTTTAATTGAAAAGAACAGGCCATATAACAATATTAAAAAGCTAAATATTTGGTGCAATATTAATAATTAAGGAAAGAATGCAACAACAAACCAAATTCCTACCCGTGAAATAACATCCTGTAACATAAATGGCATCACAATATTAGAGCAACAATATTAAAGAATGACAATATTGTTTACAAACTATTAAGGTAGAACACCTAAAAACAAACACCAGTTGTCTAAACTTCCGATGTAATGGGTGAAACTATACAAGGAACTATTTATGCCACTGGAGAAAACAAATTCTTAACATAGATAACTATTTAGACCATTGATGCATCTGGCGTTATATCAACTGAGTATGTGAGGAGTGGATAGTGGAGTGCCATTGGGGCAGAAGAGGTTACCAATGGACATAGCTGATGGGTATGTGAATATGAGTTATCAGGGTTGCAATAAACAGAGAGAAATAAATAGTACAGAGTAGGTAGACATAGCCATGAAACACAGAGAAAGGTAATTAAATGCTATTTCTGAAAAATACATAGAAAGGGAATATCAGCCTGATTCATCAAGCTGATTTGCGCTCGCAAAGGGCCAGATTCTGAGAATCTGGCCCTTTGCGAGTGCAATTTTTGCATTTGGGATTCATCATCCCAAATGCAAAAATCGCTAATAGAGAATTAGCAAATATGCGAGGATTAGTATTTAAGGAATCTCTATTAGAGATTCCTTAAATGCTATTCATGACACATTTAAAAATTGCGAATTAGCAATTTTGGGCCGCTATTTACCGAGAGGTCAGACCTCTCGGTAAATAGCAAAAACTTTGAAAAATGCTTTTAAAAGCATTTTTCTGAGTTGCATGTTGCACACACACATGTCCCTTGGACATGTGTGTGCGCAACACCTGTTTCAATTAGCATTTCAGGGGTGCTACAGGGTGTCCTTTGGACACCCCTGGCACCATTAAAATCGCTATCTTATTTGCGAGTAGCAAATTGCTACTCGCAAGTAAGGGATACTCCCCATTCATTCCTATGGGCCTTTTGGCCCATAGGAATGAATGGGGAGTTATTCCTTATTTGCGAGTAGCAATTTGCTACTCGCAAATAAGGAATATGTAGGAATCGCTATTTATTTAGCAATTCCTACATGAATACCGTTTTGCGAGTCCTCAATAGCGATTCGCTATGAATCGCTATTAGAGACTCGCAAAACGGTACCTTGATGAATCAGGCTGTATGTTTTGAATGCTTGTATGCACTCAGGGTTTGATCCATTCTAGGAAGCCTTTTTCAGTAAGGTAAGACAAGGCTACTGCGTAACTACCCTGAACGACCGTGCCCCCTTCTTCCTTTGTTATCTGCTTTCTACAACACAGGGACTGAGTCTCTGAGTCATAAAATAGTAGCTGCAAATTTCTCTGCATGTTGTGATCAGCTAATCAAATTGTGAGTTTTGAGCTTGCGGTACAGTTATAGTTAGGTGAAAATGTCAGTAAAACGTAACTCATCAGTTATAAATTAAATACCTATGAAGTAACTATAATTGCCAACCTTGCCACACGTTGCTCACTCTAGGGTAGTTATAGTTAGCTCAGGTGGTCCATAGGAAAAGCGTTTTTTGTGTTGTTAATAACTTTGGCCCTATTTGATGAATTTCCACAAAGCTTTCTTAAAAGGAGCTACTTTTTCACCAGTTTATGCATCAAAAGATTTGGGGTGATCCATCAAACAGGCCCAAGAAAAAAGGGGGGCCTATAAATGCTAATTCCTCATGCAATGGAATAATACCAAATTTAGCAAAACGCTAGATGTTGGTACCCAGATTGTGATTTTTGTGAATTGGTATAAGTTGTTTTGTGTTTTTTAAGAAATAAAGGTTAAAATCAAATTGAATATCTAGAAAGTTGGTGGGTTTGAGGGACTTTCGCGAGAGTTCCTCAGACCCAATAAAAAGTGCTTTATTTGGCCAAGTGAGTTTCTATTCCCCCCCAAGCCACTTGCTCATGGCGGAGTCAGACTTCCACGTGAGCGAGTGCTCTGCTAGCAACATGAGAAATATGTTGCTGGCAGCCATTACAAAACTTGTGGACTGTCCTCAACTTGTTTAAAAAACAATATAAGAGGGAAGTGTAGGGATACCCAACCCCCCCAGTCTCCATGGGTGAGACCTCAAAATGTAAAAGCAATAGCAATATTTGCAGCAATCCAGTGGGACTCCTAAGAGATCAAGGAAAAAAATGGTGAACGGAGCGGCATTGCCTAATTAGCATGAGCTTGCAGCCCCACTCCATAAGCCATATTTAGTCACAGGGGCCCCATCCCCTGGGGCCCAATTTCATTAATATAGGGATTAAGGCCATGCTTCCTCTCTCCTCAAGCCTTTAAAACATCCTGGGGAAGCTATTCCCCAGGGCTACTACTTATTTTAAAAAGGATGAGGGGGCACATGTGGCCCTCCTCACTGAGCCACTAATGGCTCTGGAGACCCCAACCCCCTGCTTCGGCTCACTTGCTGTGTCTTGGGGAGTCAACCTATTATGTTTGTTCCTACCTGATGGTAGCATTTCTTTTAACCCCCACCAAACAGGAGCTAACACAAAGTCTGCTCCCAGCGGGTGGGAGCTTTGATATGCTACCACCAGCTGGATGCAAACTTGTGATCTGTATCCCTGCCCGCTTGTTCTCGGCCCCAACTTATTGGATAACTCCAAAACTTTTCATGCACAAACAAGTCCAAAAGTAGTATTTTTTGGAAAGTTTCAAGGAGATTTGGCAAACAGCATCAAAGGTATTAGCAATAAAAAAAGGTATTTCCTATGGAAACACATTCCTCACTAAATGTAAATAGGTTTATAGTGAGGTGAATATAAATGAAAACATTAACGTTTTGAACTAAAAGAAAACACAGAGATTTACCAGTTATAGTTTGTAGAGTACTGCTTATGACCTCACATGTGTGTTTTTCCCATTGAAATTTTAGATACAGCTGCAGCCCACACACACGGAACAGATTTGCACCAAATTTGGCAGAAAGCTCCATCTTGGTCCGGAAAGGGTGCTTTTTGTCAATTTGTGTTAAATATCGTCAGAATTTTTTGAGCAAATAATGCTCAAAAACGTTGTATACCTAGGGTTGTGGGGCTTATCCAACAGATCTCATGCTGAAGTCTGATGTCCTGCATCTGATTGGCTGCCATCACATCAACCAGGAAGTGGTGGCAGCCTTCTTAGGACTCAGGACTCAGACCAAAATACAAAAAAAGACATAGAGGGTAGGGTATGGATTCCCTGACCATTGGGCCCAAAACGTTATTTTTTTGATTTTGCCACAATTTTCAGTAAATTAGCAGCAAAAAAGGAGAAATGCTGGCTCTGCACTTGTTTAAAAACACAGGATTGTCCAGGGCCTGTGGGGGTGGAGATACTTTAATTAATTTTGGGAAAGGGAGCATGCAGCCACTCTCCACAAGCCAGTGAGTTGCCCCAGGGACCCCATTGCCTGGGGGCAATAACATAAAAAAGTGAGGGGGCAAGTCGCCCCCATCAGGAGTTTAATTAGGCTCTGGGACCCCATCCCCGGGGCTGAACTGCATTAAAACGTTGGGGTTCTATGTTTTTACCTCCAAGTGTGGGCAGGTAAACATATGTTGGCTCTGTCTGGCAAGAATTATTTTCAATCTCTCACCAAACCACCGAACAGGAACACAAAATAAGTCAACTCCACTTCTGTTCTGTTTCCCTGCCCACACCCCAATGCTGTTTACCCAAAAAATATTGCATCACTCATGTCATCTTCTATAAAATCATTCCTAATATCACTGCAAGATTTGCAATAAAATTATATATGAGAGAACTGTGCATGGCAGGGCATAAGTTATAGTTACCTTAGGGAATGAGTTATGGTCACTTGCGATAACTATAACTGCTAAATGTATGTATTTTTTTGTTTCTTTTTTGTTTGTAGAGAAATAATAATTAAAGTTATAATAACTTAAAGGAGACGTCCAAATTATACATTTGAGGTATAATTATATCCACTGCACTGTACGCTATTACACTCTATGACACTCCATTTTATAGCACTCAAATGTATGCCCCTCTACCCTACACTACTCCATTTAGGCTTATCCTTTGTATGCAACTCCACTCTATGACACTACAATGTACTCTATTCATCTCTGTGCCATTCCACTGTACACCACTTCAGTGTACACCACATCACTGTATGCTATTCTTCTGTATGCCACTTCACTTTATTCCATTCCACTATAATCTTCTCGACTATAGACCACTCCACTCTATGACAATCCACTCGATGCTATTATTACACTGTACACCCCTCCCTTGATCGGCACTACACTCTACACTACTCCACTCCATGCCAATCCATTCTACAGTACTACACCCTACGCCACTCTACTCTACGATATCCCACTATGTGCCACTCCACTCTATGTCACTACACTGTACTCCAGAACCTCTCGATGTTATTCGGCTCTACAGCACTCCACTGTATGCTACTTAACTCTTTGAAACTCCACTCTCTTCCACTCCGCTCCACACCACTACACTCTACACTATTCCACGTACACCACTCCAATCTACAACACTCCACTGTATGCTACTCTACAATACACCACTATGCTACACACCTCTGCCATCCATCCACTCCACTCTAAGCTACTTTACCGTACTCTACTGTACACCACTTCACTCTACGATATTCCAATCTACGCCTCTACGCTCTACACCACTCAAAATCACCCCCACTCCAGTGTATATTATTCTGTTGTAGACCACTCCAGTATATGTCACTCCAATCTATGTCATTCCACTCTATTATAGTCCAATGTTCGCTATTACTCTGTACCTCACTTTACTCAGTGCCTTTCCACTCGAAAACACACTACTGTACACCACTTTAATTGAAGCTACTCCAATCTACGCCACTCTATTCTTCACTATTCAACTCTATGTCATTCCAGTCTAACACACTCCACTGTATGCACCTTCCCTGAATACCACTCTACTGTACGCAATTCCACTGTATACTTCCCCACTGTCTTCAGTCTATGAACCTCTACTGTATGCTACTCCACTGTACGACACTTCACTCCATGCTATTCCACCTTAATCCTCTCCACTCTAAGCCACTCCCCTGTATGACATTCTAGTATCTGATATTCCACTATATGCTACTCCACTCTATGTTGTTGTCATCCATGCCAATCCACTCTATAACACTCCAGTCTACACCACTGCACTGTAAGCCACTTAACTATCTGGCACTTTACACTATGACAAACAATTGTACGCTACTCGAGGACGTACGGACGTTTTCCACCTCACCACCGCGATCACTAGTGCACACACAAGGGTAAGCGGACTTGCATCCCTGTGTCCCCCGAACGCTCATCCGGCGTCGGGTTCCTCTGCCAATCGACCGAACACCGAGACGCTTAGAAGCACTTTCTCCTAACATCTCCCTGTGTCACAGACCCAATCAGGACCGGGTTGGAAATATCACCGTTCTGACGATACAGCTTACATCCTATCACCCTACAGCCCAGAAGAGTCGCGGGTTTACCCCCGTTTTGACGAAACACGTGTCGGCTGGTTTTTTCATGTGAAACTAATGCTATCATTAAATGAATAAACACCTAACAAATCAAAGACTTTGGAGTTGGATCTTATCCTTTTCAACACACGACTACAAAACTGAATTGTCAAACACTGATGCAGGTTGTGTGCGCTTGACTTTGCATAATTGTACGCTATTACACTGTACATTGCTCCACTTTATTTTACACCACTCCACTTTATGGCAGTCTTCTCTATCCTATTTCATTGTACTCTATTCCACTCTACACGAGTTCACTATATGCCACTACACTCTATGTCACTGGACTGTTTGACAGTAACAGTCTACCCTATTACAATCGCGCCCGCTTCACTTTACAACACTTCACTCTACAGTATTCCACTCTACATCTATCCAATCATGCCATTGCACTGTATGCCACTCTAGTCTATGCTATTTCAGTGTATGCTATTCAAATGTATGTCACAACACTGTACCTCACTCCACTCTACACCACTCTACTGTACGCTATTCTATTGTACGACACTCTATTCTATGCCATTCCACTCTACCTCACTTCAATCTATTCTACTGCATTGTACGCCATAGCAGTGTACTCCATTCTGCTCTACTCTATTTCTCTAAATGCCACTACACTGTACTTCACTCCACTTCACACCAGTCCACGCTAGGACTTTCCACTATGCACCACTTCACTCTATGCCACTCCACTGTACGCCAATCCACTCTATGCTAATCCACTGTAGGTCCCTCCACTCCAACACATCCGCTGTACACCCCTGCACTATACACCCTACACTGTATGCTATTCAACGGTTTGCTGCTCAACTCTATGATGCTTTTGTCTACAGCACTGCACTGTAGGCCATTAAACTGTAAGCCAATCCACTGTCCACTATTCCACTGTACGCAACTTCGCTGAACAGCAGTTCAATCTATGCTATTCCACTCTATTTCAGTTTGCCCTATGCCACACCACTTCACTCTAATACATGGCATTCTACTGTATGAGAATTCACTGTACACCATTGCACTCTACACAACTCTACTATACCTCTCTACTGCACACCACTTCACTCTATTCCACTCCACTCTATGCCACTCTACTCTATCCAACAATCTAGAACAATGCACTCTACCCTAATCCATTTTCCGCTACTTCACTCTATGCTATTTTACTCTACACCAATCTACTCTATGTAACTCCACTGTCACCACTTCATTATACACTATTTCACTCCATACTACTACTCTCTTTGACAGTGCACTGCTTGACAATCCACTATACCACGTTTTATTCTAGGCCACTCTCCTCTACAGCACTCCACTGTACGATAATGTACTGTATGCCACTGCACTGTACCTCAGTCCAATGAGCTCCGCTCCATTTTATGCCACTGCACTCTATGCTCTTCCCTCTATGCCAATCCCACTAAGTTAAAATACTCTATTCTATCATACAATGTTCCACTTTACTGTACTACTTTTTCTGGGAGACCTTAATCTTTATTTTGAAGACACAACCTGTCACACAGCATCTTCTCTCATTGAGGACCATGGGCTACTGCATCTCATTCAGTTGATCCTAGCACCTACCCACATTTAGGCCATACACTGGATCCTATTTGTACAAATTATCCCCCGTTAGTTCTGCATCCATCATATCTGTAGCATGGTACAACCATTTCATTCTACCTTTTCAAGTGTCTATGAGTCCTGTTGCCTTATTAGCAGCTAGAGATGAATGTAACAACAAAACAAATGGTCTTCGAACTCACCTTCTGCCCTTACCGTGGCCCTGAATCTGAAGCCTCCATCGCTGAATCAACGCCCCAGGTAAATAATGTTCAGTTAGAAGCCTGAACTAAATGGGCCTTAGATGACATCGCACCGTAAAAAGCATGCAATATTATCCGTTCTAAGCTGCCAGCTGAGTGGTTCACTGATGACCTTGTGCCGATGAAAAAGGCATGCAAACTTCTAGAATACATGTGAAGCAGGAACTATAACATAATTGACAAAAGTACTCATCTGAGAGCTCTAAAGAAAGTACCATAAAATAATTACACGCACCCATTTTTTTGCTCAGAAGATTGAGAAGGGCAGAAAATGTTCCCGGGGAATTTTTCAGAAAGTTTAGCCCCTCAGTTCCCTAGAAATTGTCTCAATCTCAATCTACCCGTCGGTAGAAATGTGCAATCAAATTGCATAGCTTTTTTTAAACAAACATGTTATCATGTTATCTGTGGCAGGGACTTGTGCCTTTGCCTCTAAAGTCAAATCAGGCTCTTTTTTCCTTCCTGGCTCACCTGCCATGCTAGAATGGTGAATGGAAGCTATTCTTCCTAAGCTCTTTGAACTGCTCAATTTGTCCTTGAGCACTCTTAAGAACCGTCCAAACCAGAGAATTATAGACCTATATCTCTGCTGCCATTGTTGCCAGAATTTGTGAAAAACACATCAAACAACAGTTAATGACATATGTTGAGAAGAAAGAGCTTCTACACAATATAATATAGTCTCTGCACTTTTATTGGCCTCAGATTCTTTGAGATGTATTGCTGATGAGGGTCAGGCAGCTTCCCTGATGATGTTGGGCCTGAGTGTGGCCTTCAACACCGTGTTCCATTGTCTTCTATCTGAACAGCTGTGGCAATACAGTGTCTGGGTCATTCTCTTGAGTGTTGCCAAACTATCTCCAGAATCACACAGTCCAGGTGTTACAACAGCCATGTACTTCTGAGACCCTCCCTCTGTAGCAAGGATTGACACAAGGGTCTGCCCGGAGTCAAACTTTATTCAACCTCTACATGCGTCCCTTAGGTGATGTGTTCAAGCATCATGGCATTAAGATTGTGTCATATGCGGACGATACTCAGAACATAATTATCACTGTGGCTCAGAACAAAGATAGTGGATAGTTTTCGATCATGTCTGGTGGTCTTAACTGATGTATCTCATCTGCCTTAGATTTATTGCTGAACATCTGAAGTCATGGCTGTAAGGAAACAACCCTCAATATGATCTTCTGTCTGGTGGCTAGACAACTTTGGCCTACATTCACCCCAAACCAAAATTAGAAAAATGTTGATTTTGTGTTTGATTGCACTTTGTATTTTGATGGCTAGACAGCTGCTCTGACCAGAACTTGTTTGAGCATTTTAATTAAAGTCCTGAAAGATGTTAGGGTTTCTTCACAAATTGGTGAGAAAGACAGTAATCCAGGCTCTTTTCATGTCTAGACTAGATTGTTGCAATGTATTCTGTCTTGGGGCTACACAGGGTAGGTTGAAAATGCTTCAGAGGGATCAAAATGCTGCTGCACAGGTACCTAAGAATATTCCCAGATATTCTCCCACTGGTTCGGCATTTCTCAAGCTGCATGGCTTCCTATCAAGGAAACAGTCTCTTCCAAGGTACTCTGCATTTGCCATAATATCTCAGGTCCTCAAGCACAGCATTGACTGCGGTTCCCAAGGTAAACAGAGCATGTCTGGGTGACCGCTCTCTTAGCTACTTGACGGCTAAGCTTTGGAACTCCCTACTTCTTGATCTGAGACTGGAACACTCAGAAGTCATGTTTCGGAAATAATTTAAAAACCCATTTTTTTAGAGAAATCTGAGTGAGTACTGTGGTATGTTTTGGCACCCTGTTGGAATCCTAGCACGGAACACTCAGAATGGAGTAATCATGTGCTTTTTAAGAACGTCTAACATAACATACTGCTCTCAATGGTACACCAAATGTATGCTACTCTATACCACTCAACTGTGTGACGGTATATGCCACTCTACTCTACCATACTGTACCGCACTTCACTACACTGTACATCACTTCAATCCACGCTGTCACACCTTGCTCTCCTCCTCTCTATGACACTTTCTGACAATCCACAAAACAGCAGTCCAGTCCATGGTCCAACACACACACCACCACTCTACAAAATGTTACTCCATTGTATGCTAGGGCCCTCTTCTATATTTGGTCCTCACCATTGTACTATTATACTATTATACTCTATGCTATGCCACTTCACTGGACTACACTCTATTTTACTTCACTGCACAACACTTTATTCCACTCTATGGCAGTGTACAACACTTCATTCTACACCTCCCAATTGTACAGGAAATAGCTTTTACAATGCAGGCATTGCCAGGCAATGCTTTTACCAGGCATCATTTTCCACACAGTGTATT
This sequence comes from Lissotriton helveticus, assembly GCF_964261635.1. NCBI lineage: Eukaryota > Metazoa > Chordata > Amphibia > Caudata > Salamandridae > Lissotriton > Lissotriton helveticus. Next base: position 555,164,838 of record NC_136069.1, on the reverse strand, counting down.
TACTTTGCAAACAGTTACTGCACATTCCTTTACCACACATATTCCTTTAACACGCATGCCGGTACAATGAAAGGTAAGTGTATTTAAGGTGAGTATGTGTGTGAGTATGTTATTATGTGTATTAATACCGTGCACCAAGACTGAACTCCTTGCCGCCACCAACGACATGTGCTACCTACTGGACCAGGATGAATCGGCATCCCTCATCCTTCTGGACTTCTCGGCCACCTTCAACACCATCTCCCACTGAACCAAAGCATGGGACTCCATGACACGGGCATCCACAACAAAGCCCTGGACCGGTTCCACTCCTTCTTCATCGGTCGAACACACTGAGTGAGACTCCCACTGTTCTTCTCAGAATCTACAGAGATCAGCTGCGGAGTTCCCCAGGGCTCATTTCTGAGCCTCACCCTCTTCAACCTCTACATGGCCCCACTCAACCTCATCATCAGGAACCATGGAGTCATCATCATCTCCTATGTACTCAACACCCAGCTGATCCTCTCCCTCATGAGCTAACCCACAGCTGCCAGAGACAACTTCCATGACTGAATGAAGGCTGTTTCCACCTAGTTGAGAGATGGCTGTCAGTAAAAATGCTCTCACATGCTGAAAGCTGAGCACAATTGCAGTTGAACAGATGGATCTGAATGTTCAGCAGCTCCCTCTGTACAAAAGCAAAGCCGGCTCCTGCAGGATGCTGGGAGAAGGCAGAGACTGGGGGGCCTTGAGGCTCCCCCTGTGGTCCCAAATAGTGACAAGTGGGTACCCTAGGAGGGACCAGGGCACACACATCAGAGGCCAGGCCATGAAGGATGGGATCCCCGGGGCCACAATCAACCCAGGAGGGCTGCAGTGTGGCTACCCTCCCCTCCCGTTATTATTATTTTTAATTTAAAAAAGAGGCAGGGCCACGGGGGATGGGGTTCCTAGGTCCAGGTTTAGCCTGGGGGGCTGCTCAGTCCTCCTACCTTTAATTATTTTTTAAAGAAACAAATTCCGGGCCCTGGGGCATCGTGTCCCCGGGCCAAAATTGAACAGGGCAGGAGGGCCTAACTTGCCTTCTCATTGAAAAAAAGGTCTGGCCCCAGGGGGTGAGGTCCTTGGGTTCTAAACATCCCAGAAAAGGAAGGGCCACACCATCCTCTTCCTAATAAAAAGTAATAGTAGAAAAAAATAATTGGTAAGTTGCCAGAGGCCCCTCTTTCTCCTTCTGGCACACTTCTGGTGGGGTTATGAAGTCCCCTTGGCTGCAGAGCGGCATTAAGGGCCAATAAGCCCTCCTGTTACCTTCAGTATGTCCCACCCAGCTGGCTTTCTGATAGGTCATCTGAGGCCTCGCCCCTTTTTCCAACAATCTGAAAACACAACTCCCGGAACATGGTTTGTTCAGGGATTAAGTTCCCTTGGCTCCAGAGGGTCCTTGGGGGACAACTATCCCTTGTGTTACCTCCAGAAAGTTCCACACTATGGGATTGCTGGGAGGTTTTCAAAGGCCATGCCCTCTTTCTCTACCACTCTGCAAATGCACCTTCTGGCACACTGCTAGTGGGAGGATAAAGTCCCTGTGAGAGGCTGGCCTGATATAGGATGTCGACTAATGTAAGTGAGCACCTTGCATCAGTCCAGACAGCCCTTATGGTGAATTAGTAGATCTCAAACAACCTTAGAAATCAATTGAATTGGTAGATGTGGAGAGCAGCCTTCAGGCTTAGTCTTGAAGGAGTATAAAGCTGCTTGTTTTACCAGAATGCAGTCTTATAGTATAAACTAAATGAAAAGGAACCACACTAAGTATGTATAAAAATATGTATTTATTATATAACACTATCAAGTATGTTACAGTATCTAATACACGGAGATGGACACAAGCACACAATACTTTAGCAAAGAAATCACCGTAATTGGCACTGATACACAGTGGGTCCCAGGGGGAGACCAAACCATATCCTAAGAAAGAGGTGTAAGAACCATGACTCGAGGCAGGACAATGTTGAGATGACGTTAAATTGCTAGGGACCCACAGGTAAGTAGATAGGGACCCCACGTAGAGCGTGTGCAGTGTGTCAACACGACCGCATGCTCTGTACAGGTCTATGTGAAATCAGCGGTTGGAATTTTAAAGATTAGGGACCCTTCCCAATGGACCCTGAAGAAAGCCACTGGAAGACAGAAGGTTGGAGAGCCACCCCACCAGTGGATACCATGGTACGCAAAATACTTATCCCAGGGAATTCCGATGCATAGGTGTGAAGTGGTATTGGAAACAGCCACCAAACCCAAGAGAGGACTTAAGGAAAGTGCCACCGCTGGAAGAGGAGAAATCGTCCAGAGGAATACAATCATGGATTCTTGAAGAAGAGTACCTGAAAGCAGAGGGGACAGTGTCTAAGTCACTCCGGAGTGACCGGGAGACTTGGAAGGCGGTTGCCCTCCGATGTCGGGTCCTTCTGGAAGGATGACAGTTACCTTGACTCTTAAGCTGCGAGGACCAGGTGATGCTTAGGAGGACCAGGACCCAGATATGAGCTGTCCCATGAAGGATATCTAGTGCTGAGGGATCGGTGTCCGGCAGGAGCACCAACAAGCCTTGGCAAATGCACCCAACGCAGGAAATCAAGAAGGTGCTCGGTTGGGACCGGCAAGGTCCAAGAGACTCACTACAAGCGGGGGAGTCAGGGCAGGCCAAGGAAGCTCAAGGAAAACAAAGTTGACCCTCAAATGGACCCCCAGACGACCAGAGGCACAGGAGTTGTGAGAAGCCTTCAAGCAGCTCACCAACAGGAGCAGGCCACAGTGCCCAGGGTATGGGGCTGAAGATCTTGCTGGAAGAAGTTGCCAGAGGGGATTACTTGGAGCCCAATACACTTGCCACAAATTTGTCAACAAGCGTATGCACTTGAAAAGTATGCAGTGCACCGGGGTCTGGTTAATGCAGCCCCCACAAGGGATTCTGACCTCAAACTCGGTGAGAGGACAGCTTGGGCCTCGAGAGAGTTAGATAACCATCACCTGTGTTGTTGAACCCTTCGGAGTCCACAGGAGCTCAGGATCAGCAGACCGATCAGCAGTGTTGAGGTGCCTGTGAATGCAGGGAAGGGACTCCTTCACTTCAAGGGAGATTATCTTCAAGAGTCTTGGATGCTTCACAGGTCCTGCCGGGTTCCTGTATGGTGCACATGCACAGACAATGCAGTGGACTGAAAGGGAGACTAAGTCAGATCCAAACAAAGTCTAGCCAAGTCCAGAGTGCCCAGACGGTAGAAGTGCAGTAGTTTCAGTTCTGAAATCTTGTCCATGATGATTCTAGTGACCTACACCCAGGTAAGACCTTCGGTACCCTAGGCAAAGGGTTGGGAAGATTCAGGGGACCCTCCCAGGTGAGGGTCTGGACAGGGAGAGGTTACGCCCATATCCTTTGTCCAGTTTCATGTCAGAGAAGGAGCCAATGGCTCGCAGGACTGGTTTGAACTGGTCTATGTACAGGGACACCAAATGTGCCCCTCGTGCAGACTTTCAGACGCTGGCAAACCCACCCACACAACCACAATACACTAAATCCTATCTGAGAGGTGGTGCACATACCTGTGACAGGATGCCCGTTGTCCTGCCTTCTCCTGCTCGAGTTTTGCTCAGCAATAAGAGGGCAGAAATGTATCTCTGGTCGCAGCAACCATTTTGTGGTGTCTGGCACTAGAAGGGTGGTACCGGTAAAACTGAGAGGCTAACAGAGGGCTCTCCCAGGGCTGTGAATCATACCTCATGGCCACATGACCCACATGGTCAGTGACATCACCGATGAATCACCAGGTGAGTGGAAGTGTTTTTAAGAGTTTATGTATATTAAACATATATAATTAATATACTGAAAAGTTAAATTAGTATACTAGGTGCACTACTACTGAGTGGTACTATAAAATATGTTAAATGCGTAGCTATGTGACTGGGTGCATCCCTTTCTGTATGGGGTTTAATAGACTGTATGGGTATAGAAGTGGATGTGTAAGTAGCTGTGTGTGTGTGAGTGAAATGCTGTGTGAGTAGTAGTATTGGTGAGTGGATCCGTCAGTGGCTGTGTGGGTTAGTGAGCATGCTTCTGAATGGTTACATGAGTAAGTGACTTGCTGTGTAAGTGGCTGTATGGGTGAGTTAGTGCCAGTTTGAGTGGGTGTTTGGTTAAGTTAGTTGGTGTGTTGGCGTCTGTGCGAATGGCTTTATCTTGTGGATGTATGAAGGCCTGTATGGATGTATAAATGAATATGCAAGCGGTTGTGTAGGTGTGTGAGTGCCTGTATGGGTGAGTGAGTGGTTGTGTGAGTGACTGTATAGTTTAACAAGTGGGTATGTGAGTGGCTGTATGGGAGAGTTTGTAGCTTTGTGAGTGGCTGTATGGGTGAGTGATTGGTTGTATGAGTGGCTGTATGGATGAAAGAATGGTTCTGTAAGTGCTTATACAAGCACGTGAATGTGTGTCTGAGTGCCTCTGTGGAGGAGGGTGTGGTATGTGAGTACTGGTATGGGTATGTGAATGGGTATGTGAGTGGTTGTATGGGTGTGTGAGTTGGTGTACAAGAGGTTGTATGGAGGTGTGAGTAGATGTGAAAGTTGTTCTCTGTATGATGTCATCAATGATGTTGTCAGTGATATCATTTGAGATGTCATCAGTGGTGTCACTGACCATGTTGTGAGTGATGTAATCTCTGAGGTAATAAGAAGTGCATTGCAGGGGCCTAAGCAACAGTTAGCTTAGGCACCTATAACTGCTGAATTTCACTGGTTTTGTATTGCAGGATCGGATATCATAAATAATTGTCTGCAATATGATAACTGTGCCACTTGGCTTGGTTTGGGATTTATATGTATGTGACTGACCATATGTGATATACATGTGAGCAAATGTAAAATTAGATGCATGCACTTGTTCAAAATTGTAGGTATCTTGTGCCTGGGGAGGGAGAAGGAGGAGCCAGAGAGGGGTCTCTCTGAATATTATGAAATGAAGATGTTATTCAACAGACAAAATTCCATAATTCCCAACAACATTATAAGTGTGACTTAGCAAAATGAGAGATCTTGATCTTAAGTAATGTCTGCTAACTTCCAAGCCATCCCCATGTTTGATTGTTGTATATAGGTAAACAACATCTGCTGTAGCCATGATGTAATTCTATTTCCAGGGGATGTCATTGATTGTGTTTAGGAATCCATAGAATCCCTAATGTAAGAGGGGAGGTTGGAGACATATGGGAAGAGGAAAATGTCCACAAATCTTGAGGCATTCTCTTGGAGGGAGTCACAGGAGCTCACAATTGATCTCTCCGGGGGGTTGTCTAAACCCTTGTGAACCTTTGGTAAAAAGTAAGTGGTTGGTAAAATCGGACAGTCCTTTTTTATATATGCAAATTCATTATCATCCAATAGTTCCAGATCATGCCATTCCTCTCATTCAGTATGAAATGTCCTCATCACTTCTTTTGATGGATCTGCTGGCAGCTTTTCATAGTATGGTTTTTCAATTGTCTTCTTGCTTCCAGTAAGTACTTACTTCTGTCCATGATCACAATATTTCCCCCTTTATCAGAGGGCTTTATGATGATATCCTTGTTATCTTGTAGCTCACTCAAAGCTGCCCAATCACCACATGGTATATTGTCACTGCTCCTCCTGGAATTACCTTTTCAAGCCTTGACTTCCATTTTTCTGAAGCCATCCAACACAAATTCTTGAAAGAGATCCACTTTTTTCCTGGGTGGCATTGGGGACAAAACTTGGAGCTGTGCTTACTTCCACTAGGAATTGACATGTCAGGGTCAATGTTAAACATCACACACAGTTCTCTGTCACTCAATTATCTTTCTCTTTCAGCACCTGGTCTCACTGTTAAAATGGGTAAGTCCGGTTCATTTTGTCTTGCTGCTTTTCAAATTTTCTTTGTTCTGTTTGCAAAATACTTTTTCAGTTTGAGGTTCTGGCAGAATTTGTACAGGTCAATTCTAGCATTAGCAAACTCCATGTTCGAATTTGGACAAAAGGAAAAACCTTTATTGAGCAGGTGTGAATAGTTCTCATTAAGTTTCATACTAGAAAGATTGATAACTAGATCTTCATCCATACTTCCAGTGCCCACTCCAATCAATCTTTTTGATTTTTATTTTTCTCTACTCCTCTGCCCTTTTCCTGCCCCTTCTTGGTCTTTGGCGTTTTTTTTATTTAGACCTCTTCCTTTCTCCTTCAGTGTCATTCGGAGCAGTTGAACCTCCCCAGAAAATTCCATTTCCTGTAAATTTCCAGATACACCCTCATCTCCAGAACTTACTTCAGAGCTTTCCACACTGGATGGAGGGTCCACTCTTCCTCTCATTTGATCCATTCTTTGTCTAGTGTGCAGGGCATCAAATTGACTGGCAAACGTGTACATTCTGCCTACTGCATAGTAATTTTTGTCCCTGTTAAACTTTCAGAGTTTCTTCATCTAGACAACTTTCTCGTGTTTGTCCTCTTTCTTTTCCAATTCTTCCAATGTTTTCTTCCCTTCCTCTGTGGCGGCAATTTTCTCAAAAGGTTTTCTCAAATTCTTTCACTTTATTTGATATTTTAGAAAGTTTCCTTTCTGCATGTAAAATGAGGGTTTTCATGAGTTTCATTGAGCATTCTGTTGTGCCTCTTTGCCACTGTGTGAGCAAATCTGGATCCATGTCATTCAAAGTGGGTAGGACTAGTATTTGCAGACTCCTGGGTGTTCACTGACATTCTATGTACCTTTTAGCTTCGCACTCTCCCACCATTTGTTTGTTTATGTGACTCTTCATTTTTCAAATTCTCTCAACATTTGCTTTGAATCACACTCACGTTCCCTGCTGAGATCTTGTGACATGCTCCTTATTTGTTCATTCATCCCACTCTCAGTGAACATTTCAATTGCTGTTTGTTCTCCTCTGCTGAAATGATTAGCCATGATTCAAGATGTATTTTGGAGGCTTATGAACCACAGGAATATCAGTTGCATATAATCACTCCCAGATGAGAATAGAAATTTGCTGATATTGCTCACTCAGTTTATGATTCTTTCTAGGCAAATCCTTGCTGGTCAAAACGAAATCCAATTCCAACTCAATCCATTTGCAGGAGGGGGAGTGACATGTCCAGAATTGCTGTTTCAATGTATTCTATATCCTTCATGTGTTTCTATGTACAGAATATGGCCCCACCAATGTTATTAGAGTCACACAGGAGTTGGATGACCAGTTGTCAAGTTTTCTCTTTCCTTTTTCCTTTTATTTTAATCATTTATCTGGCTTGTATTGTCCCAAAAACAGTGCAAACTTGGTGCTGTATTTTACATTTCAAATGACCCACTTGATCAAATTTCCTTGTTTGGTTCAGACACATTGACGTATAAAAATGCAGGGCAAACGGAACAAAATCAAGCCCTCAGCTGAGTTTTGCACTTTCCTTCACCGGAAAACACCCTTTGTTAATGCTGTATGACTTTACGTTGTGCACTGAAGCACTAAGTGGAGTGAGCCAGGAAAACCCGGGATGGAATTGCGATCTCCCCGCCGCGCCCCCTCCGAGAAACTGCCGGTGACCAACCCTTCATCCCAGCGCTACCAGCCCTTACTCACTGCCATGTTGGAGTCATTGCCCTATACCTCTTCAGCTGAACTCCGTGGTTCCTTAACCCAAATGGCAGTACAAGTTCAGTCGTTTTCAGGGCGGAGGCCCGAGGTAGACACCAACCAAATCACTCCATACTGGAAAGAATTCTCTGCCTCACTTCCGGTTGCTCGTATGTGCGATCCGGTAATCGCTTGTAATCTAATCGGTGAAGCAAATCCTTTCTGCAGCCGTCAGAGCGCCCTCGTACAGCATCAACTATACACACAGATGGACACAGCACTACCAATGTGGTAAATCTTCAAGGAATTGATTTATTAGGTATTACATAGCACCAATGTGAAATGGCCTACACATTTCAGCCGTAGCCTTCGACAGGGCCATAAAGACATTGTATAGAGTGTATCTTTTAAAGGGGCAGACGCCCCACCCACACCTCAACATAAACTTTATTGACAGAAAAATGGGGCACGAGCCTGTCAAACACAAAAAAGACCATCCACATGGATGTGTGCGACAAAGAATTTTTAATTTTCAATGCTATTGCTTGGTATCACCATAAGTATGCAATTTGTATCAGGAAGGAGAAGAGAAGATTAATTAGAAGAGAAATCAAAAGAAAGGAATAAATGGTAAAGTACCCTCTTTTTGTACAGGCTCTAGAGGAGTGGTCTAGTCCAAAGATTCCACAATTATTTTCCACAAGATCAATTTTTGTTACTCATTTAGAATTGCATGTATGTTTACATCCAAGCATTTACATTTGAATCTTGACTACATACCCAAGAGAAGCAATACATTTCCTCTTCCCTATCCTGAAACATCATAAAGTAAATATCTCAGACACACATTTTCTATCACAGCCCTCAGAAAACTGCTTTGTTTGATTATTTGGCTGATCATCACTGCTAATTCTACAGACAGCTACCATTGAGGTTTGCACAGTACACTTAACAATTTGTTACTAAAGTGCATGGTGCATCAGTCTTACTTGAACCTCCCGTGACACCTCCCCAAAAAAGTAATTGCATGTTGCCCAAATCAGAGTACACATTCTCCCACAAAAAAGCTGCTCTTAAGTTTCTATGGTGACACATTGTGCTTGTGCACTATAAGGCTAATTTCCATTAGCAATGCCCAGGGTCCATCTCAAAAGGCAACTCTCAGTAAAGCATTATTGCACTTTGCTCATATATCATTAAGTGACTGTACCTAATATACATGCCATAAGTTGACCATTACTGTGTAGTCCATGAATCAGTGACGCAATACAGGTTTCTTCCCCTTAAAGTAATCGGGAAGAGAAAGAGAGGTCCACAGGAGCTTCCCAAGGCTGGTAACAAGTACGTTCATGTAAGAGCCAGCGAAAGGAAGGTATGTATATTTATCTTTTAGCAGAGAAATTTGAAGATAATCATGGATTCTTTGACTCAACTTTTTTATCACCCTGCCTTGTATAAGGCTTAATAAGTTACAGAGAAATTTGCACCAACTATTGTTATTTTCCAATGTCAACATGGAGGTTATCAACAACCAGGTTCTATAAAGTGCTATGTGCCAATTTACCAGCCATCAATTGAGATAGAAGGAACACTATATATATCCATATCAGCACCAACGACTCCATCAAAGTGCAATGTGCAAGAATAAATAGGTCATTCGGGTAACACAAGGACAACAATATTAAGCACATAAAATATATATATGTGGCGAAACTAGAGTTTATCAAAGTGCAATGTGCAACGATAGATAGGCAACAATATGAAGCACAAAAATATATAATATACATAGCAGCATCTAGAGTTAATCAAAGTGCAATGTACAAAGATAAATACACCATTGGGGTCATATGAAGGTAAAAATATGAAGCATGATACGCAATAAAAGAATGCATTGTATAGAAATTGTATTAATGAATTTGAAGAAGACAGTTTTCACAAAAGACCCCCATTGTAGCCATCATTTGCTCATGGAGATCAGGGCAATATTATTCTTTATATGGGGTGGGGGTGTTTAGGTGACAGCTGGATCTGAATGGATGTGATCAAAGAACCCTCTAAGCCTTTTTATATAGATTTTCCTATTTCTAAAATTCATACTGAGTGGTACAGGGAGAAGGAAGAGACAGAGGGGGGAACATGGTCCCTTATATACCCTTTCATAATGTTCAGCGAGACACTCAAAACCTCAGTCAAGATGTATATATAATTCTGTATCTGTATTCAAGCCCCATGGGCTCTCAGTGCTCATGGAGAGTATCCATCTTGATTCTGCTCTCTGTAATTTAATATCCCTGTCGCCTCCTCTTGGGTTCACAAAACTCTGTTGGATTCCATAATATACAAATTTACTAACATCACCATTATGATGTTCCTAGATGCGTTTTGCAATGACATATGTATAGTCTTTCTTTTTAGTAGCCCGAATGTGCTGCAGGATTCATAGCTTGAGTTTGCTAATTGTGCTTCCGACGTACAGCATGCCACATTCACATTCCACTGCATACACAACATGGGTGCTCTCACAGTGAATATGCTCTTTAATTTTGTTCACTTTGCCATCAATCAGTTTCACTTCTGTTCTGTTATCCTCCCATTTGCAGGCTTTAAACTTTGTACACTTGTATAATCCAGTTATTTTGGGGAGTGTCAAACCACTGATATTTTGATGTTGTGGAGTAAAACTTCAAACCAGTAGGTCCCCAAGAGAGTGGATTTTACAATAGGTTATGCTCGGATGACTTTGTATTATCACCTTCAACTCACCGTCTTGCTCCAGGACCTTCCAGTTGTCCTTAATTAGATTCTTCACTTCCTTTTCAGATTTGTAGAAGTCCATAATGTATCTCATCTTGCACTCTCCATCGCCCTCCGTCAGATTCTTCCTCTTTGGCAATAAGAGGTCACTTCTATTCTTTTGTTTTGCTCTCCGTAAAGAATCTCTCACGACAGATACTGTATATCCACGTCTTAAGAACCTCTGTGTAATTTCTGATGCTTGTTCTTCAAAAAATCTTTCCTTTGAGTTGTTCCTTTTCACTTTGAGGAACTGGTCATATGGGATACTCCAATTTAGAGCTTTAGCGTGTGCACTGTTTGCGAAAAATAAATTGTTTACACTGGTGGATTTTCTCAAAACTTTTGTGCAGGTTTTATCGTTAGATATATAAAGTTGGACATCTAGAAAAGTGAGCTCTGTCTTGCTGATGGCATAGGTAAATTTAAAGCCTTGGGAATTGATATTCAGTGATTCCAAAAAAGTGGTTAGTTTGGCCTCTCTCTCCTTCCCACAGCAGAAAGAGGACATTGATAAAACGTAACCATAATACAACTTTTTTTGAACTCTCTGCATGTTCTCCTGCTCCCAATGTTTCAGTCTCCGGAAGCTCAATGTAAGATTTGCATACGTTGGGACAAAAGAAGCCCCCATTGCTGTCTTTTGCCTCTGTATATAACATTTCTCATCAAAAATGAAGATGTTATTCAGCAGGCAAAATTCCATCATTCAAACCAACATTTCACTGTGGCTTAGCAGACTGAGATATCTTGATCTTAAGTAATGTTATATATATATATATATATATATATATATATATATATATATATATATATATATATATATATATATATATATATATATATTATATACATATATTTTTTGCCAAAAAAGTATAGCAGTGGGTGCTATTGATTGGGAAAGTTTGGGGGTGATTCATGCAGGGGGGACCAAGAATCAAGGGAGCAAAATACGGTTGCCTTTGGAATGTTAATTCCCATAGGAACCTTTAGCCTCTACAGCTCAAACTGCTAAGCAGACTTACAAACAATTTGTTAGGGTGATAGATGTTGGTTCTACGAAGGGCCTTTTGCTTATTTTCATTAAATCTGTTCAATATTTTTTGAGAAGTTGAAGATTAAAATTATAGTAATAGCTCTGACCATGGATATTTTACGAAGGTTACGCAATGAATCGCGAATGCTTGCACCAAAAGGAATGCTCTAATTGGCTGGACACAACCTGATTAGAATGTTGCAGCTGCCTTTTTATGTATTGGGAACAGTTTCCATGGCTGAAAATCTGTGTGAAAGCCCACATAAGGGGTCAGGGTGGAGATGCTCTGACCCCATGTTTGAGAAATGGAGGTGGCAGTAACATAAGTTATGTGTCCAAAATAGATTTTTTAAATAGCGCATGATATTGGCGATGATGACACGACCACAAGCATGGCCTCCCATGTCCCATTGCAGGGACATCGCGATTATCAATGTTGTTGCAAATATTGTTGAAAATATTAAAAAATATCAAATCCATGAATCGTAAGTATGCATTGTTATAGAGATATTGATACATGATTTTATAGAGGTATTTATGTAGTCTTATGTACTGTGATGGTTAGAATGTAATTGTATTCTTGTAAATTTTTTTGTGATGGAGGCTATTGAAGCCCTGCATTTGCTTTCTGCCTTCGTGACGTAATTGCAGGGATCGTGATAATCAACGTCATTATGATCTCCGGTCTCACCGCAAAAACTGAAAATAGGTTTTAAGGATGCTTGTTCTAGGAATACACTAGAAAAACATGAATTTGATTTGTACAGTAATAAGTCCCTAGTAAGTAAAATACTGTAATATGTGTGCATATATGTGTTTTCACTTTATGAAAAATTAACGATTGGTGCTGTTAACAATGGCATCATGATGCCCCAGATATGTATGTAGTAATATGTGTAGGGCAATTTTCAGAATGTTTTTTTACATATTATTTATTGATGTGTTGGTGATCCTTTAATGTCTTCTTTTGTTTTTCGTTTTCACGAGCTGTCCGTGTGGTTCAAACATTGACGCAAAAATCCTCAAAAATGAAAGAAAAAAGTCCTTTAGAAGAAAACTTCACAATATTTCTGGTAATAAGGTGGCTCTGACAAGAGCTGTTTTGTTGGTTGTGTGTAAATGGCTGCTACACATAAGACCAGATGCAAAGTTTGAGGTTACTTGGAAACACCCTGTTGCCTTCTTCTGTAAAGTGCTCTCCATCATTTCTATAAATTCCATGCAAGTCAAAACACAGATTCTTGTTTTAAATGCAGCCCATCCGATGGTCTCTGAGGTTTATTAACATGTTTCCTAGCTTTGTCAATCTGTGGACAGAATTGATTTGAACACTTCCATTTCTGTCTTTGGCATATATCAGAGTACACCAAGACAGTGTGAGGGAAAAGCGACATCAGTTCTGCAAAGCTTTCTTTCATTAGGCGTTCCAACCCTACCCCAGTCAATGTACCTAGGCCATTGAAATCACAATCATGATGAGAGGAGCTTGGGAATCCACCATGTATTTACCTAAAGCCAGCAACTGATGAAACTTTAACCTCTTTGGCCAAACCAAGTAATCTGCACAATTGCCAAACCCAAGTCCCTGTCAATACCTCTCTTTTTTCAGCCTCTTTAGCCCAATAGAATTAGGTGTGGCCCACAATCCATACTCTAAGCATTTTGAAGCGAAGGAGTAATAGTAGTCAGGAGAAGGCTGGAGCTGAATTAGGTAATTTTGAAAGGAAAAACTGTTAAAATGTAGTTGTCTTTTTTTACAAAAAAGCTATATTTAATTGATGTTGTCATCATGAAAGTGAATAAAATTAGGTAGTGTGTTTGATGCCTTAGGAAGAAGTCCTATTATTGGCTGTTGCTTAAGAAAAAAAATGTAATACAGACATGGATATGCTTTTAAACCTATTGAGTAAATCAGACCTGCTGTATCTTATTCAGAAGTAGCATGTTCTTTTTAGAATGTGCTGTGAACTAGTGACCTACTAGTTCCACTGGGTTGCTAAGTACACTGAGCTAGAAGTGTATTTTGGGAAGAGTGTTAAAGAGACAGTTTTTTGTTTGTTTAAAGTTGAGGAGTGATTACACAATTTAAATGATGGCAGGCTTTAATTTTTAAATCAGTACTATGTAATAAAATGTGAATAGTATTTAAATAATAAAAAATAAAGCCATAAGTTTAAACTTCCACTTTTTTGTGATTTTTCTGCGTTTGTCATTTTGAAAGAGAGGGAAAAGGTTAACACATGCTAAACAATCATAAGTGGAGGCAGAGTACTCTACAAGGAAAGACATGATTTGATTTGGTACCTTTCTCATGATGATAGAGTGGAAAGTTGAAGAGGTTGCCATTTTATAGTTGCTTTTTTTTAGAGTAATGTACCCATGTACTCATCCAGTCACGCAGGCACTACTCATGCACTGATCCATTTACTCAAGCACTGCCCATGCATTCATCTATTCACTCAGGAACTTCCATGTACTTTTCCAATGACCTAGGAACTGCCCTTGCACTCATCCATTCACTCAAGCACTACTCATGCACTAGTCAATCACACAGGCACTACACATCCAATTATCCAATCACCCACACACTACCCTTGCACGCATCCAATCACCCAGTCACTACCCATGCACTCATCCATTCACTTACACACTGCTGATGCATTCACCCATTCATTCAGGCACTACTCATGCACTCATCAAATCACCAGACACTCCCCATGCTCTCAGTAACTACTCATGCATGCATCCAATCACCCAGGCACTATGCATGCCCTCATCATATCACTCAGACACTACTCATGCACTCATCCAATCACACCAGCCCCACCCATGCACTCACCCAATCACCCAGGCACTGCCCATACACTCAATTCATCAGGCACTACCCATGCACTCAAGAAATCAACCTGATACTACCCATGCACTTATCCAATCACTCAGGTACCACCCATGCACTCAAGCAATCACCAGACACTGCCCATGCACTCATCCATTCACTCGGGCACTACTCATGAACTCATCTATTCAGTCATGCACTACTCATGCAATCATATAGTCAACCAGGTACTACCCATGCACAAATCCAATCACTCAGACGTTTCCCATGCAGTTATATAATCACCCAGGCATTACTCATGCAGTCATCTGATCACCCAGGCACTACTCTTACACTCTTGTAATCACTCAGGTACTACTCTTGCACTCATATAATCACCAATGGACTACTCATTAAGCATGAGCGCAAAATCCGCTCCGATCGCGGATTTTGCGGATTTTCGGTAAATCCGCGATCCGCGAACTCTCGCGAATTTACCGAGAATCCGCAATCCGCGATCGGAGCGGATTTTGCGGTCAAAAGTTCAAGCCTAACATAATTTACGATGGCGCCGGCAAGCTGCCAGCGCCATCCTCAAATGGTTACTTAATTAGCTTTGACAGGAAGCTCTAACAGATAAGATAAAGCAAGGGCTCGAGCGCCTGCTTTATTTTATCAGTTGGAGCTTCCTGTTGAAGCTAATTAAGTAACTTTTGCAGGATGGCGCTGGCAGCTTGCCGGCGCCATCGTAAATTATTTAAATGGTGGTGTCTTCTTGAATAAATATGAAGGGCAGGGTTCATTCGGGCACGACGGTCCTGGCACAAAAAATAAACCTCAACAGATATCAATAAAGCATGTGCCCTAGTTGAAGCGCAAATGCAGTGACTCATTCATGAGCCCAAAAATAAATAATCGTGAGCGTTGTGGAGGCTGGGCAGGTGTGCCTTGTTCCCAAATATACCATCGAAAATCCGCTGTGATGCTGGCCAGAGGCATTTGCATCTTTGACTTTGACGAGCGGAATCCCCGTGCTGTTCCTGTGACCAGGGGCTTCTGTCTCTTAATCTGCTGCTCTGATCGGCTTTTATACACACAAGCGGCATGTGCGCTCGCATGGAAGCCCCGTCCGTTTAGCCCCGCCCGAGCTTCTGTCTCTTAATCTGCTGCTCTGATCGGTCTCTGACCTGTTATACACACAAGCGGCATGTGCGCTCGCATGGAAGCCCCGTCCGTTTGGCCCCGCCCACACACTCGAGGAAGCCCCGCCCCCAAATCCGCCGATCCGCATAATCCGCGGATTTTGCGGATCCACGATCCGTGAATCCGCAAATCCGTGAATCGTGGATCCGCAAAATCCGCCCATGCTTACTACTCATACACTTATGCAGTCAGCCAGGCTTAATTCATACACATATCCAATTATCCTGACACTACCTATGCACTCATCCAATCACTCATACACTACTCATGACCTCAAACAATCACCTAGGCACTACTCATGCAGTTATCCAATCACCCAGGCACTAACTTTGCACTCATGAAATCAATCAGGCATTACCCATGCAGTCATCCAATTTTCCTGACTCTACACTTGCACTCATCTATTTACCCAGGCACTGCACTTGTACGTATCCATTTATCCTGGCACTGCACTTGTACTCATGTCATTACTTGGGCATTACCCATGCAGTCATGCAATCACCCATGCACTGTACTTGCACTCATTCAATCATCCAGTCACTGCACTTGAACTTATCCAATCAGTCAGGCATGATCCATGCACTAATCCAAGCAGCCTGGCACTACTCATGCACTCATTCAGTCATCAAATTAGTACTTATACAGTCATTCAATAATCCAAGCAGTGTCCATCCAGTCATCCATTCACCAAGGCATGACTCATGTACTCATAGAACAACTCATGTACTACTCATACACTCATGCAATCACCAGACACTGTCCATGCTCTCATAAAATTACCCAAGCACTACCCATGCATTCAACCAATTACTCAGGCACTACCCATGCACTCCTCCATTCCCCCAGGCACTACCCATAAACACATACAATCACCCAGGCACTACTCTTGCACTCATCCATTCACTCAGGCACTACTCATGCACTCATCCATTTACTCAGGTACTAACCATGCACTCATATAATCAACCAGAACTACCCATACACAAACCCAAACACTCAGGCAATACCAATGCAGTTATATAATCACCCATGCACTACACATGCACTCAAATGATTGCCCAGGCATTATACTTACACTCTAGCACTCACCCAGGTACTACTCATGCACTCATATAATTACCTGTATACTATTCATTCACTCATGCTGTTAGCCAGGCAGTGTACTTGCCTTCATCCATTCACACATGCATCTAATTATCCAATCAATACTCATACAGTCATCCAATCACCCATGCACCATCCATACACTCACCTGATCACCCAGGTACTAACACGCACTCCCCATGCACTCATCCAATCACTCACACACTGCCCATAAAAACATACCATCACCCAGGCACTACTCCTGCACTCACCCATTCACTCAGGCGCTACCCATGCACTCATCCATTCAGTCAAGCACTATTCATGCATTCATATATTCAACCAGGCACTGCCTGTGCACAAATCCAATCGCTCAGGCATTACCCATGAAGTTATATAATCAACTAGGCACTACTCATGCACTCATCTGATCACTGAAGCACTACTCTTACACTCATCCAATCACCCATGCACTACTCATGCACTCATACAACCACATCGGCACTACTCATGCAGTCATATATTCACCCAGGCACCACCTCTGCACTCATGTAATCAATCAGGCACTACCCATGCCGTCATCCAATCTCCCTGGGACTACACTTGCACTCATCTATTCACCCATGCACTGCACTTGCATGCATCCATTTATCCAGGCACTGTACTTGTACTCATGTTATCACTCTGGATTTACCCATGCAGTCATGCAATCACCCATGCACTGTACTTGTACTCATCCATTTACACAAGCACTAAATATGCACTTATTCATTCATCCAGGCACTGTACTTGAACTCGTTAAATTATCCAGTCACTGCACTTGCACTCATTCCTTCACTCAGGCACTACCCATACACTCAACCAATCAGTCAGGCACTATCCATGCACTCATTCAAGCAGCCTAGCACTACTCATGCACTCATTCAATCATCCAAGCAGTACTAATACAGTCATTCAATCATCCCAGCAGTGCCCATCCACTCATCCAATCACGCAGGGACCACTCATGCACTCATACAACCACTCAGGCACTACTCATATACTCATACAATCACCAGATATGAATCATACACCCATCCAATCACCCATCACTACTTATGAACTCATACAATCACCAAGACAGTTTTTCTATTTTAAAAATACAAAGCGATTCTAAAAAGAAATTTTTTTTAACTGTTTTTAAAAAAACTTTTTTGTCTTTGTGGTGCAGAATAATCTGTGAAAACATGTTGGACATTTAGAAGATGCACTCAAGAATAAGTACAGAAAGTAAATGTGAAAACAAAATTAACATTTGTGTTTTTTTGGCTGCAGCACACATAGCTGAGATGACCTGTTCACATGCTCTTACATTTATCCCACAGTCCATGCAGTACATGGCGTCATGAGAAAACTCTGGAGCCATTTATTCCCTTTGATTTTCCACCTACACAGGAATCTTCTGGCCAGGTGTAGATGTTCTGGGCATTGCTGTTGATGACCCCAAATGTTCTCTTTGTCGCATTGCCCTCTTACGTTTTTTGCTCTGATACGTTTTAACCGCATGCGTGCGGGCGGAATTCCGCTCGTACGCTGAGATATTCAAAAGCGCACTTTACGTGACGAGCTGGGCTCGTCATCAGCGTGCGAGGAGGCTACCTGATGACGAGCCCAGCTCGTCATCAGCGTGGAAGGGGTTAAGGTGGTAAAGCAGTGATGTTGTGCCACAGCTATATTTTGTATTGAGCCTCTAAATAATGCTTTTCACAAACAGAGTATTTTACCACGTTTGCCACAGTCTTAGTCTCTTCAGAATGGATTGTAAAAAAGTCCCAGGCAATGCTGGTCTTCTTTTGGGGAGGTTCTTTATCATCTGAATCTTCTCCATGGATTTCCTCAACGTCCTCTTGTGCCTCATGAAACATCTGCTCCTCTTCTGTATCTCCTCTAGCCATATACAACTTCAAATCTTCTGAAACTGCAACTTTCCTCTCTCATCAACTTCAACCACCTGTGTTCAATGCTGATGCAATGAAATGAAGGTTCCAGAAAAATATGGGTGGAGTCTTTCTGTTATGATAGATGAAAAGTGTGTTGTCCAACGAGATTACTGTAGTTTCTGATTTCATGACATTTGCGATGACCGACATCTCGCCGTTATCGGAAATGGAAATAAAAATGTATTTACCATAAAATAAATATAGAAACATAACTTTTTACAATTTTTAAATATGTACCTATGCTCAAATATCCCATATACTATGTGCCTTTATGCGATTTTTACTTTGAAAAAACACACACAGTCTTCGCGAGAACTGATGTCATCACAATGCCCTGCATCACCATGAACACGGAAAATAGTCTTTAAAGATGATTTTCTTTAAACTGACTCAAAAAATATGACTTTGAAAAGTTGACTAATAAAGCTCTACTCTTAAATGTACTGTAGAATATGTCTGTATATGTTGTACCCTATGGGGGATATTTACAAAGTGGTGGAGTGAGGAGTTAGACGTCATGGCTTAATGCCTCACTCCGCCACTTCCGTAACTAAATGCAAGGAGGCATCATATTTACAATGATATGGTGCAGCCTTGGGTTTCCCCCTGCGCTGGCACTACACTTAGCAGTGTAGCAGCAATGCAGGCACCCATGCACCATAGTGTGAGGGTGTCTGCATGGAGTGGAAACATGTTTATGTGTAGGAAGGTGTCCTTTCCTGCACATAACAATCTTTAAATGCTATTTTGCCACTTCTATGTGTGCTGCTCAATGCTGCACACATGGAAGTTACAAAATCTATTTTTTTTAAGGATTGTTTATGTGCAGGAAATGTCACCTTCCTACAGATAAACAATTCAAGGCATTTTGCTTTTTCATTGTATGCTACACAAGGGAGCACACATGGAAAAAGCAAAAATGAGGAGAAATAAAGTATTATTCCTCATTCAGCCAAGTTAGGAGTAGCTTTTCCTTAGTCTTAATTTTGGCGTTGCCTCCTGTTTACGCTGCCGTTGTAAATAGGGGGCAGCATCAAAATCCATGGGTGTTGCATTGGAACGCCTACCGCAACACCCACTGCTCACCCCTTTCACGCTAAGCATACCGTAAAAGGGGGCCTTATTCACAAGGCATCCTTAAGCTACGTTAAGTGGTTTAACGCTGCCTTATGAATAAGGCAAAGCCCCTATCGTCACTGAAAACTCAAAAAAATTGACGTTCTAGTGGTAATAGGGGCTTGTACATATGCCCCAATGTGTAAAAATGCATGCACTCTTTGCTACTATCGATGTCACCACGATGACGTTGGTAGTCACAAATATATATTTTTTTTGTAAAGGTGGTTTTCAAACTGATCACAAAATGAAAAGTTCAAGCAATATCTTACTAAATATTGTGATATGAACTTTATTTAAAACATTTCTTTATGTGGATTTTTAGTATGTAAATCAGATTTGCTGATCACTGATTGTCAACAGTAAACGTAACAATGTTGTGGCGGGCTTGAAAATTTTTTAAGATTCAAAACAATTATTAATGTACCTTCTGATAAACACATACCAAATAATTTATTTTTTATATTTATATATTTCTAATGTACAGTATCCTATTATAGAAAGAAAATATGAAAATCATACAAGCTCACTTAAAAAAGTAGACGTTACAATTAAGAAATAAAGTTGAAAAATAACCTTAGAAATTCTCTGAAAAAAACCTAAAGGTTTAGCATTTAAAAAAATGTAGAAATTCACTGTAAAAAAAGGTTACAGGGACATTATAATTTGGAAATGGAATGTAAAAAACCTTAGAAATTCACTGAAAAAAATTATAGATTACAGGAACGTTATAGTTAGACTGACTTTTCACTCGTACAAAACTATAGAAATTCAGTAGTTACAGTTAGCTGAGCTTGTGCCCATGCAATGCACTCAGGAAGGGTACTTAGAGACTCAGAGAGTGTTAGGCAGAGGCCACTGGCAGGGTCCATTTGCCTCAGGTCAGCTGGGAACTTTCAGAATGAGGCCCTGTGCTTTGCAACTTGTTGTCTTCCTGCAGCCACAAAGATATGCCAGCTGACCCTTGGGGTCCTCTTCTTTGTCCTGGGTACAAGAGGGGGCATGCTTCGTCCTTCACGTCTGCTCTCAGGTCACAAACAGCAGATCCAATCCCCTTCTGATCTTCTCCAGGTTCCGAAAGTGTCTGGCATTGCCATATTTCTGCCTGGCACTACTAGAGATGGGAGGAGATGTGACTCTTGGCCCTCCTCTTCCTAACTAATGAGTAAATGTTTCCAGAGGTAGCCCTACCTAATTCTGCAGCAGTTACTGTTTGCTTACTGCAAACAGGCCCAAAATGGCATGTGTTGTGGTATTTTCAAAAAAACTAAAGTCTTCGACCAAACAAAACTATGGGCCCGATGTAGGTCACCAAATACCGGTCGGTAACGGCTGAATTCGGCCGTTACCGACCGGTATCTGGTGATTGAGATGTAAGAGGCAATATTTTGTAAATTTACCGAATCTGTAAATTTACCGATTCTTTAAAATACCGAATCGGTAAATTTACCGATTCGGTAATTCCAGATGTAGGTAGCACTGTTTACAGTGCTACAGGCCTTCAGAATTCGGTATTTCACCACCTGGGTGATAAAATACCGAATACAGGTGTACATGCACATCTGTGCATGTACACCTGTGCCATGTGACAGACAGACATGCCCTTAGGTCATGTCTGTGTACTACATGGCACACATGCCTGTATTTGGGGTGCTAGAGGGTGTCAAAGTGACACCCCCTGCACCCTTGCTGCAATCGGTATTTACCGAATCGGTAAATACCGATTCGGTAATGCCCATTGATTCCTATGGGCTTCAATGCCCATAGGAATCAATGGGCATTACTGAATCGGTATTTACAGAATCGGTAAATACCGAATCTCAACGACTCGGTATTTACCGATTCTGAAATACCTACACCCCCCCCTCCATTTTACCACTTCTTAAATACCAAATCGGTATGATTCGGTATTTAAGAAGTGGTAAAATTTAATTACCTACAACGGGCCCTTGGTCTCTCAGGTTTGGGGGTATTCTTGGGGAGAATACTATGGTGCTAATAGTGTCTTCCCACACCTACCACTATCATTTAGTTTTAAGTAGGCACTGCACCCACAATTAACCCAGAGACAGAAGTCTGAAGTTGAGCAAAAGCATTCCCCTCCTGCAACCAGACCGGGGATCCACAGGAATTGTTTTGGCATCCTATTCTCTTCCTTTTAAGAGTGCCCCAAGTATTACATGCACCTCAACAGAGATGTC
The DNA here is from genome assembly GCF_964261635.1 of Lissotriton helveticus. Classification (NCBI taxonomy): domain Eukaryota; kingdom Metazoa; phylum Chordata; class Amphibia; order Caudata; family Salamandridae; genus Lissotriton; species Lissotriton helveticus. Next base: position 555,142,990 of record NC_136069.1, on the reverse strand, counting down.
AAACAGGGTTTAATACTGTGGTAGCACAAGATGCCCACAGCTTCTGTTGTAAATATTCTGGTGAGTTCAGAAGAGGTATCTACCTATTGTTTGCTCCTGGGAGGCCTTTCACACCGATTTCACAATTATTCAAGGCTGAGCATAGAGAGGGAGTTTACAAAGGCTTATTTTAATTAGCCCGCTTACAGTTCAGACAGGTAAAGTGTAACTTTCTAAATGTTACTTTTTCTTTTATGTTTATTAAAATTACAACTTCACCATTGAATTATGTTTTGTTAGCTATTAAAAATAGTTGTTTAAATTTGTTTCTAGCTGACCTCTCTACCAGGTGAGATCTGCAGCGGCTTTGTCCCCTTGGTTTTTTGGGATCCCCCGGTCAGCTACTGGAAGTCTTAAGCTTCGGAATTTACCGTGGGACAAACCTGAAATCCGAGCTGAGTCGCTGTGTGACATCGGTTTACCCCTCGATGTCGGTTCAGTTACTTTATGGAGATTTTTCCAAATGTTGCTCCAAACATTTCCATACTTCTGGAACTTCTTTTAGAGGTTCCTCTCAAGGAATCAGATTGTCTAAAACACAAATCCAAGGATCCAGAATCTCTGAGTTGCTCCTCAGAAGGCAAAACTGCAGTTCCTACAATACACCTGGACAAATCCTTAAAAGTTCACTGGACGTAATCCAGATTGGGGACTTCTTGGTGGAGATGGTACAGGTGAGCTATGTTAACTCTACTCCACTCGTTAATCATTTCTGAAGCAAGGCAAAGTCCTCCGGGCTGAAGATCAAGTATGCAGCAGGAGCAGTCCTTCTGAGTAACATCCTTTGGGGTGCAGACCAGGGTTCCAACAGGGCACTCCCATTTCTCCTTGTAGTTTTAGGCAGCAGATCTGATTTGCTATGCATCTCTCAGATATTTATTCAATTTTCTGGGGCAACTAGCAGGTGGGGGCCATGACCAATGGGTTATAGGGTACCACCCAAAAGCATTACAGTTCCTCCAAAGTGTGGCATTTTAGGTCTCACATAGCACTACACTTTTAAATTCAAGATGGAGAATACCTCTCTGTTGGAGTAAGACCTGGCTTAGCCAAAACAGTGGTGTGGCTCATTTCCCGGAACACTCCTCTTCCAGTCCTCCCACAAATTCCATTCCAGGGGATACTATCTGGCTGTGGGATAAAGGAAGAGGGAGTAGGCCTGGTTGGCATTTATTACTGCCCTGCTCTATTTGAAGATCAGTTTGATTCACCCAACTCCTGCCATGGCCTGGTCATTGCAGCTGCAGAGCTCCGCTCATCAGATAACCTCTGTTTCTGTGGAGGCCACTTATAAACTCATTGATTAAAGCAGTTTGGCTAAGTTCAATATGGGATGGCCAATCAGGAGAGTTTGGTAGAAGGCTGCATTGTGGCTCAGATTCAAGAAAATTCTATAACTTGTTTTCTGTTTAGTTACGATGTATTCAACAGTGGAAAGTTGTTGGATTTGTTTGGATTAACAATCTTTAAGTCCTTTAAATATTAATTTAGCTCTCTCCTCTGTATTACAGTATTCCCAAGTTAGCCTATGGAGCTAAAATGCTACAATGGGGGTAAAAATGAATGGGTGGTTTTTCACTCACCAGGAAATATAAAACATCTTTTAAAATGCCCTTGCCTATTTTATACGGCACCCTACCCTGGAGGTACCTAGGGCAGACCTTAGGGGTGACTTATAGGTAAAAATAAGGTAGCTTAATACTTTGGAAGTACCTATACATCCAAAATCGAATTTTCATATAATTTCAATTTAAAACAGCTTGCAAAGCAGGGCTGACTTTTAAAGTGACAGCTGCTACCTCTTGTATTTTGTTGGCTCACGATTGTCATTTTTGCTTCATTTAATGTAACGTTTGCTGTTGTATTTTGCTCACTTGTAATGTTCTCATGTATCAGTTCTGTTCCTATTGTGAAGCGCTCTGACACCTTCGGGTAAAGTCAGCGCTATATAAAAACGCATAAATAAATAAATAAATAAATAAAGTAGTGCACACTTGAGTGTCACGAAGATGCTAGGCCTCTAACCCTATATACCCTGCCATATATACAGGTATGTTGTCAGTGCCAACTGTAATTACACCTGATTACCATATACATTTTTAATAAGATCATGTGCCCCTAGGCTTGGTTATCAGAGCCCGGGGTGTAGTCAGTGTCAGTTATCACCAGCATCAGTCAAAAACTAGAGGAGATAAGGGAAAAAAAGGATTACTTTATCACACCTTGGTACTGGAGGGACATGGTAACTTTAATTTTCCACTTCTGTCACTTTTAAAAACCATGCACCCTTCCTTCTGGGCTACAGAGCCTGCATAGGGGTCACAAACTAATATTTAAAAGGGTGGTTTTTACTCTGTCAAAAGGGTTATTTTAACAGATCATACTGTATCAGTCAGGCTACACCGGCTAGGCCTGTAGCCTTGTGCGCACTGACACTGTAGAGGATGGCAGCACCAGAATACCCTCATGGGCTGTAGTGTGCCTACAAGTACACATAACATAACACAACACAATAGGTGCTGCAGTTCACAAGTGGCATTTACCTCCCAGGCCCTGAATGCTATGTATAAACCATATACTAGGGACTTATGCGCAAGTTTAATGTGCCAATCAGCAGTAAGCCAATATAACCATGGTGAAAGGGGAGCACAGGCACTTTAAAACTGGTTAGTAAGCTTAAAGTGCACAGTATATTGATTTCTAAATCCAACAGAAACATTGGGTCCAGCATATAGGGAAAAATCTGCGCTGACCATGCAGAAAAGGTGAATTTCTTACAATAATCATCACATTGGTGTGAGCTATATAATTGTGATATGTTGTGAGGTGCTACCCATCATCCCAGTGTAAAGGTGATGCCCACCACATAGTTCTATGATGTCCCATAGACATCATCAAGATGTCAATTTGTGTTGAGATATGGGAATATTTCAACGAAAGATGACAGTGCACACCTCTTTGTTCCCATTTTTAGCTAATTCTCAAATTCTCCTTTTAAACTTGTCGCGTGCAGCCCGGTGACGTGGTATGCCCTCCAGCCACGTGGTATAAACAAGATAATAAGCTTAGAGCGAAGTATCACTCTAACCGGACGCACATCTGATTCATAGTGATGCTCTTCAATATACCACAACATTTTCATGTTCAAGAGTGTTTATATTGTTGATATTCCATCGTTTCAATCAATTATAAAATCCTTCTCCTCTCACAAGGGAGACGATTGATCATGCAAGGAAAGTTTCTAATGCGTCAGATATGCTAATCCAAGCCTTTTTCTGAAGCACGAAGTTTACATGAAACATCCTCAGTAGTAGTAAATCAAGTTCCCAATGCATTTCGAGCTATTTTTAGCTCTTCGTCAGAGGTTTACTGTAAATATTTAAAACAACAACATTTAGACTGTGTGATCTATCCTTTAAAACTAGCACAAAACTATTCAACATTTTGTTCACAAATTCGTGCTGAGTTGTAATCCTTAACTCTTAATCAATGTTTTCCCTCTAACTGTGTTCTCATGCACTGTTAACAATGCCCAAACTACTGTCTCTCAAGCTGTATACCCCACCCTCTATTCCCTCCTTTCCTTTGTCAATCCCCCGCTAACAATTCTCCATTATCACATAATGCCTTCCGCGGGAGCCCTCGTCTGAACCCTGACGAATTTTAAGACTTTTTTGTGTTTAATTTTGTGTACTTACTACTTTTATTAAAAACTTACCTGACCCTCGCAGGGACCTCTCCCTGCCTCGTTTTCCCCCGTGCAGCCGAGGTAGACGCTGCAGCGGGGTCAGCCTCTCTCGCTCGCCGCCATCTGCGAGCCGCTCCCCGAGCCACGCCCACTCTCTTTTGGCCACGCCCACTTTGGGCTTAAAGGTAGGAGCTGATTGCTAGCTCGCCATTGGATCCTCCCCTGCCTTCCGCGGGAGCCCTCGTCTGAACCCTGACGAATTTTAAGACTTTTTTGTGTTTAATTTTGTGTACTTACTACTTTTATTAAAAACTTACCTGACCCTCGCAGGGACCTCTCCCTGCCTCGTTTTCCCCCGTGCAGCCGAGGTAGACGCTGCAGCGGGGTCAGCCTCTCTCGCTCGCCGCCATCAGCGAGCCGCTCCCCGAGCCACGCCCACTCTCTTTTGGCCACGCCCACTTTGGGCTTAAAGGTAGGAGCTGATTGCTAGCTCGCCATTGGATCCTCCCCTGCCTTCCGCGGGAGCCCTCGTCTGAACCCTGACAAATTTTAAGACTTTTTTGTGTTTAATTTTGTGTACTTACTACTTTTATTAAAAACTTACCTGACCCTCGCAGGGACATCTCCCTGCCTCGTTTTCCCCCGTGCAGCCGAGGTAGACGCTGCAGCGGGGTCAGCCTCTCTCGCTCGCCGCCATCAGCGAGCCGCTCCACGAGCCACGCCCACTCCCTTTTGGCCACGCCCTGAACAGCCCTATATATCATGTGTTTCCCCCGGTCGCGCAGCGGATGGGCGCAGCGGGCGCGCCTAAGGCAAGCCCGTCTGTGCCCGTCCGCGACCGGACGGGCCCAGGGCCCCGAGATGCTGCCCTTTCCATCACTTATTCCCCCGCTTCACTCAGAAACCTCCAGCGGCCCTCTTGTGCCCTTTCATCCACAACTTGGGATCGCCTGGTGTCCCTCGGCATCCCGGCTGCCCTGCCTTCTCCCAGACTCACCCGGGCACTCGTGTCTGTCCCCACCCCGCCCGAGACTTGCATTCGCATACTGTATCTTAATACACGTTCTCTTCCGCAACATCAGGCCGACATCTTTCTTTTGCTGACAGCCGAGAACCCAGACATCCTGTTACTTACTGAGACCTGGCTGTCCGACCTCTCCCTCCCTGACATCCTGGCTGCCCTACCGCCTAACTACTACATGCTGAACGCCAATCGGCCTAACGGCCGCCGTGGCGGGGGGGTGGCGGCAGTCATACGCAAAGACTTACCTTCCATCACGTCTTCTTCACTATGTCTCCCTGATGTCGAGAATCTCGTCATCAGCCTGACAACTGAAGCTGGTGCTTTGACCCTTATTGTCCTATACCGCCCCCCTACTCCTATGCCCCTGTTTCCTGCCGCTCTCTGAGAGCAGCTTTCTGCTTTGATGACTTCTTCAGCCAGTGTCGCCATGTTTGGAGACTTTAATTATTGGTTCAACCACGCTGATGCTGGCCCCCATGCCATCGAATTGTTTGAGGCGCTTCTCAGCCTCAATTTGACTCAGCATGTCACCTCCCCTACCCACACCGGGGGTAATATCCTAGACCATATCTGGACACAGGGGTTGTCGCTTTCTGGCCCGACTATCTCCCCTTGTGTCTGGTCTGATCACTCATTGATCGAATCCTCCATTTTCGTAAAGGGCCTGGTTAGGCCTCCTCCTCTGGATGGAGGGTCCGCCCGAAAATGGAAGACCCTCGATTCATCTGCCTTCCTCTCCTCTCTTGCTGAGACCCAGCCTCCAATTCCTGACTCCCCAGATGTCAACATCATGGACGCCAACATTTCCCATTGGCTTACGATGGCTAGCGACCTATTTGCACCCTTGTCTTGATTTCCTCGAACACGTCTCAATAACTCTCACAAATGGTATAACCCTGCCCTAAAACAACAACATCTTGAGCTGCGCCAATTGGAGCATAGATGGAGGCGCAATTACCTTAGCTCTGACAGGAAAGCGTATGTGTCCGCACGGAAAGCCTATAAAAAAGCCATTATTACAACTAAGTCTGCCTTCATCTCCAACAGAATTCTAACAGCCCCCAACAAATCCAAAGAGATCTTCAAGGTCCTCGGCGAATTAACATCGGACGCCAGCACACTCCCGAATCCGCCTCCCTCCTCTGAGTCATGTAATGCTTTAAATTCTTTTTTTATCGACAAGATCATCACAATAAAAATTTCCATTCCCCACTCCCTCCCCCCAGCCACAGTAGTATCCTCCCCCGTCAATACCTCTACCCTGTCCCGGTTCCCTACACTCGACCCGGAATCTCTTGCCAAGCTGTCTATCCGTGTAAAATCTGGATCCCCCAAGGACTGCTGCCCCCCCTCTGTGCTCCGCGATATCTGTCACATCCTTCCACATTGCATTCTTCCTTTACTTAATTCCTCCCTTAACTCCGGTATAGTCCCCAGGTCATTTAAGGAGGCCGTACTGGTGCCCCTGCTAAAGAAACCCGGCGCTGACCCAGCAGTCCTTACTAACTATCGGCCCATCTCCCTCTTGCCCTTCCTGTCTAAAATCCTGGAGGCTCATGTCACGACCTGCCTCTCGCAATTCATCGAGGAGTCCAACTTCCTGGCGTCCAACCAGGCCGGTTTTAGACCAGCCCACTCTACCGAGGCTGTGATTCTTGCCGTGTTGGACAACCTCAGAAGCAACGCTGACAGAGGATCACCCCAGGCATTAGTTCTACTTGACTTATCGGCGGCATTCGACACGGTGGACCATAACATCTTAATCCACCGTGTCGAGTCCGCCGGGGTCTGCGGGGCTGCCCTGTCCTGGATTAAATCCTTCTTAGAGGAGAGGTCTCAGGCAGTTAGCTTGGGTCCTTTTAGCGCTACCAGTGTTTCGTCTTCTTGTGGGGTCCCTCAGGGATCTTCCCTGTCCCCCCTCCTTTTTAATCTGTATCCCCAACCCCTCCTTCACTCCCTAGGCAGGTGGGACGTCACCGTGTTTAATTACGCGGATGATCTGCAACTTATTTTCCCCCTCGCCTCCCCTGACGCTGTCACCAACTTCCAGACGGCCATGACACACATCCAGCACTGGATGAATCAAAATCAACTAAAGCTCAATCCGGGCAAGACTGAGCTCCTTCTCCCTGGGAGAATGTGGTAAATAAAATATTACCCTGTCATAATTTCTATAAATAAACAAGTATCATGCAGTAAATGAGAGGCAGAGTCCGTGGTGTCCGATTCAAAAGGGATTTAATCTCATAACTCGAGTTAAGGGAGAATCTGTTCCATCACCACTAAGGTTCAGGAAGGGTCTTCTAAACATTTATTTACAGAGTACATATTTATAGTACAATCTTGTACATAGGGAGGAGCGCTCGAGGCAGAGCAAGAGAGAAAAGAAGATAAGAGCATGTGGGCGTGAATATGGGCGTGCATTTGAGGAGGAGTCATAGGTGGGTGGATACATGGAGGGGGTTGCATGGCAGGCTGGAACTTTGCCCTACTGGTGTGTGCAGCTTGATCATGACGTGCAACAGACGTGTAACTGGGGGAAAAGCTGACATACAGTCTAGTAGAGAGGCCTTCAGTGTCAGGGCGACCAGCACGTCTGGTATTATCTGATATCTTGAGTCCGGGGATGTTGTATCTGAAGCAAAGGTCGCTCATCACTAAGAGCCAGAGAGGGCATATATTTCTTCGTTCATTGCATGGGGGCCGTGGGCTTTATACGGATGCAAGCTCTGTAATTTACTTAAACGGAGACAGAAAGGCTAGGCCCTATCTCTGCAGACGGGTTCTGTTTACCTTCTTCACTGGGCAGGAATGTGATTCTGTGCAACAAGCAGATAACTATTTTGCAAAACACTGTCTTGGCACCCCGTGCTGGGCCTCTTTCGGCTGAGCCAGAAGTATGCGAGGTCAGGGATACGTAACTGTAGCTTTCAGCGTGTCTGGAGTCATGAAAAACCCTAATTTCAGAGACGGGCTCAGGCTGAGCCACAAAATGGGTTCATCGTGATTTATTTAAAAGTGCACAATGCAAATACATGGACCTTAATGCTAACTTAACGTTTCTTACATGGGAGACTTGATGACTGGCATCCTAATGCAGGACGTAAATGCAGAGGCCTTGTGATTCAGGCCACTACAGGAAAATGCATGCATGACATGCACATACATTAAACATAGGGTACACGCAGGGGACATATTGGTCATGTAAAATTTAATCTTCCTCATTCCCTCCTTGTCCCCTACTTTACCCTTCAAGACACATCTATAGTCATGAGACCGTATAGTTGATCATACAGCATCATCTGTTCATCTTTAATCCTTTGTATACGTGGGTGTGGAACACAGGCAGTCGCACACAGGCCGCAAATGGCCGGGCCACACTGCAGACAGAGACAGCAACCGAATATCATAAGCAGTATCATTCCTAGGAACGACAACACTTTCCATCCCCATGCCGATATTACACCCCAGAGCCAACTGGACCAAGTCCATGTGCCTGGGTCTTGATGTATATCATGAGCAATCTTGTGGAGGCTTGTTATTGCTGCGTACACAGATGGCGCGTTATTAGGGATGAAAATGCAGCAACTAGAGCCAATCACTCTACAAGCCCCGCCCCTATCCGCCAGGATGACGTCAAGAACAAGGCGGTTCTGAAGAACAACAAGTCTCATGGCAGACTGCTCCTGGGTCAAATTCGCCAGAGCAGATGCAGTCAAATTCACTACTGCTTCCAGAGTTCTTGTTGTTAACCTGCGTATCACTTTACTGTTTTGGATGGGACCTATGAAGAAAAAGAAACCTTTGTTGAAATCTGTATATTGCTCCCAAGCTGTTTCAGCCTGATCGATCTCTGAGGCATCGGTCTCTCTCCGTTGTCTAACATGCTCTAGTCGTGAATCTCGATGGTAATGGGATGGGGCTAGAAAGACGGGTGGCAGCAGGAACGCTATATAACATGTCCCACCCCAGTCTGGGGGCAGTTGTACATAGGCTGTCTGACCGCAAATTAAATAGGTATGGCGTGATTTTTGAAAGAAGACTGTCCTTTATCGTTAAACTCTACTACATCTTCACACTCGCTGTGTCCCATATGTACTGAGCCTTTCTTTCTAACACACAAATCACCTTTTACCGGTAGGACTGAAATAAACGGTGGACCTATATTTTTCATGGGCTGAACGTTCAGCATTACAAAACTAACGGATGCATTTCCTTGCTCGTACTCTTCGTTTTCTAACTCTGTTCCCTTCCTTTGGGGAAATCCGTCTTTGTCTGGAAAACATGCCTTATTCATTACTTTATTCAAGTTTCCATATATCCATTCATCTTGGTAAACTATGGACTTTCTGTCCAGTGAGGTCATTAAGGCAAACCATGCTCCGCACGAACCATTGTGGGAGAACGGTAAGGGGAAGAAGGGCAGAACTCCCTTCGTCTTTTGATAAGGTGGCAGTTGGCCACATACCCAGCAATCAGTCGCATTGCTGGTCTGATGAGAACGGTGTAACATTCGAATGAAAGTATTGTTACGCAGGGCAAGTCGATATGACAGTTCATGAGGTGGCAGGTCACAGAATGTATGCTCTACCGTGTTGTTAAGGGAAGAGTGCATATGTGAGAAAATAGGAGGAAAGAAAACATGTAGTATCAAACTTACACAGATGATAACAATGCACATAAAAAATAAAATAATCAAAGAAACTATACATCTACTATTGTATTGTATTGTGGTATACTTCTATAGCGCAAACCTGTCACCTCCAAGGGCATCCTGGCGCTTTGACCCCTAATCCAGCAAATTCAGCAGCCTAGCCTGTTCCAGGGAAGAGGTAAATTTTCAGCGCCTTTCTAAAGGCTAAAAGATCCTCAAGGCTTCTCAGGGATAGTGGCAGGGAGTTCCAGAGTTTGGCCGCCGCTACTCTAAACGATCGGCCACCCATCCTCACTCTCTGGAAGCGTGGAACTACTAGTAGCCTAGATGAAGAGGAGCGTAAGGCTCGAGAAGGGAGGTACCAGTCAAACATTCTCTGCAGAGGGATCGGGCCCAGGCCATGGATAGCCCTGAACACAATACAGGCTGCTTTATAGCGAACGCGTGACTGGACCGGCAACCAGTGGAGTTCCTGTAACGCTGCTGTTGCAGAGCTATAGTAAGGGCGGGAGAGGGCAAGTTTGGCAGCCATATTTTGCACCCTTTGGAGCTTGCTCAGAAGTGTTGCCGGGGCCTCCAGAAGTAGTGCGTTACAGTAGTCGAGACGACTTAGGATGGTACTACGCACTACTTCGGGTCTGGCTTGCTCAGGGAGGAGAGGTAAGACCTTGCGCATCATGCGGATCAACATCATGCACGTTGAGGTGGTTTTATTTACGTGCAGGTCCAGCTGCAGGTTGGGCCCAAAAATAACACCCAGGTTACGTGCCGAACGTGCGGCTGACACCGACTCAGAAAAAGACGGAGGCCAGAAGTCATCTGGGAGATCTCGGGGAACTCGGTCATTGGAGCAGTATAGGACCTCTGTCTTAGTTCCATTGAACTGTAATGAGTTCAAGCGGAGCCATTCCGCAGTCGCCTGCATGCACCGATGGAAGGTCTCCAACGGGACTGCGTCCTGTCCCTCCAGTGAGAAAACCAGCTGGGTATCATCCGCATAGTTAAATGCGGAGATCCCAAATGATTTGATGAGCTGGACGAGAGGGCGGAGGTAGATATTAAAGAGTATAGGGCTGATGGCAGAGCCCTGAGGTACTCCATGCCCTACTCTCCGCTCCTCTGAACTGAAGGGAGGGAGCGAGACCCGTTGTTGACGGTTGTCCAAGTAGGAGATTAACCAATCCCTGGCCCTACCTTTGACCCCGCACTCCTCCAGCCTCGAGATCAAGGTGGGATGGCTGACCGTGTCGAACGCGGCCGACATGTCGAGCAGCACCAGAAAGGCTGCCCGACCACTGTCGACTCGCGCCCGCAGATTGTCCAACACGGTCACCAACGCGGATTCCGTCCCATGAGCAGGGCGAAAACCGAACTGTGTCTCATCCAACCAGATGTTCCCTTCTAAGAAGCCGGACAGGGTGCGGGTGACCAATTTTTCCATGATTTTGACTGGAAAAGGAAGCAGGGAAATTGGTCGGTAGTTGGAGAGGCAAGCAGGGTCAAGCGTAGATTTTTTTAGAAGCGGAGATACCACTGCCTTCTTCCAGCAGCCCGGTACCGTCCCTGTTTGAAATGACTGGCAACAGATGGAATGCAAGGGCTGGAAGAGATCCTCCTGAAACACCTTCCAGAGTTTTGACGGAAGAGGATCAAGAGGCGAGCCAGAAGAGATCGTTAGGGCTAGGCTGCCAAACTCCTCCAAGGAGGGAAGGGGAAAGCTACTCAGCTGGGGTCAACTGGCCACAGTCGCCGGAGCTCCCAGGCTGAGGGCCGGGTCCGGTGAGGGAGGGCAGAAGCTACTCAACTGGGGTCGACTGGCCTCAATCGCCGGAGCTCCCAAGCTGGAAGCTGAATCCAAGGAAAGTAAGGAAAGGCTACTCAGCTGGGGTCGACTGGCCTCACACGCCGGAGCTCCCAAACTGAGAGCCGAGTCCAAGAGGGGAGGGGAGAAGCCACTCAGCTGGGGTCGACTGGCCATAATCACCGGGGCTCCCAGGCTGAGGGCCGGGTCCGAGGAGGGAAGGGAAGGGAAAAGCTACTCAGCTGGGGTCGACTGGCCTCAATCGCCGGAGCTCCCAAACTGAGGGCCTGGTCCTCTGGTCAGGGTCGACTGGAAGGCGTGGTCGGAGCTTCCAAACAGAGGTGAGCCGCCCTCTGCAGGGGTCGACTGGCCACCTCTTCCGGAGCTCCCAGACCAGTGGTGGACTTGGCGGGGTCCTGCAAGCCCTCCAGGATTTTACGGGTTTTCTCCTCGAAGGCATCAGCAAGCTGGAAGCTGAATCCAAGGAAAGTAAGGAAAATCTACTCAGCTGGGGTCGACTGGCCTCAGACGCCGGAGCTCCCAAACTGAGAGCCGAGTCCAAGAGGGGAGGGGAGAAGCCACTCAGCTGGGGTCGACTGGCCTCCATCGCCGGAGCTCCCAAACTGAGGGCCTGGTCCTCTGGTCAGGGTCGACTGGAAGGCGTGGTCGGAGCTTCCAAACAGAGGTGAGCCGCCCTCTGCAGGGGTCGACTGGCCACCTCTTCCGGAGCTCCCAGACCAGTGGTGGACTTGGCGGGGTCCTGCAAGCCCTCCAGGATTTTACGGGTTTTCTCCTCGAAGGCATCAGCAAGCGAGTCACAAAGAGCTTGCGAAGAGGGGACAGCACTGGCCACACACGTAGGGTGGGCAAGGTCCCTAACGATTGTAAAGAGGGCTTGTGCCTTGTTAGGGGCCTGATTCAGGGTGGATTCAAGATAGGTCACTTTGGCCATCTTGATCTTCGCCTTATATTGTTTATGGCGGCCTTGAAAGCAATTTTCTCCGGGTCCAGATACTGTTTCCTCCAGGCCCTTTCTGCGCGTTTGCAGTCAAGCTTGAGCTGGCGTATTTCGCTCGTGTACCAGGGACTAGCTCGATTCACCCTCCCTCGTAACTTCCGGAGGGGTGCAAGCTTATCCAGCGAGCTCGAAACGGACTGGCAGAAGAGAGTATAACTCTCTTCGGCTGTGTCGCCAAGCTTAAACTCCTTACCTAAGATGTTCGGTAATGGAAAGGTTTTAAGAATTCGGGACCAAGGTCTCTCTAGCTTAGCTAGCGAAATTCCAGCCTTTCGTGAGATATGGTCCTCTAGACATAGAGAGAACATGATCAGATAGTGGTCTGTCCAAAACTGGCACTTAATATCATCTAGTGATACCCATGTTGGATCTGCAAATACTAAGTCCAGAATATGACCCTTCTGATGCGTAGAGGCGTTCACCAACTGTTCCAGATTAATATCCGTGCATGCTTGACTAAGGGAGAGGAATGCATTGTCTAGTGAACCGCCTGCCCACAGGTTGAAGTCACCAAGAATCAGTAACTTGGAGTGGGAGCTAGAGAGTTCGAAGATCAAGTCAATGAGGAGCGATATGGAAGGTGCCGGTCCCGGGGGACGATAGCATAGAACACCTGAACACAGTATAAACTCCTGCTGTTTGACTGTGAAACCCATCAGTTCAAATCCCGGTACTTCCCGAATCTTTAGCTGGGAGAGGGTCAGCGAGTTTCTGTAAATGAACCCGATTCCCCCTCCTCGATTGAGTGGGCGTGGAGTATGACTGATTTTATAGCCTGAGGGACAGGCTAAGCCCAGCTCAACCTCACAGTCCTCTCGAGTCCACGTTTCTGTAAGAAACAGGACATCGAGTCTTTCTGATTCGATGAGGAAGGCAATCTCCGTATAGTGCTTGCACAGGGATCTGACATTAAGCAAGCCACAGGAGATTCGCCTCCCAGTTGGTTCCCTAACCGGATCCTGACAGGGTCTCAGCCCGAGAGTAGGCTGTGCGAAGTGGGCCCGAGGGGCGAGAGGTAGCGGCCCTAAGCGCGTCCGTAGCGCGAACGGGCGCAAACGGGCTTACCTCTGGCGCACCTCCGGCGCCCCTACGGCGCACCCGCTGCGCACCGTCGCTGCGCACTTGTTTAGTGGCCATCTTATATGGCCGACGGGTATCGCGTGGGTCCTGGCAGGGCGAGTGGCTCTCCCTCACCCAAGATGGCGCCCAGTGAGGAAAGACCTTCTCCCCACTCCAAAATGGCGCTCGAAACCGGCGCGATGCTGTTGCAATGCCCCCGAGTCCCTTCTATCCCACAAATGTGGGTGTAGAGCAGTTAAAGTGCGGGTAAGAGCTCCCTTGATTCCCCCTAAGCGGCGCAGGCAATTTAAAATAAAAAGCGCGATCGCTCTGCGCAAAACAGGATAATGCAAGTAAAGTAAAATATTAAAAATTCCAGAGCAGGAGGAGCGTTCTACACGCAGCGATAGTGCTGGAGTTTAGGGTCAGACTGAAACGAAGAAGGAGGTCCTACTTTAATAGCCTCCTCCTCCAATGCGTGGGTCCTGGCAGGGCGAGTGGCTCTCCCTCACCCAAGATGGCGCCCAGTGAGGAAAGACCTTCTCCCCACTCCAAAATGGCGCTCGAAACCGGCGCGATGCTGTTACAATGCCGCCGAGTCCCTTCTATCCCACAAATGTGGATGTAGAGCAGTTAAAGTGCGGGTAAGAGCTCCCATGATTCCCCCTAAGCGGCGCAGGCAATTTAAAATAAAAAGCGCGATCGCTCGGCGCAAAACAGGATAATGCAAGTAAAGTAAAATATTAAAAATTCCAGAGCAGGAGGAGCGTTCTACACGCAGCGCTAGTGCTGGAGTTTAGGGTCAGACTGAAACGAGGAAGGAGGTCCTACTTTAATAGCCTCCTCCTCCAATGCGTGGGTCCTGGCAGGGCGAGTGGCTCTCTCTCACCCAAGATGGCGCCCAGTGAGAAAAAACCTTCTCCCCACTCCAAAATGGCGCTCGAAACCGGCGCGATGCTGTTGCAATGCCCCCGAGTCCCTTCTATCCCACAAATGTGGGTGTAGAGCAGTTAAAGTGCGGGTAAGAGCTCCCTTGATTCCCCCTAAGCGGCGCAGGCAATTTAAAATAAAAAGCGCGATCGCTCGGCGCAAAACAGGATAATGCAAGTAAAGTAAAATATTAAAAATTCCAGAGCAGGAGGAGCGTTCTACACGCAGCGCTAGTGCTGGAGTTTAGGGTCAGACTGAAACGAGGAAGGAGGTCCTACTTTAATAGCCTCCTCCTCCAATGCGTGGGTCCTGGCAGGGCGAGTGGCTCTCCCTCACCCAAGATGGCGCCCAGTGAGGAAAGACCTTCTCCCCACTCCAAAATGGCGCTCGAAACCGGCGCGATGCTGTTACAATGCCCCCGAGTCCCTTCTATCCCACAAATGTGGGTGTAGAGCAGTTAAAGTGCGGGTAAGAGCTCCCTTGATTCCCCCTAAGCGGCGCAGGCAATTTAAAATAAAAAGCGCGATCGCTCGGCGCAAAACAGGATAATGCAAGTAAAGTAAAATATTAAAAATTCCAGAGCAGGAGGAGCGTTCTACACGCAGCGCTAGTGCTGGAGTTTAGGGTCTTGCAGTATTTCTCTTTCATTTTGCTCTTTTTACTATTGTCGTATGCGATCTTATACATGTCAGAAATCTAGTCTAACCGATTCACCACCTAGTGGACTTAAACAATTAAACCTCGTCTGACTTACTAGATCGTAACTTAGACCTATACTCTTGCTGTGGAGTCTTTTCTAGCAAAGGTGGCGCATAGTCTGTAATGTCTTTAATGTCTTTAATGTCTTTATTCTTTTCAAAAGTTCCAGATTGTCCAAAGTACCGCTTACAGTGTTGAGCGTGAAGCCATCCCTTGCGTCCCTCTACTTTAATCGCGGTCCTCGGGGTCAGTAACACCAACTTCGGCGCCTTCCAACGTGGCTCAAGGGGGCTTGATCGATCAAACTTCCGCACAAACACGAAATACCCAGGTGCTATGGCATGCTCCTTGACCTGGGTGTTGTCAGGGAAGGCGGCAGCAACCTGTGAACGACAAGAGAGTAGTGCAGACATCAAGGAAGCCAGGTAATCTGTCAGCATGTTACTGTCAACATCAGTTATTATCTTAGGCATAGGCGTACCCCACATATTTGGCGGTCTACCGAAAACTACTTCATACGGGGATAGGCCTGTTCTGGAATGAGCTACCATACGCATGTAAAAGAGGGCAACCGGCAAGGCTACCATCCAATCCACGCCTTTGTCGGCACAAATCTTTGCTAGCTTTGTCTTAATTGTCTGATTATGTCTTTCTACAAGGCCTGCTGCTTCAGGGTGTCGTTCACAATGGAACTTCCAAGTATATCCTAACAGAAGAGACACTTGTTTCATTAATTCAGAGGAAAATGGCTGGCCATTGTCTGAGTAGATGACACGGGGCAATCCGTATCTGGGAAAGAATTCACGCACCAATTGCCTGGCGGTTGTCACAGCAGTATAATCTGGAACTGGATATGCTTCTGTCCATCTAGTTAGTGCACACACAACTACCAAGACGTACTTATAACCTCTACATCTGTCCATTTGGATGTAATCCATCTGGAGGACCTCAAAAGGGTGGTCAGGAGGATGACATCCGCCTTGTTCCACCGGAATACCTTTACCTGGATTGAACTGTCAACAGATCATACATGTTCGTACTTTCTGTTTCGCTGCTGCACGCAGGTGCTTGTTAAACCAGATATTCTGTAAGCTGTCTATCATTGCCTTTTCTCCCAAGTGTGCTGGACTATGTGTTGTGTTTATGATTACTTGTACCATGGAATCTGGAAGAAACCATGTGCCTTTTCCCTTAGTCATCCAACCTTGGTCAGTCTGGACCCCTCCTTGTTCAGTCCATTTCTTTATTTCATCTGTAGTGGCATGTGTTTGTATGTCGAGTACATCCTGAGAAGGGTCCCTGACTGTCATACTTTTTGTCAGTAACGGTACCTCTGTCCTTGTCGTGTCTGTTGGTGTCTGGGCTGTAAGTTTAGCAGTTCGGTCTGCCAGGTCATTACCCTGGGAAATGGTGTCTGTAACTTTGGTGTGAGCTTTGCATTTCAGGATAGCTATGGCTGTAGGTAAATGTATTGCTTCCAACAGGGCTTGAATAAGCGGGCCGTGCTGAATTTTGGCCCCATGAGAGGTCAAGAAACCTCTCTCCCTCCATAGTACTCCGAAATCATGAACTACGCCAAAAGCATATTGTGAGTCGGTATAAATGTTCACTCTCAAGTACTTAGCTCTTATGCAGGCTTGTGTCAGAGCGATGAGCTCTGCTGCTTGTGCTGGCAGTGTGTCTATTCTTTGTGTCTCTATGACTTCAGTAGCAGTGGTCACGGCATATGCTGCTACTAACTCTCCTGCACTCGTTCTCATGCATGATCCATCTACATAGAGTGTTAGGTCAGGGTCTGGAAGTGCAATTTCTGTCAGGTCTTGTCTTGGTTTCGTCACTATATTCATTATTTCCACACAGTCATGTGGTGGTGCATTTACTGTACTTGAGGGCAAAAGTGTAGCAGGGTTTAGAATATTACATCGTCTGATCTCTATGTGTGGTTGACATAATGTTAGTTCATATCCTGTCAGTCTCGCTATAGTCAAATGTTGTGTCTGTGTCCTGTTTAAGAGAACCTCTACTGCATGTGGTACCTGTACTGTCAGGGGGTGTCCCAGCACTATCGAGTCACTTTGTCTTATGGCTAGGGCTGTTGCTGCAACCGATTTCAGACACGCAGGCAGAGCCTGGGCCACTGGGTCTGGTGTACTAGAAAAATAGGCACATGGCTTGTGTTTTCCTGCTTGATCTTGTGTGAGGACAGATAATGCTGTTCCATCCCGTTCAGTTACGAAAAGCATGAAAGGCTTGTTGTAACATGCAGTCGCTAAAACTGGAGCTTGACATAATGCTCTTTTTAATTCCTCAAATGCCAATGTATGTTCCTGTGTCCAAGGGAGGACAGTCGAAGTGGCTGCCTCCTGTGTAGTTAACTGTATGAGTGGTTTGGCTAGATAGGCATACTGGGGAATCCATTGCCTACAGTATGAAGTGAGGCCAATGAATGCAGGTACTTCCTTCTGTGTTTTGGGCTGTGAAAGGTTAGAAATGAGCTGTATACGTTCTTGTGTTAGCTGTCTACCCTCCTTGGACAGCAAGTGTCCAAGGTACACCACTTGCTGTTCACAGAACTGTAACTTTGAAGGGGAAACTTTGTGCCCCTTGTCTGCCAGAAAGTGTAAAACTGTCAGTGATGCATTTTCGCATTCTGGTTCTGATCGTGCTGTAATTAGGATGTCGTCTACGTACTGGAGTAGAGCAGTGTTGGGAGGCATATAAATACTGTCCAGCTGTCTTTTTAATGCTTGACTGTAAATGCTAGGACTTTCTGTAAAACCTTGTGGAGCTCTTGTAAATACAAATCTACGCCCTTTTAAACTAAATCCGAAAAGGTATTGGCTATCTGGATGAATGGGAACACTAAAGAAAGCATTCTTCAAGTCTATGACAGTGAAGAACGTGGCCTAAGAATCAATAGCAGTCAGTAATGAAGAAATGTCTGGAACCACTGGATATTGTGGTACTACACATTTATTCAATTCTCGTAGGTCAACAACTAGTCGGTATACTGGTAGTACACTAGGGTCAGATCGTTTAAGGACAGGAATGACAGGTGAGTTACATACATTCGAGTCGGTCTCTACCACTACCCCTCGTGAAATGAGCTTGTCAACTATTTTCAATAAGGCTACTTCGGCCTCAGGTGGTAACTTGTATTGTCTAATACGTGGTAGTACTACTCCTTCCTTGATAGTGACATGGTGGGGTGTTATATTCATGTAACCTACGTCAGTTGGTCCTTGTGCCCATAGGTGCTGTGGCACATTCTGGAGTCTGTGGTCAAAATCAGTCAATACATAATGTCCCTTAAAATCACGTAAGAACAGTCGTACTCCTTCCGGAGAACAACAGATAACTGCTCCTAGTTCTTTTAATGTCTTCATACCAAGTAAGTTTTCTGGACATGATTTAGTAAGTAGCAAGTCTGTGGTACGTGACAGTGGACCAACCCCTAGGGAAACTGGTTTCGATACTTCATTAACAATAGGCTTTCCTGAAAATCCCAGGGAAACATTCTGTGAGCCTGAGAGAGGTGCCCCTGGAACCTCGTCATGGCTGATGGTAGTCCTGCTTGCCCCTGTGTCAATCAGAAACTTTCGGTCTTGTCCTAGTACACGACTATGTACATACGGACCCTCTTGATCTACAGGAACCTCAATAAGGGGCAAACCAACTTCCCTCTCGAGGCTGTTTCATGAGAACTGTTGATATTCTGGATAGTCTGACTGCGTGTACTGATACATTTGTGGTGTGGCATGAACAGGCGGTGGCGGAAAATTCGCTACTGTCTGCTGTGTGTTCTGTTGGGTGCTATTTTGTCTAGGAGTGTATTGTCGTTCTTTTGTCTTGCCTGTAGCTATATTGTGTTTCAGGACAGTACATTCATTTACATAGAGACCTGGTTGTTTGCAATAATTACAGTTCCCCTTAACAGGTGTCGTGTTATTTCTGTTCTTATTTGCCGGTACCGATTGGGCAACGAGCACCTTCATTTTTGTCTCTTTCATGCGTCTCTTTTCCTGATCCTGCTCTTCTCTAATCCTGTTCTGGTGATATTGTAGCATCTGTAACATTTGTGAAGGGCTGTTTGCTTGCCAAGTACTCTCAACCTTCAGTACTCTATTCTTGATCTGGGGTAAGGAATTCTCAACTAATTTGCTCACGAAAAGATGTGGAAATGATTCGCTACTTAGCTTAAGGCCACTATTAATAGTAAAACATTTCTCAAATATAGAATAGAAATCACTTGTGTCCTCTTCTTGTTTTTGTTTACAGGCTGAAATAGCATCCCAGTCTTCCTTTTTCGTAATCAATAATCTCGGTAAAACTTGTATTAGGAGTTCAGACAGTTCTCTAGCTTTTTCCCCAAGACCAACCCCCGGGAGCCTGCCTTTTTCTTCAGTTTCTAGTGCATCCCAGCTTAACTTTTTCTCGCCTACCTCCCAGTCTTTTTCCTTAAGCTTTTCATAAATACCAGCAGGCAACAGTACTTTCAGTAACTTCAGAATGTCAGCGTATGTATAATCTCCTATGCGGAGGATGTCTTTTAATTCTTGGTGAAACCCCCCCGGGTCTTTATCATGGCAGGGCAGCATCTTTTTCATTTCTAGTATTTCTAATTTTGTTAAGGGGGTGTAAACATACACCCGTTGCAACACATTGTCCGCATTTTTGACGGGATGTACCTCTCGTAGGGGGTTCTGTCTGTCTACGTGTAAGTTATTTCTGCCGTGGTGTGAGGTTGGAAGCATGCATGTGGTCAAAGAATTTATGTACTTATGTCGTTGATCCAGGATAACATTAATTAATTCAGTACCTAGGCCTGTCCATCTGTCTAGAAGCAAGTTGTCTAATAATTTATACAATTGACCGGGATCGGAATATTGACTCTCATACAACGTTATTAAATGTTGGACCATGTAAATACCAGCCAAACGCTGTTCGTTCTGTGGAAGGCTCAAGAAAGTCTGAGCCACTATATCACTGCTATATATATTAGAATTAGACACCCACTGGGTGGCTGACCGGGCCAACTCCATTTCGTGTGAGGTGGGAGGTCTCTCGCTCCCTATCCATTTTTTCAGGGCTTGTTCAGTAGCTTGGAACAGATTTTCAAGGGAATATCTTTCTTTTATAGCTGGCCCTTGTTTACGGTAGTCGAGGCACTTGGGTCTATCAAACTGTCGTGCATTGCCTACATAATTCATTTTGTCTTTTGGCTCGTCTACCTCTTCCGTTGATGACTCACTCTTCTCGTCAGACCCTGTTCTATGTATCGCTAATATTTCCTTTTGTATTTTCTTGTACATGCTCTCTGTCTGTCCCTGTTTATCATGTCTACCGGCATCTAAGTTATCACTCCATTCGATCAAACCAGGCTTTATATCTCCGTCACCTCCGTCTTGTTTCCTGATCAGGCAGTTAATAATAAAACGTAGGATATAGTTCTTAACCCCTATCTTTCTGTGTAGCATGGCTTGTACTATGCAATTGGGATCCTTTCCCGTTCTAATGAAACGGTACATGTTATCTAGGTGCTCTTTCATGTCTGGTAGTGTGTCCAAATATACGACGGCTTGTCTTAGTCTTAGTGAAATCACAAGCATTGAACCCTTTCCTGGTTCTGGATCATATATACAATGTGGAATTGCTACATCTACAGTAGGCACCCCTCCTCCTACTGCCCCGGGCACTAGATCATCTTTCCCGAGTTGCTGGAGCTGCTCCGCTGCTGGAGGCGGAGGGAAATCTGCATTTGCATAGTCTGGTAGGGGCTCGTCTAGATACGAGGAAATGAACGCCTCAGATACTGTCGGCTTTATTCTACGTACTCTATATGGTACAGGTGGTGGCGTTCGAGACCTACTGGGTGTTTCTGAGGTGGTCACTCTAGCTAGTTCTTCTGAGAGGACGGGATAAATACCAGTAACGACGGCATTTCTTTCTCTATCAGCCTGTTCTGTTTTGACCCGTTCCCCTTCCTCCCGCAGTTCTTTTTCTTTGGCTTTTTCCCCTGCTTGTTTAGTTCTCTCTACTTTATTAAATTCTTTCTCTGTTCTCCTATGTGACTCTTTGCGCCATAACTCAATGGCATCTTTCTGAGAGGGTCTTGACTTCTTTTTCCATAGCGCTTCCTCTACTCTCATAATGCATTCAGAATCCCATGTCCCCGAGACAGGCCATCTATACTTCTCCTCCAAATCTTTCGTGTAATCTACCCATAAGTCTAAAAACAAAATGGTGTCTAGCCCGTGCTTATTATACATGTAATGACCAGGTGTGTCTCTAGGCGGAATGTTAACTGACTCTTCTAGTATACCTTTCCTGGTCCCTATCTGACGTAATTTTGAAAACAGTGGCATGTTAAAACCAACACAATGGAAACACAATACACAAAAATAGACCGAAACAATCAACAATCATTCACACTAAACAAAATTAAACACTAAAACAAATACAATCTAAACTGATACAGAGAGCTAAACATGTACTTGAAAAACTACAACTTTATGCACTGGAATACAGCACAGCCATACCGGACCCAAAAATGAGACACGTCTTTACCGTGTTCATAAAAAATGAACCCGTCTTTACTGTGAACATGTGAATGGACACGTCTTTACCGTGTTCATGTATAACGTGAACCCGTCTTGACCGCGTTCATAAAAAAATGAACTCGTCTTTACCGTGTTCGTATAAACGGACACGTCTTGAACTTTATGGTTCCCCATAGTGGTACTCACCGGGAAGCAGAACTTGAAGGCCTCGGAAACTTGATACTGCGGTAACTCGATACTGCGCATGCGCCTCGGAACAGGTGAGCCTTCGGAACCTCGGACCTTGCTCTCTCACGGGTTGGGCTCTGGTTGGGATGATCCGCGATCCTCACCGCCTCGTGTGGACGCCTGGTCGCAGTCCGTCTCCTCCGTGGGCCTGAGGGAGTAAGCAGGAAGTCCCGCTGCGTGTACACTTTGGAGTCCGTCACGGCTGTAGAAGGGGGCAAGGGCTGGACCTACGTCTCCGGCGCATGGGGAAAGGGATATGTCCCTATACGGGCGCCAGATTTATGTGGTAAATAAAATATTACCCTGTCATAATTTCTATAAATAAACAAGTATCATGCAGTAAATGAGAGGCAGAGTCCGTGGTGTCCGATTCAAAAGGGCTTTAATCTCATAACTCGAGTTAAAGGAGAATCTGTTCCATCACCACTAAGGTTCAGGAAGGGTCTTCTAAACATTTATTTACAGAGTACATATTTATAGTACAATCTTTGTACATAGGGAGGAGCGCTCGAGGCAGAGCAAGAGAGAAAAGAAGATAAGAGCATGTGGGCGTGAATATGGGCGTGCATTTGAGGAGGAGTCATTGGTGGGTGGATACATGGAGGGGGTTGCATGGCAGGCTGGAACTTTGCCCTACTGGTGTGTGCAGCTTGATCATGACGTGCAACAGACGTGTAACTGGGGGAAAAGCTGACATACAGTCTAGTAGAGAGGCCTTCAGTGTCAGGGCGACCAGCACGTCTGGTATTATCTGATATCTTGAGTCCGGGGATGTTGTATCTGAAGCAAAGGTCGCTCATCACTAAGAGCCAGAGAGGGCATATATTTCTTCGTTCATTGCATGGGGGCCGTGGGCTTTCTACGGATGCAAGCTCTGTAATTTACTTAAACGGAGACAGAAAGGCTAGGCCCTATCTCTGCAGACGGGTTCTGTTTACCTTCTTCACTGGGCAGGAATGTGATTCTGTACAACAAGCAGATAACTATTTTGCAAAACACTGTCTTGGCACCCCGTGCTGGGCCTCTTTCGGCTGAGCCAGAAGTATGCGAGGTCAGGGATACGTAACTGTAGCTTTCAGAGTGTCTGGAGTCATGAAAAACCCTAATTTCAGAGACGGGCTCAGGCTGAGCCACAAAATGGGTTCATCGTGATTTATTTAAAAGTGCACAATGCAAATACATGGACCTTAATGCTAACTTAACGTTTCTTACATGGGAGACTTGATGACTGGCATCCTAATGCAGGACGTAAATGCAGAGGCCTTGTGATTCAGGCCACTACAGGAAAATGCATGCATGACATGCACATACATTAAACATAGGGTACACGCAGGGGACATATTGGTCATGTAAAATTTCATCTTCCTCAAGAAGTGCCCCCTATTGGGGCCCTCAGTACTGGCCCATTGAGCTCGGTACACCTCCCTCTCCTGCTGGCTGTGTTAAGAGCCTCGGGGTCATCATTGACTCTGGGCTCACTCTTAAGGCCAAGGTGAGTGCAGCAACATCCTCCTGTATGTTCCAGCTATACAGGATACGGAAAGTTGCCCACCTCCTGACTCCTGAAGCCTTGCTACAAGTCTTAATAGCCTTGGTGATGTCCCGGCTGGATTTTTCCAATTCAATATATCATGGCCTCCCCAAATCCCAGCTGTCCAGGCTACAGATCGTTCAGAACCAGGCTGCCAGGCTGGCTTTTAAAATCCCCAGATGGCAGTCGGCCCAACCCCTACTATATCAACTCCACTGGCTACCAGTCAGTGAAAGAATAGCTTTCAAGGTCAACTGCCTGGTTTTTAAGGCTCTCACCGGTCCCTCTCCTGCCTTTCTAAAGTCCCTAATCCCTCCTTACTGTCCCTCTCGTACCCTGAGGTCCACCCACCTCCAGCTCCTAGTTGTTCCCCGCTTCAAACTTACTAGATCAGGTGGCCGCAGTTTTTCTTGTTTGGCCCCTAAGCTGTGGAACTCTCTCCCTCTCTCTCTTAAGACCTCTTGCTCCCTCCTCTCTTTCATGAAATCCCTAAAAACATTGCTCTTTTCCCACTTCCATTGAATTCCTCCTGTCCAATCTTAGGATCCTATCAGCGCCAGGAAACTCATGGTGACAGTGCGCTCAACAAATGTCTCATAACATAACATAACATAACATAACATAACATACTCTTGCAATTAACAAGTCCGTGCTACTTCAACCTTCCTATGTACCTCCTTCAATCCTCAACATCGTCTCTTATCTGTCGACTCTTTTCTTTCCCAAACCGGTAATCTGCTCACTGACCTCTCCATTTTCAAATCACATCTCCTGTCTCCGCCTCTTTTATTATAACCACTTACCTCCATTTCCATACCCCACATTCCTACAAATCCCAAAGTGCACTGCTCCAGGCATGTAAATGACATCAATGGATTATGTTCGAAAAAGTAAACCCACCCTGCGCACTAAGACTACCTTCAACAACTCGTTAAAGTAGCCCGCCCACCCATAGATGTGTAACTATAGATTAATTAGTGTGTTAACATCGCATTCATCTGCGAAAAAGATACATTTTGTTTGCTAGTCAACACTTCACATATTCAACAATCGTTGTAATTGCAAAATGCGCATCCAAGTCCTCAGAGATGTTTATACATATAAACAGTTCATTCACTACTTCTCCTGAAGCCCGAGGTTAAGTAATTGTCTCGCTTCTGACTGAAATAATTTTGTCCACTTTTCCGTTAATCCGTGGGTGCAGCTTGTCTGGTGGGCAAACACAAGATATATTTCAACGAAAGATGACAGTGCACACCTCTTTGTTCCCATTTTTAGCTAATTCTCAAATTCTCCTTTTAAACTTGTCCTGTGCAGCCCGGTGACGTGGTATGCCCTCCAGCCACGTGGTATAAACAAGATAATAAGCTTGGGGAGCAGCGAGGGAGAACGGCCGGAGGTTGCGCCCGAGGTGTTTGCGGCCTCCCTCCTCGTGGACAGCCGGGGACTGGATTGTAGAGCGGGCCCGAGCGACCTTGGGTATTACAAACCGAAGTGCCGCACCTGGACCGGGGTGTACAGCGGAGCGCCCGGAGCCTCAACCGGACCGCCCGGGTGCCCTGCGTTGGGAGAACTGCCCCGTGACCAGACCGTCCCGACTGCGGGGGGCGCCTAGGAGCGGCGCGGCCTGCACACACCGCGGCGCGGGACTGGCGGACCCTGTGCGCTGGACGGCACTTCTGCAACAACACCGCTGAAGGTAGGGAAGCGGGGGTGACGATTACTGGGCTCGTATCTGTGTGGCGCTCCCCCCCACCCCCGCTCCCTTCATCTCCCCATTCTTCCCTCTCCGGGTGGCTGCCGGGCTGTACTGGACCCCTGAGTGCCACTGGGTCCATTTCCCTCAATCGGCGGATGAGAACCCCGGGGGAACGGGACACTGCGCTGACACTGCGGCGGCCTGGATCGCGCTGGAACCCTAGGCACTGCGGCGCACCGGAATTTGGCGCGAAGGGCTGGCCAGAGCGGAGGCCCTGAAGGAGGTCCCCCTAGATGAGCGGCAGTGGACACGAGTGCTGCCGGGAGTGCGGCGACACGGGGGAGGGGCCTGGCGGGGACACCCGGCGATATTGGCGGCATTTTGTTGGGCATTCTCCCGGCACGGCTGAACGTATCCGGTCTGCATCGGCCATGGTGCGCAAAAAATGCCAAACCCCTGGACAGCCGAGAAGGCCCAATTACGGCTGTGACCACCCAGGCAGCCGCAGCGGGGGAGGCCCCCCCGAGGACATCTGGCCAGGACCCCAAAGGGGACCAACAAATGGACAAACTGGACCTCATTTTAAAGGAGATTAGAGACTCTATAACGGCAATGGAATCGCAACTGGGTATCCTGACTACCAACCTCTCCGTACTAAAAGCTGACCATACTAGACTGGCAGATAAAGTCAAAGACCAGGGAATGGCGATAGCAGATATAACACCGACGGTTGCGGACCACACGGCCTCCGTCCAACAGCTGAAGCAACAGGTGGTATCCCTGATGGACCGTGTGGAGGACGCGGAAGGCCGTAATCGGCGGAATAACATTCGCGTCATTGGCCTGCCGGAACGCAGCGAGGGGCCCGCGCGACTGAATTTATGGAACAGTGGTTTCGCGACTATGTGGCCCCTGAGGGACTATCATCATTGTTCTGTGTGGAGAGGGTGCACCGGGTCCCCACAGGGCAGCCCAAACCTGGCCGTCCGCCACGCCCGCTGATCGTCCGGATACTCAATTACAGGGACAGGGACACCTTGCTGCAAAAGGCCAGAGAAAAATCCCTCATAGAGTTTGAAAATCGATGCATCTCTCTGTATCCAGACTATACCAATGTGGTACAGAAGCAACGTTCATCGTACTTCGAGGTCAAGAAGAGACTCCAGAAGGCCAAGCTACGGTACGCTCTACTATTTCCGGCCCGCCTCAAGATAGTGTACGAAAAGAAGACGCACTTCTTCGAAAGCCCCACTGACGTGGAGGAATGGCTTGAGGTGATGGACATTGAGGGTGACCAGGCCACGACCCCAGGAGCGTCGGCGGACACACCCCAGCGAGACTCGGAACAAGCGGATGAAGCGTCCCTCGCCTCGGGTATGGGGCCGGGACGCAGGAGGCCCTCACGAGAACAGCAGGAAGATGGACAGCGAGGAGCCATCGCCCTGGTGGGCAACTTCAGGGAAGATCGGGCTACTATTAATACGGACACGGACGTTAGTACGATCCACTTGGACTCTGAACACAGTATGGTATTGTTCCCGACAGTGACGCCCAGAGCTGCGGATAAACTACTGGACAACGGCCGTGAGTGACCACCGGCGGAGGTGGGAACTGCATACCCTGAAGATCCCTGATATCCTTTTTCTGTTACCTGCTGGATGGCAGCACACACACGGGTGGGAGGAGGGAAGGAGAGGGTGAGAGGCTAATAATGCAAAATACTGTACACTTGTGAGGAATGGGACAGAGTACATGCACCTCGCAAGTGAGACATTGGTAGAGACTAATGCAATGTAGATGGGGTCCCGAGAGAACTTCATACTGGAGTGGGACCCCCCCGGAAGATATTTGGAATCATTATCCTGATATTTACGCCCCTGGTGACGCCGTTGAGCCGGCGGCACCGAACTGAATGGCTAATTGGGTTAGATCTGTGCCTGGCCACCCCCCCACTGGCGTATGCACACATATTTGGTTGGTTCTGTTGCAGACTTTCTTGTTCGGCTCAGCAATGTTTTTAGGCTGTGCCAGGTTAGTTTTGTTCTTGGGAGGGCTAAAGTACGTCTCCTGGCGGGCACTTGCGTCTTGCGCTATGAGGTGCATGGCGTCATACAGTGATTATACCTGGGTCTGGTCATGGCTGAAACTATAGCGAGGTACAGACTGACAACCTGGAATGTGCGTGGGCTTGGGGCCATTCAGAAAAGACACCGGATCCATGCATTCTTATTACGAAATCACGCACAAATCACCTTCATGCATTACGGAAGAGATGGAGGGGAACTGTAATTTCCACTACCTACTCTGCCTTCTCCAGGGGGGCTACTATTTGGGTACGTCATGGTACCCCTTTTGTAGAACTAGACCGGAGGGTGGATGAGCAGGGGAGGTATGTCCTAGTGAAGGGTACACTAGACGGCACCCTGTTGGTCCTGGGTAGTGTATATTCCCCGAAGGGTACACTAGACGGCACCCTGTTGGTCCTGGGTAGTGTATATTCCCCGAATTTCGATCAGGACACATTCCTCGCTAAGTTTGGTCGAGCGTTGGCAGATTGGGTGGGCGTCCCTTGGATCCTGGGAGGGGATTGGAATATGATACTAGATGTGGGGCTGGATAGATCACACCCCCCTCTACAACTGACTGAAATACATAGAACGACGGACATGTTCCAAACTTGGCTTGCGGGATGGGGACTGGTCGAAGTGTGGCGTGCACTACACCCAACCCACAAAGAATACTCTTACTACTCACCAGTGCACAACCTACACACACGATTGGACAGATTCCTGTGCTCTGCATCCCTGCTGTCCAAGTGTTCCTCATCCGAGTATCTGGCTAAAACCTTTTCGGATCACAGACCACACACATTAGACCTGCAGTGGGGTAGGGTGCCGTCCCCGGTGCCGACCTGGAGGCTCGACCCGCAGCTCTTGGAGGATGGCCCCTTCGGCAGGTCACTGTCAGAGGCCCTAGATAACTACTTCCGGGAGAACTGGGACACGGCAACGTCCAACTTAGTGGTGTGAGACGCCATGAAAGCGGTAATACGAGGGGCGGCCATTGGCCAACTGGTGGGAGCCCGGCAGGAAATTCACAAGAAATTGTGTGGGGTGGAGGATCGGCTGAAAACCCTGGAGAGGGAGGCAAGCATGGACCCTACCCGAAAGGGGGCTCTACAGACTAGCAATATCGAACACGCGGAGCTATTGGAAACGTTACGGGTCATAGACCATAAAGAGTACCTACGACGGCAGCAGGCTGAATCAGATAGATCCGGGGCTCTGCTGGCCCGCCTGGTGCGAGCCCGCCCTGAAACCCCGGTTATCACACACATTTGAGACAGGTCGGGTAGACTAGTACACACACAGTCAGAGATTAACACGACATTCCGAGATCACCTGCGGGCCTTATACGCCCCTTTCCCCGTAACTGCTGCCGACGAGGTCAGTGACTTCCTACGAGATCTGCCTCTTCCGACCCTGACCAGGGATGAGCAAGAGGGGATGGACGGACTCATTACTCAGCAAGAAATACGAATAGCATTCCAATCCCTTAATCATGGCAAGACGCCGGTATGGATGGACTCCCGGTGGAGTTCTACCAGACTTACTCTGGTGCCTATGTTGGAGACCGTCTACAAGACATCGTACGAGTCTGGGCATTTACCTGACTCAACGATGCAGGCCCTAGTTACCTCCATCCCTAAACCTGGCAAGGACGCTTTGGAGCTGACTAACTATAGACCCCTCTCGATGCTCTCCACAGAGTATAAGATACTCAGTAAGGCCATTGCTCTAAGAATACAGGCCTGACTCCCTGCTGTAATTCACCCAGACCAGGGTGGTTTCCTCCCCGGAAGGAGTACCTCCCAAAACACACGGAAACTCCATTCTCTAATGGCGGCCACACCGCCAGAAGTGCCCAGGGCAGGTTGTGTCGCTCTGGATCTCCGGCAGGCGTTCGATTCCCTGGCATGGCCGTTTATGTTCAAGGTGTTGCGGCGCTTCAGTTTCCCAGATTCACTGCTTAAACTGATACGTCTACTATATACAAACCCCACTGCTAGGGCACGTACTGGCAGATACATCTCGGACAGCTACCCCATACATAGGGGTACCCGCCAAGGCTGCCCACTGTCACCCCTTTTATTTGTATTGACGTTAGAGCCCTCAGCTATCGCTCTCAGAACTCACGCAGAGAGAGTGGGCATCTCCATAAGAGGGACCCACAACTTGATCTCGATCTATGCGGACGATATCCTGCTGTACTTCCGAGACTTGGAAGGGGATCAAGTGCCGATAGCAGCCATACTTGACCGCTTCGGATCTATCTCAGGATTAGCCGTCAACCCAGCAAAATCTACGGGATTCTACTTCAGGGCACAACAGCAACCCCCACATATTCACTTTGCCGGACACGTGATTCCAATAGCGCAGTCCACGTTTAAGTACCTAGGTATTAACGTATACAGATCGCCTGAGGATCAGATTGAGGGTAACATACGTAGAGCCATTAATGGTCTGCGCGGTAGTGTGGGATTCTGGACGTCACTTCCCTTATCAGTCATGGGTAGAATTGCCGTCTCTAGGATGGTGATGCTCCCTCGTATACTATAATATTTCATCAACCTACCAGTCCTTCTCCCTCGACAAGACTTCAATACGCTGAATACGCTCCTAACTACGCTGGTCTGGGGGACTGAAAGGAGGAGAATTAGTCTACGGAAACTGCAATTGAGTACCAGACGGGGCGTCCTAGGGTTGCCGGACTTTCGGGGGTACTACTATGCGAGCCAGCTTCAGTGGCTGGCGAGATGGATTGCAGGTAGGGATCTACACGAGATTGACCTCACGTCTGATAGACTGGCAGGGGGCGAATTACACTCTCTGCTTCTGCCTGGAGCCAGGATCCCTCGGGACTGCCACCCTCTATTACACACTGCCCTAATGTGCTGGTGAAAAGCACTGGCGTACACGTCCGAGGCCTCGCCTTACGCTGACAACATACCTCTACTAGGCGTGCCAACGCCGCAAGGACGACTGAAACGAGGCAGATTGCAACCCTGGATAGATGCAGGGGTAGACACTGTGGGTGATCTTTTTGGGGACGACACACTATTAGATCACGACTCCTTTTTGCAAATCACGGGGGCACCCCCGAGGCTCTACATCCTACATGCCACAGTGTCACATTATGCACAAACAAATTGGGCCCCACAGCGAGTTAAACCTGCACAACACGAACTGGTACACCTTCTTTATTATATGGGTAATTGGGGACGCCTGGTACACTGGCTCTACACTGGGGTTCGGGAACATGCTACAATATCTCTTAACTCACTCCGGGACTCCTGGACATTAGACTCCGGCGAGGTACTGACAGAGGGAGCTTGGAAGGTTATCCTAGAACACCCTAGAAAGGTGTCTCGGAACGTTAAGTTTAAGTTTATACAAGCCATGGTATTACACAGGGCATATCTTACCCCCCACAGACTACATAAAATGTTTCCAGACTCCCCCCACTGCTGCCCTCGGTGCAGAGCTGACGAGGCCGGCCTTCTCCATATGCTGTGGACGTGCCCTCGTCTGCGGGACTACTGGGGCGGGGTTTGCCAGGCCCTTAGAACAATCACGGCCCTCCCGGTCCCGGAGGAGGTACTGCTTTGCCTGATTGGTCACCGGAAACGCCCTAAACACCACAAAGCCCAGGTGAAGTTCCTAGACTTATCCTTGCTGTTGGCAATCAGGGTCCTAACCATGAGGTGGAAGTCTGCCAGGCCTCCCGACCGAGAGGTATGGCGTTCTGACTTACTCAGATGGGGCAGAGCAGAGGGAATGGTTCTGCGTAGGGAGGAAGAGGGAGGAGAACGGAAATACCCGATAGCGCAGGAGTGGGAGCAGATGCTACTGGAGGTGGAGGAAATGGAGGGGGAGCAGGAGCCAATTCATGCAGACGGCCCCTAGGAGGGGCACAGCGGGGAGTGAGGTGGGATGGATGTGTAGCGACCTGGCCCAGAGTGCGTGCAGATTGGTCAGCTGAGCCTGAATACACTAGCTGAGATGCGAATGATTAAGGCCTGGGCAGTATACCAGGTACTTGAATGGACCAGGAGACGTACGAAAAGGGGTGGGGGAGAGGGGTGGGTGGGGAAAGGACAGACTGAGAAGATCATGGACTATTGTTACATTATATAAGCTGGATGCACAGCAATATAAGAGAATCTATACTGGAGGTGAATCGAGTATACTGTTTTACGGTTTAAGACTATGCGTGAATTATACGATCTGTTAGTAACAAGTTCTTACGGCTGCATCTTGATGGTCTGGAGTTACTAGTTGTGGGAGTTAAAAGAAAAGACTGTACACTGATAGAATGTTTAATTGTACAATGTGATGATATGCAGTCACTAATAAAGAGTCTTAAAAAAAGATAATAAGCTTAGAGCGAAGTATCACTCTAACCGGACGCACAGCTGATTCATAGTGATGCTCTTCAATATACCACAACATTTTCATGTTCAACAGTGTTTTTATTGTTGATATTCCATCGTTTCAATCAATTACAAAATCCTTCTCCTGTCACAAGGGACACGATTGTTCATGAACATACAGTGATTGGTGTACACTACTAGTAGAGAGCAGATCATCACACAACCACATACAAATAATTGGTGGAACTTTTTCTTTGGGATTTTTTGCAACTTGAGAGCTGCCAATTTTCACCATAGTAAACCAACATCACTTGCATCTGTGGATATTGAATTTGAAAAGGACAGTCTTGAAACCTACACTGTGTCTCTATTGAAAGCTGTCTGCAAAAAAATTGAAATCTCAGTAAGAGGCTTCACCGGTAATAAGGAATACCAAAAGGCGCTAAGGGCCTGTTTGGAATCAAGGAATGCCAGTGAGCATACCGAGGAGCCTATGGTGGAGGAAGAAAATTTAGATTTGCAGCAGGATGGGCTATTGGACCTGCCTGGAGGGAAGTTACCATCCGGGTGGGCAGTAGTTTATCTTCAAATGGGTTGTCTGCAGAGGAGTTGGTGGACAGGGAGAAAAGCAGAGTGCGTGAGTTGGAGTTTACAAAGCTCAGGCAGGGGAAGGAGTGTGACATGGAGAGTAAGAAATTGGAGTTAGAGAAGCAGAAACTGGCCATGGAAGAGAAAAATATGTTCTAAGAGCATAAAAGAGGGTTGAGGGAGGTGGATCTGAAAGCAAAAAGTATAGAGTCCAATCCCCAGGGTGGCAGCACACCATCAGTGCCTGGAGAAGGGAAGGTATACATCCCCAAGGAAGTGATTAAAGATTTTGTAAGAAATGAGGATATCGGGCAATGGTTTAAGGAATAATAGTTAGCAACGAGGTCCCACAGAGTCCCTGAGAGAGACTGGGGAGCAGGGTTGTGGAGCTGCTTCCTGACAGAGGGGAGGGAACCTTTGTTAGCCTTACCAAGCAAGGAAAAAATTTCTCATACCCAACCTGAAGGAAGCCTTGATCAAGAGGTATGGTTTGATGCCACAGCTGGAAAGACAGAAGTTTAAAAACTGGAGTCAAGCACTTGGGTGGAGTATGTTTACTATTTTTACAGAGTCCTGGATAATTGGGTGAAGGGTAGCCTGGTGAATGGCTTAAAGGGGTTTTATAATTTGGCTGCATGGGAGCACTTGTCTAAGGGAAAGGTTCCCAGCCTCCCACTGAAAAGAAGCCATGGGTTCGTACAGGTATCAGGAGGGTCCCAGGGCATGTTATAGTTGTTGTCAGGTTGGTCACTTCCAGAGGGACCTGAGGTGTCCCAAAAGATTTACCACTGCACTCATTGGTGCACCGCCTGAGGAAATGGCTAGTGTAGCCTTGTGGGAGGACGTGGGTGTCCAAGAAGGGTGGCTGTCCGCAGAAAAGACCCTGGTCTCTTTAGGTGACAGTGAGATGGTCACAAGAGCTCATCTGCCTGATAACACTAAGAAGTACAGGCAGTGGGTGACCATCAATGGTCAGAGTGTGGAAGCTCTGAGAGACACTGGAGCCAGTGTGACAGCTGTCAATTGTTAGCTAGTGTCTGAGGAGCAGGTGGTCCCAAGTACATTCTACCCAGTAGTTGCAGCTGACAACTCTGAGTGCCTCTGCAAAGTGACACAGGTTCCCTTTGAGGGGGGGTCTCAGGTACCTTGAGACTAGCTGTGAGGCTAGCCATGCCTGTTGACTATCTGCTAGGCAATGATTTGTTACGTTCCCCTTGGGAAAGGTGGAGTGAAAGTCTCATTTTGAGATGTTGGTCTGCTTGAGTGTGCGTGTGTGACCACTCGGTCTGTGGCAGCCAGTAAGGGCATTCAAAAGGATCTGGAGCTTGAAATGGTGGCCCAGGTGCCTGCCAGAGAACGAAGAGGCAGGGGGTACGGGAAACCAGCCCCCGAAGTTCCCATGGCCCAGGAGGAGGCAAACTTTGAGGGGGATACCCTGGAGCCTACAGGGGAGCAAGTGGTACTACAAAGGGACCTGCCTGAGCTGGTTCCTTAAGGGACGAATTCTGCCAGGAGCAGCATCAATGCCCTTCTCTTGTGGGTTTGTGGCAGCAGAATGCACAGAAGGCAGCAGGTGATCAGTCTGGATCACATTGGATTTACTGAGAGAATGGTCTCCTGTATAGTGAGCCTAAGGTTGCTGAGCATGGGTCCGCCCATGTGCTGGTGGTACCCCACCACTTGAGAGTCTTCCTACTGGGTCTGGCTTGTGATGTGACTTTTTGAGGGCTTTAGGGGCAAGACCATACCTTTGAAATGCTTGTCAGTCACTCTTACTGGCCCCGAATGTAGAAGAACTCTGACACGCATTGTAGGTTGTGCCAGACTTACCCCCCCTTTGAGAGGGTGGTATTGACATTGTAGGGCCCCTGGATCGCAAGACAGCCATGGGCAACAGGTTCATCCTGGTATTGGTGGACCATGCCCCCGGTATCAGAAATCCACGCGTCTCTGGGCTGTGATGGCCCCTGTGGTGGGTTGTGCATTGATGAGGATTTTTCTTTTGTGGGGTTCCCCGGAGAGGCCCATAGTACCAACTTCATATCTAAGTATATGAAGTCCCTGTGGCAGGAGTGCGGGGTTACCTACAAGTTCACCACTCCTTACCACCCCCAGGGTGATGGGCTGGTTGAGAGATCAATGGACCCTGAAGGGTATGATTATGGGTCTAGGTGAACCCATGAGGCGTAGGTGGGACATCCTCTTACCATGCCTGTTGTTTGCTTACAAGAGGTACTGCATAAGTCCTTAGTGTTCAATCCCTTTGAGCTCCTGTATGGACATCTTGTAAGAAGACCTCTTAGTCTGGACAGAGAAGGCTAGCAGAAGGCTCCCAGTAAACCTCCCCAGGATGTATATAGCTACATGCTGTCCTTCAGGAGCCAGACTATGTGCTTCAGGCAACTCGCTGAGGTGAATCTGGAAGCCAGTCAGGAATTGATGAAATAGTGGTGTGATCAGAATGCCTCTCTGATCGAGTTTCAGCCTGCTCAACAAGTGTGGGTCGTGGTCCCTTTGGAACCTTGCGCATCCAAGATAAATGGAATGGGCCCTTTGAGGTGGAGCGCAAGAGTAAAGTCGCCTACCTGATGGATTTGCAGTCTCCAAAGAACCCTTTGTGGGTCCTACATGTGCACCTCCTTAAGCCCCAATTGGAGAGGTCCGAAGTGGGCATGCTCCTAGCAACAGATGCTGGAATGGAGGAGGAGACTGAGCCTCTTCCTGTCCTCCTGTCTGCTAAGGAATGTGATGGGTAAGTGGACTTTGTAACCCTCTCCCCCGCCCTGACTCATGAACAGCAGAGTGACTACTGCCAATGTTTGGGAGAGTTTGCTGCTCTGTTCTCTCTGACCCCTGGTGACACTCAGTGGTGTGTCCATGATGTTGACACTGGGGACAGTCTTCTTGTGAAGCACAAAATGTACTGGGTGACTGACAGGGTCAAGGCTTGCATCAAGGAGTAGATCTCCGAGATGTTAGTGCTAGGGATGATTGAGCCCTCAAACCACTCTTGGGCCAGCCCAGTGGTCGTGGTCCCAAAGGCTGACACACCCGGGGCGACGCCAGAACTCTGGTTCTGTATGGACTGTCAAGGGATCAATTCAGTCACCAGGACTGATGCACACCCCATCCCCAGAGCTTACGAGCTCATCGATAGGTTGGTAGCTGCCCAGTAACTAAATATGTTTGACTTAACATCTGGGTACTGGCAGATTGCCTTAACAGATGGGGCAAAGTAGAAATGGGCAGCATGTTTAATGCCAGAGGGGACCTACTGATTCCGAGTGATGCCCTTTGGGTTGAAGACTGCCCCTGTCACCTTTTAGAGGTTGGTCAACCAGGTGTTGGCTGGACCGGAGGATTTCAGTGCCGCCTACCTGGATGACACTTAGGAGGAAATCTGCACCACCTCTGGGAAGTGTTGAAGGCGCTGCAGAGGGCAGGCCTCATGATCAAGGCAAGCAAGTGCCAGATCTGGCAGGGTTCGGTGGTGTACTTGAGACACAAGGTAGGGAGTGGCCAGGATGTGCCCCTGCGGCCCAAGATTGATACCATTCTAGCTTGTGAACCCAGTAGACCCAGACAGAGGTGAGAGCCTTCTTAGGACTCACCGGGTATTATAGGATATTCGGCAAGGGCTAGGGCTCCATTTTGACCCCCTCAAGAGAGCTGACTTCCAGGAAGCTGTCCAGGAAGGTGACTGGACTGACGTCTGCCAAAAATCTTTTGTTGCCCTGAAATCTGCCATGTGCACGGCGCCCATGCTCAAGGCACTCAACTTCTCACAGGAATTTGTGGTGGAGATAGATGCATCAGACCATGGTGTGCGGCCTGTGCCTTCATAGGTAAATGAGGAGGGCCTAGACCAACCCATAGTAGTAGGAGGTTACTTCCAGGGGAACAGAGGTGGAGTACGATTGAGCAGGAGACTTTTGCTGTGATCCTCATGCTGAAGAAGCAGAGGCCCTACTTGCTTGGGACTCACTTCCGGGTTCAGACCACCCACAGCCCCCTCAGATGGTTGATGCAGATGAGGGATGAGAATCCAAAGTTGTTGAGGTGTTCCGTTTCCCTACAGGGGATTGACTTCACGGTGGAACAACGCCCTGGTACAGAACACTCAATTGCTGATGGTCAGTCCAGATTTTTCCGCCTTAGTGAAGAGTACTCCCAAGAGGGTGGGTAGTTCTCCCTACATTTCAAAAGAAGTGGACACGTGTTAGACCAGGCTTCATTGGCATGAGATTTCCCTGTATGTGTGCCTTGCCTCCTGTTATTTTTCAGTGGGTTTGACTTAGTGTTTGCTGGTCTAGACGCTTTGGGCACTTTTCCACTGCTGTTCAGTGCCAAAGTGCAAGTGCTCTCATGGTAAATTGTTGCTATGGATGAGTGATTCCATGATTAGCATATTTTATTTACTAGTCAGTCCCTAGTACAGTGTGCTGAAACGGTGAGACAGACCGTCCACCAACACCCATCAGTGCCCCATGCAAACTTATTAGCTGTGTCAGAAAAAGGTAGTGAAATTATCAAGAGGAAAAAAGGAACCCTCAGGCGCCCACACAGGGTAGGGAGCCGATTATCTTCATCGGGTTCCTGTGGTTAGTGCGTGTAAGGATACATCATTCCAAACAGAAAGGTGCGAATTAAAATGAGTATAGATCACTCCCTTAACCAACACTTTTAATGAAGGGGTGATTCGAACTCAGTTAAAATCAGTGTATATAATCGGACAAATAAGAGTTAGACAAATTTGAACTCCCTGTCCTAAAAATCGGTTAACATGTTTCAGCTATCTGGTCGTGTTCGACCGAGCATTCCTCAGGAATAGCAATCTAAAAAAATTCACCCAGCGCGGCAGTACACCCCCTAAAGTGCCTACTCACGGTGGATGGATGTTCAAATAAGACGAGTTTTTACCAACTTGTGTTTCTTGTGTTGGTAAAGGGCTGTTGTGCGTTACCTCTGTTCTATGAGGTTTATGGAATTCTGCTAGATTTCTCGTTTCGTCCTAAACATAATGAAGGACAAACCTTCTCTTTAGGATTTCATTATTCCTAAATACATATCCCCACGAGTCCGTGGTGGAGGAAATCTTCACGTCAGCATCAACTAGCTGGTGGCTCCCTGCGTTATCACCTAATGTTGGCTCACCCACGGCTCGGATAACAATTCACTTGCCAGGCCCTATCCTTCCCATTTCTTACCTGTTAGTCCCAAGGTACCCCTGTGGGCGGGGAGCAGTGTATGTGAAAGGTAGGGCATGTCCTAGTGTGTGTGACACATCCTAATAGTGAAATATTGCAATATGGTGTTTCACTATTGCAAGGCTACCTGTTCCCATAGGATAGAATTGGAAGTTTACTTATAATACACTATAAATAAGACTACCCCTGGGAACAAGGTAGAAAAATAGAGTATGCCTGCACTCATAATGTTAAAATGCATCGTTTTACATTCTGTGTTTAAAAATACCACTTATATAAAGTAGGAATTTTCATGTTTAGCTATTCAGTGTGCCTCATCCTGGATGTGTATTGACTGTGTGGCTTTGGAGTGACGGGCTGGGGAGGTGCAGTGGCTCCAGAGAGTCTGGATGAGTCAGGGCTGGGCTAAATAGACATGACCTGCATTTAGAGTAGGGACATAATATTTCCTTTCAGCTGCATTAGCCCAGTCTGCCTTCCACAATGTGGTCTCCACCTCCTGCCAGGAAGCTGCACCAAAGATGACAGAACTGGTATTTTGGTTGGGCAAAGATTGTCTCTGCTACAGACAACACATGATTTTACTGTATAAAAAGAGGGGCCCAGACACCAGACTTTTAGATCACTTCTGGGAATTAAGAGGAACCTTTGCCAAGGGGAAGAGCTGGAGTAACTGAGGAGGAATGCTGACCCTGTGCTGTTTGTTGTCTGGGGTTGGCCTGCAGTGTCTACTGTCTGCCAAGGAAAGGGGAAAGGACTTTGCTGTTTGCTCTGCTACAGAGAACAAAGGATTTTACTATATAAAAAGAGGGACCCAGACCCCAGACTTTTAGATCACTTCTGGGAATTTAGAGGAACCTTTGCCAAGGGGAAGAGCTGGAGTAAATGAGGAGGAATGCTGCCCCTGTGCTGTTTGCTGTCTGGGGTTGGTCTGCCGTGGCTACTTTCTGCCAAGGAAAGGGAAAAGGACTTTGCCCTGTCCCCTGCTTGAGGAAGATCTCCAAGGGCTTGAAACTGAGCGTGCCTCCTGTTCTGAAGTCTCAGGGACACAAAGACTTCACTACCAGCACACCTGAACTTCCTTGCTGGGTGTTCTGGCATCCGAAGAGGACCCTGCTGTTGCTTTGGACCTCTTGAGGCTGTTTGCTGCTGGAAGCTCGAAAAGTAATGCAACTTCAAGAAGCGCAACGCATCCGCACCTGTTTCCGATGCAACACTGAAGAAATCGTCGCAGCATCTGCCCCAGCTCCAGAAATTGCTGCACGCCGCATCAAGTGCATCGATATCTGTAGTCTGAGATCACTGCACCGATTCCGACGAAAACCCTGCTGTGCAGCTGCAAGAACCCACTGATCATCGCACTGAGACACCAGGTCTGTTGCATTGTTGGGGACGCAGTAAG
Source organism: Lissotriton helveticus (assembly GCF_964261635.1). Classification (NCBI taxonomy): domain Eukaryota; kingdom Metazoa; phylum Chordata; class Amphibia; order Caudata; family Salamandridae; genus Lissotriton; species Lissotriton helveticus. The sequence continues at coordinate 555,104,430 of NC_136069.1, read as the reverse complement.
AAATCGATCCATCACCTCCTCTCGGTAAGAAACCAACGCATCACCTCCCCTGTGCAGCAGTAAGCAACAATGGCATCACCTCCCCCAGAGCAGGGAGCCAACAAAACACCTTCCTTGAGTGTAAGGACCTGACACATCACCTTCCCTGTTGCCCTTTTTGGTTGTGATAGAGGTCTTGCAAAGTCCAAAAAAGACACCACATTTCATCGTGTTGTAGTTTTTGGAAAGACATTCAAGAGCTTTCTGATCTTCAAGCATTTTTGTTTCAGAAAATGTTTCTCTACTATCGCGCAATTTAGGATTTTCAGGTCTGGCAAGATATGCTTGAGCTCATGCCAGCAACACAAAAAATATGCACAAAGGACTTCGAGCCAGCCACCTTCAGCCAATACATTTATTTTGATCAGCCACCTTCATCAACAACTTTTTTGAGGTGTTTGGTTTGATGGATGAAGTTTTAATCTGGTTTAGAGACAGTGTTGGTTAAATACAAGCTCTCTTGCTGGTAATTTCAAACACCTAGTGGTAAAACTGACACATTTTACACTTCTGTTGTTTATTATACACATCATCCCCAGTGCATGTATTAATGGGCTTAATAGGGAGCAGCAGCACCACCACCCTTCACACAACTCAAGCATCAGTGTTCCTAATAACAAGCTTTAGTGGTCCCACCGAGTGCATGGGCCTACCAAAACGGATTCACAAAATGCGCGGAACAGCGGTTCTTGTGTCAATAGTCTGTGGTTACCCAGTCAGAATAGATGAATGTGTCTTGTAAATGCATTAGTCACCCAAAGTTTACAAAGCCTGCTTGATGATCTCAGAATGAAATGCACTATGTTTTATTGATTGTAGTCTATAGTAATTTGAAACTAGCTAAAGCTAGCTTCACGTCATCAGGGTACTTTAGTGTCAGTCCTATTCCTTCAATTATCAAATCAACTCAGTCTTAGTGTATTACTTTTTATGCAATTCAAATTAACTGATTGGACTAACACACTAGAAAAAAAGGTTTGTACTTTTGAAGTCATAGCCTGGAAAAAGTGTGGCCCTGTAACATGGAGAGAAACAAAAACTTGAAGGGCTTGAATTAGTCTTATCAAATATTTCTGTCTGTTTACCGTCTGAGGAGGCATGGTGGAAAAAAAGATTGCATGGGATGCAGCCCAGACAAGTTTCCAGTGGCTGAGATTATTTCAAACGTTACACTTATCACTTTATACTTTCTTCAGCGCATCACCATGCATGCATCTGTGCTCACTGTACCACAGCCCTGAAGCTATAAATCCCTGATGAGGCCTACACAGCAGTAACTGGTCTGGGGTTGCTTGTGTCACTGACCAGAGAGAGCCTTGCCAGATTTTGGGCTTGTCTGATCTTATTGGAGTAGAGCTAAAACTGATTTGCATGTGCAAGGAAATGCCTCTTTTTGCATGATCAACCCCAACGTTTGGGCTGATGCTGCTGAGTCTGAGTCCTGTAATCAGAGCTCTGTGACAGTGTACTAACTCTTCACAAAACATATGTTGAATTGGCACCCCCCAATTGCATGAGTAAACTTACTTCAAAGCCGCTAGTTTACGGTACCAGAGGTACCCAGGAAATGCCATTTAAAGAATCCATCTAGGGCTGCAGCACTGATTGTGCCACTATGAAAGTGACAAAGGGCTGCAGGCTGCAGCCTGTTACTGCAGCCTGGAAGGTCAGTTTTAAAACTGCTGGTTCAACTTTAGCATTTAAACTTATGACAAAGCCTACACTTCATTTAATGATTATTGCAAGCCTCCCTAAGGAAAGTCTATTATGCCCTGAGTCAGGGAATTGTATAATATATTAGTATAACATGTATTTTTCCATCTCATAATAGTAAAATCCCCAAAATTGTTATTTTTAATGTGGAAAAGGTAGTAGCCCTATTGTCAAGTACAGAGTTACTGGGGACAACTCAGCCCTGCTAGCTTCTGAATGGGATTAATACAATTAATAAAACTGGTACATCAAGGTAACAAATTGGTCATGGCATTAAAACTGATGCCCAGGTGTAATTTAATCTCACTTTTAAGGAAAAACAACTTTGACAAAGTTGCCACTATGTTGCCCATCTTTCTTTCCTCCTTAGGAGAAGTGTAAATGACTCCCACAAACAGGTACACTAGAGGCCTAATGCACAGAGAGGTGTTACCTCTCTGTCTCAGAAATCCACAAAGAGTGATAGCCCAAACAGTGAGCTACAAAAGAGAAGTGGCTTTTGATGGGCAAATGGCAATCACACTTGAGAGGAGATTCTCCTTTGTTCAGATAAATAGTGTCTGGTGGTGGGAACAAAGAGGGAACGCAAACTGCCATACTTGTTTTCCATGGGTGTGTAGCCCACAGGTAACCCACACCTCTAGGGTAGGCTACCAATCTCCCCATACCGAGAAGGGTTCAGGCACCTTCAGAGTGGGCAGAATAGTGCACTCTGAGAGAGCTAAGATGCCACACATAGCCACACGTCACCATAAGAAGACAGGGAACCTGCTAACTCTTTGGTTAGTGACCACTTGATCCCCCAGGGCAACTTTCTGGGCATAAGTATGGTACCTCTGGCACCCAGATTTTCAGATCACATCTGGGCTGGAGAGAGCACAGAAGAAGGACTGTCCAGCCAGAGATGCTGCACAAACTATTGTACTGCTCCTAATGCAATTCTCCAAGCAAAGACAGGACTGTGCCTGTACCTGTGGTGCCTAGCTCATGGAAAAGTCACTCTAGAGCCGCAGACAATAAAGGTGAACTGCAAGAGCCAGTCAACTGACTCCTTGATCCAGCACCAGGGAGATAAAAGCTGAAGTTTTCCATCAAATTGCGGCTGACTGCCAATGTGCAGCAAGCAAGACCACCCCTTGGCACTCAAAAGTTGATCCTGAGTCTGGTGGGACAGGATAGTCATCAGAGCGCAGACTGGTTGTGAAAGACGGACACTAGCTCTCGTCAAATAAAACCTCTGAACTTGCTGTGTCCGGCAAGCAGAATCCCAGTGATAGCTAGACTTCTGTTGGTTACAAGAGGACTTTGAGGGAAATCGACTCCTGTGGCCTATGCTGCCCCGCCTCAGCTGAGAACTGAGGAATAACCCCAGCAAGGCTCCTCTTAACTGCAGAGCACCCAGAGCATCTTTCAGAATTCAGAGTTCTATCTCCATAGCATCAGTTACACTCCACTTCACTGAAGTCTATGCTGTTCCTTGATTAAGGTGTAGAACTGGACTAAAGTCTGCTTTGATCACCAGGTGACTGTCCAAATACTCCTTATTGGCCTTCCTGACAATATCCCTGTTGGAACTGGTGGCCCAATCCAGGTGAGAATAGTCCATCACAACTCTTTAAGTCTCACTCTCATTTCTTTTACAAGACTCAACCAAAAACATTAATGTCCTCGAGATCCAAGTATCTAAGTATGGTCTGAGGTTGTTGTATTTCCATTTGGAGGGTACCTGACATGGCAGCTTGGGATAGACTGTTCATATTGAAGTAGACCCAAGATGAATTTGCATTGTGCAGCAATGGCATAGTGGATATCAAAGGGAGGACTGTGATCCTCTCAACCCCACCCCGAGTGAGGATGTGCCAGTGAGTAGATTTAATTTAAGCATTCTTTCCATCACCTTGTTGTTTGTTACTATGGCATGCTGGCATCTTGTGACATTACGCAAGCAAACATTAAAAGTAAAACAAGTAAAGAAATAGAAACCTATTTGATTTCATTTCATATGTATTCTACTGGATACTTTGACCAAGCCAAACCATACACGAGACACTGTTCTTCATTAAATCAAAGAAACAAGTATTGTTCATTACCCGCATGCGTGCGGCCGCTATTTTTGCGCTGTGCAGCTTTTTTCAAAAGCCGCGTTACATGACGAGCTGAGCTCGTCATGAGCATGCGAGCGGTGCAACTCATGACGAGCTCAGCTCGTCATGCGCATGGAAGGGGCTATATAAATTAAAAACATAAGTAATGCAGAATGTGTGAGTTTGCAAACACTGTATTGAGAATACACAATGTTTAGTCAAGAAGGATCCTAGGAAAATCACAGAAGGATGGCGTGGTTCAAGAAACAATAAAATTCACAGTGACAGCACATAACACACTATACAAATATACCATTCCACAGTTAGTCCGATTTAAATGCATACTGTGGAACCCAACACGACCCCCTACTCTCCAATACTCCACACACATATTTAAGGCCAGACAATGCACAAACCAGTCCCCCAGGATGGTAAAGCCCTCCAGATAGACATTACAAACAACACTAGCCCTTTCAACAGCTTACAAGCAAACACACACATGAAATCACCATTCTACTCATGATCCAACTCAATCAGAAAAGCGACTCTGTTTGGTGAAAACATCTTTGGAACTAGATTGGTAAATTGCACACTGTGCAAATTTGCAAAGTCAGACTAATGCCAATCCAGCACTGTTAAAAGTCTCTATAACATAACACACCATGAATGTAATGCATGCCGTATAGCATTGAATAGTAGTGTTGTAATACTGCACATCATGAGATGAATCCTTGTGAGATGTGTGTTTGTATAACACATTCTGTGCACTGGAATGCAATACGTGTTTAATCCCAGTAAGGTCTATTCATTGTTTGTCTTGTGTATTTGTGAATATCCTGAAAATGAGTAAAGTACGTATATATAGCTTGTCGGCATATTTCGTTACAAAAATGAAGTCCAATCAACCCATTCAGTCACCTATTCCAATGCAGCAATTTTCAGAGCAATTTGTTATGCTGATAACGTTTTGGTTATATTTATATGACTAACAGCACTAAAAAAAATCAGAGCACACAAACATCGATCCAGTTGGCAGTTGGTAAAATGACCTGCTACTGGTATGTCAATGTATCACCATTGGGGAAGTGGTGGCATTGGGACTGTTGCAGGGAACACGGGCAGAAACAGATTTTTAGTAAATGGCTGTAATTGTTCTTTACTGTGTCGTGCCTATCAGAGTTTATAATGGTAGTACCTACAAAACAGATAACCATCTACAAAAGGATAATGGTGCTTCCCATCCTGTGGCTGCACGGTTAAGCTTCCCTGTCCCAAAACGTTTGCAGAGGGCACATGAATTCACACCCTCCCTCATACGCACCCATAACTGTCAAGTCACCCACGTGTGGCATCACGCTGAGGACATTCTACAAAACAGTGCAAGGCGGTGTTATTACATGGGCAAACCAAGAAGGCATAGCTGAATAACACCACCCCTCTAGTTATCCCTCATTCAAAAGTTTTATAATAAGCATCTATTCCTGTCACTCAGACACACCTCCATGGTAGTACTGCCCTCTCCCACATAGAATGTCGCATCGCCTTGGCGATGAATTTACATAACTTAGTAAAATATCGGGCAGTTTTAAACTTGAAAAATTGACTGTCGACTCCATTTTGAGTGTCTTCACTGTATCACATCAGCGTCTGATCTTTTGTGGTTGAATTTAAAAACAGTGTTTATTCAAATTAATTTTACTCAAAAGCATTACTTAATTTATTTGTGAGCCAGCTTCTCACCCTTCGAGCACACGGCAGCGCTGAAATGTTAGTTATCGGGAGCCGTTGAAAGAGGAAACACTCCCTAGTCATTCTTCAGCCATCGGGGTCTCATGTGTGGGTGTTGTGTTCCAGCCCGTAATTGGAGGGAAAGTCAGCGGCCGTTATTATCAAATGATAGACCTGCAAAGTATGTTAGATTGTACTGCACTCGTCGTAGCTTTTTGGTTAACTCCTCTGCACATTCCATTTTGTCGTAATTAGATTTCAAATTACAGCTTTCTTTCAGCTGAGGTAAATTTAAAGCATGGGAATCACAACTAATTTTCCAAATGTCTGTCTGACATGAATTGCTTCCGTAGATCAAGGCTGGTTTCAGACCTCCACACATTCGCTATACGGTGGGTGACCAATGACATCTTAATTTGTTAAGGTCCTGGGTCAATCAATTCTTTTCCTCTGCCTGACAGCTCATCAGCATTTGACATGATCGATCTGTTGCTGCTCATTCATTCTCTTCGAATCTATCTCCTGGAAGATAGCTTGATCCTTTTTTCTTTGTTTACAGTTTCTGTCTAATCACATCCAAGAACTAAATTGTTGCAGATTCTCATCTTTTCTAATTGCTCTCTGTCTTGTCATTCTTCTGGGATTAGTCCTAAAATTTCTATTATTTCTATTTGCAATTGTCCAAGAGTGATGCTTGCTCATTGATTTCTCTAGGTAACAGCATTGGAATGCTGTGTTTATTAGTGTCTGTGATGGTTCTACCGGTTACAGACGTCTCCATAAGAAATAATGAGAAATGCATTAGAGTTCAATTAAAAGCAAAATAATACTGAATGTCCCATGGATTAGCAGTACTTTATTTTTCTTGCTTATTGCAGAAGGTAAAGTTAGAGACACCTTAACATTTCATTCTTTGTCTTTCTTTTGTATATGATTGCTAGTACATTCCAAAGAAAAAATATTTAATGCGTGAGATTTTCGATTATTGTCAGTATCGAATTAAAACTTAGCTGTCTCTCCTCCATACTATCATATGTAAAACTAACTAGTCCAGGCCTAAAATTGACGAGCATTAGTAATCAAGGCTATATGAAGACAATGCAATTCATCACCTTTAAGAAAGGAAAATTCTAATACCATATTTTGTTTCATACCTTGCTGCTCAGCCGTCAAGGTGTGCAACTGATTCTGATAAATTACGGGTTGTTGGTTGCGCTGCTGCTTTTAAATCCAAGGTCAGGCAACAGCAATTGTGTAAAGAAAACCAACTCATTCATCTTTATAAAGGGAAAGTTATACGTATTTCATGGCGAGAGTAAAATAAATACTTGGAGGTTTCATTAGATATCAAGCATAATATTTTCTTTTTTTCTTCACTGCTGTCAATGCACACCCACCGTTATGATTGTTTAGCCTACATGCCTCCAAAAAAACTGGCTCAACAGTTCAGGGTCCAAAACTCCAAGATTATTTATATTGTTCTCCGTTCAGCATGCTCAACTAGTTTGAATAGATTCACCTATATTTGCCTTTGTTTGGAACTTTTAAAAGGATCCACCCCATTATTGAAATTGGATAGCTCTGGAGATAAAAAACTTTTTGCAGCAGGGCCTAGTCGGGCAAAGATCAATAATTAGAGCAAGGAAGAGAGATGCGCATGGTGAATATAGATATATTGCTGTAGTTCTACTGTTTTGCTCAGTTCAGAATGTTTTTGAGCAGGTATGGTCAAAATTTTGATGATCGGGTGGGCCTCCCTCCTGATCCTCTACTTGCGCTGGGCCTAATTAGCGCGCCTCCGGCAAATAATTAACACCGACACACTCTGTGTCTGCATGTGGCCCGGACTGCCATTTTGACTCCACCCCTCTTTATTATATACACGCGCTCACGCCAGCCAGCATAAGCGCAAGGGCGGACCTGGTTCAGCGCGCCAGCTGTAAACACTGGTGCGCTGACCGTCACACCCAATCTCAACTTGATCCTTGACTGAATCTCAAAAATCTCATGGTCCACTTACTTGGCAGGCAAAGTCTCTCAGGCGAGTGCTCAGAGGAGGATTTCCCAAGAGGCCATACCTGACAGGGCCCCGGTTGGTAGTGGGGCCAGGAGCTGGTGTGATAGGTCCTGGTGGCAGGTGTAGGTTTTCGCCAGGGGCTTCCAGACTCATCGCCACTGGTGTTGTTTCAGGATGGTGGTCGTCAGCTACTTGGGACTGACCTGTCATGGTCTCTGGCCCTTCGGCCGGTTCTGCGACGGCAGGGGTGGGGTGGGGCTTGTCCACCTGTTTGAACCACGAGACATTACGGATCACTGATTCTAATGAGTTCTCGACCGTCACCAGGGTCCCGTTGATGGTGGTTACTGTCCAGTACCCTTGCTCATACCTGGTCTTGAATTTTCCTCCTGGTCTCCTATCCTTCATAATGACAGTGTCCCCTTGTTGTAGCTGACGGGATGCAGCTCTCCGAGCTCGGCTGGCAGCATTGTTGCGCATGCTCCCTCCTTTGAAAAACGCCTTATTCTTCAAATCGAGGGGGAGACCAACTGGGTGCCATGAGGAAGCCGTCTCGGCGGGTGCCGTGAAACATTAGCTCCCAGGGTGCTTGTTGTGTCGAGCAGTGTGGCGTGCCCGGTATTCCTGCAGAAACCTTTGCAGTTCATGGTCCGGGTTGCTTTGCTCTGCCAGAGCGATGCTGAGGGTTTTGTTTATTGTCCTCATGACGTTTCACCTTCACATTGGCTTAGGGCCATTGTCGGGTGAAGCTACTGTGCCAGATAGCGTGGTGGTGCTTGAACTCACGGAACTCGTGTCCTTAAAATGGAAGCCCATTGTCACTGTGAAGTTCACCTGACACCCAAATAGTCTGAATATCTTTTCGAGAGCTGGGCCGACATGCACGAAGGTGGTTGATGATACGACTTCTATCACTTGGTACTTTGAGTAGCCATCAATGAGAGCTAGCGTGACTTGTCCATCAGGGAAACTCCCGGGGCCTTATTTATGAAGGACTTGCGACACCGGTGCGTCAGTTTTTCCCATGTTAAAAGTGACGCATCGACGGCGCAAGTCCTTCATAAATAAGGCCCCCAAAGTCCACACTTACTTTCTCCCAGGGTCGCTGCCTGTGTTCCTCAGTGAGAATGGGTGCTGGTCGCTCCGGTCTGCTCGTGAGTTTGCAGGATGGGCATCTCCGGACTGTTTCTTCCACTAGCATGTCCATCCATGGGAACCAGACCTTTTCTCTCATTTGGACCTTCATTTTTTCCACTCCTTGATGTCCGCTATGGGTGAGTTGCGTCAGGCGTGCTTGGAGGGAAGCCGGGATCACAATGCGCGGTCCTCTAAGGAGGTTACCCCCTTGGATAAGGCTTAGTTAATTTCTGACCCTCCACATGTTCATCAGACTTTCCTTTTCTGGGTCCGATCAAGCGTTTGCAGCTTGTAGGAATTGACGCCACAGACCTCCTTTGATGGTTTCTCGGACTTTAAACATACCAGGGTCTTGCTCTGTAGAAGTAGCAACCTCTTCGAGCGTGCGCGCCCGGGGACACGTCAAAGCTGCGACCATGTTCAGGTGTGCCTCCGTGTCATGGCTACTGGGTTCATCTTCGTTCTCCCCCATCGCACCTGGATGCTGAGACAGGAAGTCGGATGGGTTTTTGGCTCTGGGCCGATACACAACGCCCATGTCATAGTGCTGGAGCCCAATGGCCCACCTTTCGATGTGTGGCGGCGGGTGAGGCACTGAACCTTTGAAGAGCTATACTAGTGGCTGGTGATCTGTGACCACTGTGAAGGGGTGCCTGCAGATGTAGAGGATAGCCAGGGATTCTCTCTCGATTTGAGAGTATCGCTTTTCAGTCAGGGATAGCGCCTTGCTGGCGTATGCTAAGGCAGCCCAACGTCCTGGCTCTTGCTCCTGGGTGACGACTGCTCCTAGGCCTATGGGGCTGGCGTCCACTAGTACTTCTCTCTTCTTTGCCGGGTCAAAGTATACCAGCGTGGTGTGGTTGAGGAGGGCTCTCTTGATGGCTTGGAAAGCTGTCTCTTCTGCTGGACCCCCCTGCCACATGGTGTCTGCCTTGGTGAGGTTTCGGAGTGGTTCCGCAAGCGTTGCGAGGTCTGAAATGAAGTGTCTGCAGTACGTGGCCATTCTCAGGAAGCTGTGTACTTCTGCCTTGGAGAGGGGGGCGGCTGCGTTCTTGATCACTTGGGACTTCCGTGGGTCAACCTGTATGCCATCTTGGGTGAATGTGTATCCAAAGAATTCAATATTTTGTTGGAATAGCAGGAACTTCCCTCTGTGGAGGGTGACACCCTGATCTAGAAGTCTCTTCAGGGTAGCTCTCACGTGCCGATAGTGCTCGTCCGCTGTCTTGGAGTGGATGAGTATGTCGTCACTCATGTTGAAGACGCCAGGTAGCCCTACTAGGATCTCTTTGACAACGTTCTGTTATATCCCAGCGGCAGAGGATATTTTGAAATTCAGTTGTTTGTACCTCCGGAGGCCTAGGTGCGTGCTGAATGTGGTGATGTACCGGCTGTCTTTGGCCAGGGCTAGTTGGTGATAGCCTGCGTTCAGGTCCAGCTTCGAAAACCACCTAGATCCATTCAGGTCGGCAACTATGTCATCCATCATCAGCGTGATGTGGCGTTCCCTCCGAATAGCCTTGTTGGGAAGGAGCATATCAATGCAGAGCCTGATCTTCCCAGGTTGGCGAGGCTTTTCGGCAATCACCATGGGTGACACCCATGGCGTGGGCCCTGATACTTTCTCTATGACCCCTTGGTCTTCGATTTTCTGCAGTTCCTCCTCTACCAGCGGTCGTAGGTGGAATGGAATCCTTCGGTGTTGCAAAGCTGTTGGCGGGATGGTAGGGTCTATATGCAGGCGGATGGGGGCTCTCTTTATCTTCCCTAGTCCTTTGAAAAGGTCTCCAAACTGGTTTGGTAGTTCTTTTGTTTGGTCTGTTTGTATCCTCTTGGCAAACATCACCAGGCCTAGGTCTTCAGCGGCATGGCTGCTGAGGAATGTGTCCATCTCCTGGTTGATGACATGAATGTCGATGGTAATCTCGACGTCTTCTGAATGCACTAGTACGGTCATTTTACAGCAGAGGGGTAGTGGTGAGTCGCTTCCATATGCAAAGATCTGTGCTTTCGACGGTCTCAGTTCAGGCTTGGGTCTTAGCTTGTTGTACTACAGGATCCCCATTTCTGTCGCTGAAGCACCGGTGTCGATCACTGCATTGACGTCATTCTCAGCAACCTGTTCTGTGCAGTGGGGGTATAGTCGCCTCCGACTCATCTGGTTGGTAGGTTGACTGTTCCTTTTTCCTCCAGCCGGGGTGCGATACGAGCAACACTTGCGATAGCTGCCTGACCATCTTCTTCATGTGCTTTGGTCCTTTCCCTTCCCTGCGCTGCGTTTTCTTTCTGCATACCGACACGAAGTGGTTCTCAATGCCGCAGTTGGTGAAGTTCTTCCCTTGTGCTGGGCAAGTTTGTGCAGGGCGGTCTTCGTACCCACAGTACCTGCATTGATTCTTTGGGGTTTGTGGTTGGCGATCACAAGGTCTGTAGGTCCTGTCTCGTGTCTTGACTGCGTCGGCCTTCTCCGCTTTGACTGTGATGCCCTTCAACGCCCCTCACACTAATGCCATGTCCATTTCCTCTGCCTGTGCTACTGACAGATTGTGGGGCCGCGCCAGTATTAGGAAGTCATTCAGCAGGATGCCTGGTTGCCTGAGTATGACACCACGTAGAACTTTGCTGCAAATTCTGAGGAGCAGCTGGGCCCTGATTTCCTATGCGGCTCTGTCTCCCGCATGGTGGGTGGCAGTTATTTCCCATAGTTGTGTGTGAAAAGCATCTACTGACTCGCCCTCCCTTTGCTTCACTTGTCTGAGCTTAAAGCGTTCGAAATCCGGGTTCATTTGCGGGTCAAAGTGGGCATTTAGGGCGGTAACAGCTGCTGGGTATTCTGCGGAATTTCTAGTGTTCGGTAGGTATTTGAACAAGAGGTAAATGTCCTCCCCTGCGTAGTGGAGTAGCAATAACTGTTTCACTGCGTCATCCTTTTCCCTTGTGGTGACGAAGGAGTTCTCCAGGCAACCTAGCCAGGTCTGCCATCGCGGCTCAGTCGTGGAGGGGTCTGCTGACTCACTGAATGGAGGTAGGACTCCTGACGATGGGTAGTGGGGCAATGACGGGCAGGGGCCTGGGTGGGGTTATCCTGATCTCCCAATATACGGGGCGTAGGTGCAGGGACGTGTCCTGTCGAGGAAGCAGATGCCTTGGGGTGAGATTAGGCACATAAGTACTGGTGCACAATGCAGGAATTGTGATGGTTTGCGTGCTTCCGGTGGTTTGTCACTCACCGGTCTGGCCTTGGCCAGTGCTGTCCCTTGGCTCCTCCTGTGCATCGTATGTTTTCCTTCTTGATGCTGTGCTGGAGATGTCTGGGGTCCCTGTGGCAAGTACTTCATGGCATGGGGGGGCAGCCATGTTGAAACTGTGGCCAGGGAGGACTGCTTGTGAGGGTTTGAGGCAAGGTAGGATGTGGGCCTGTTTGTGTTCTCCTCTGGGGGCTGGGCAGAAGCAGCGTGGGGTGCTCCCCGCTCTCATTGCCAATGTGATGATCAGGGGGGCCTCCCTGAAGGTACCAGACTGCATGCAGGCTCTGCAATGGCAGACCTTAGACATTTTTTACAAGGCCGCTTCTGTGGGTGGCACAACCAGTGCTGCAAGCCCACTAGCAGCATTTGGATTTACAAGCCCTGGGCACACTCAGTGCACTGTACTAGGGTCTGACAAGCAAACTAAATATCCAATCATGGAACCACTAATCAATACATCAGTTTACAGCACTGTGGCACTGGACAGCAATGGCACAGTGCCCAAAGCATCTAACACCAGCAAAAAAAATACATGAGGCAACAGCAAAAATGGAAGGGAGACCCAATGGTGCCAAGTCTAACACGTGTCCCCTCCAGCTGAAATGTGGGGAGAACTACCCTACCTCCTGGGAGTTCTCATCACTAAGACGGAAAAATCTGGACAGACCGTCAGCGTTGGCGTGCTCTGTACCAGGGTGGTGTTCCACTGTAAAGTCCATATCCCGTAGGGAAATCAACCATCTGATGGGCCTGTGGTCTGTCTGAACCCGGAAGTGAGTCCCAGACAGGTATGGTCTCAGCTTCTTCAGTGCCCAGACCACAGCAAATGCCTCACTCTCAATAACACTCCACCTCAGTTCCCGTGGAAGTAACCTCCTACAAATGAAGGCTATAGGTTGATCTAGGCCCTCCTCATTCATCTGTGACAAAACAGCCCCCACACCATGCTCTGAAGCGTCTGTTTGAATGATGAACTCTTTGTAGAAGTTGGGTGCCAGGAGCACGGACGCCGTGCACATGGCAGCTTTCAGGTCCTCAAAAGCTTTCTGACAGGTGTCAGTCTAAATCACTTTCTTGATCTGCTTCCTGGAAGTCAGCTCTGTCAAGGGTGCAACAATGTTGCCATATCCCTTGACAAACCTCCCGTAGTACCCTGTGAGTCCTAAAAAGACCCTCACCTCTGTCTGGGTTTTGGAGGGTTCCCAAGCCAGGATGGTTTCAATCTTGGGTTGTAGGGGCACCACCTGGCCGCTCCCAACTTGGTGTCCCAAGTACACCACAGAACCCTGCCCAATCTGGCACTTACTTGCCTTGATCGTGAGGCCTGCTTTCCGCAGCGCCAACAACACTTCCCAGAGGTGGCCAGATGTTCCTCCCAAGTGACACTGAACACTGCGATGTCATCCAGGTAGGCGGCACTGAACTCATCCAGCCCAACCAACACCTGGTTGACCAACCTCTGAAAAGTGTGAGGGGCATTCTTCATCCCAAAGGGCATAACATAGAACTGGAAATGCCCATCCGCTGTGGAGAATGCTGACCTCTCCTTGGCCCCATCAGTCAAGGCGATCTACCAATACCCAGACGTCAAGTCAAACGTGCTGAGGTACCCGGCAGCCCCTAACCGATCAATGAGCTCATCAGCTCTGGGGATGGGGTGCTCGTCGGTCTTCTTGACCGAATTGAGCTCTCGGTAGTCCACACAGAACGGGAGTTCGAGTGTGGCTCCCGGCGCCACAGCCTTCGGGACCAAGACCACTGGGCTGGCCCAAGGACTGCTGGAAGACTCAATCACCCCTAGTGCAAGCATCTTTGAGAACTCCTCTTTGATGCAAGCCCTTACCCTGTCAGTTACCCTGTAAGACTTGTGCATCACAGGTAACCTGTGTCCTGTATCCACATCATGGACGCACCAATTTGTGATACTAGGAACCAGGGAGAACAGATCCGAAAACTGTCCCAGTAACTGGCGGCGGTCATTCTGTTGCTCAGGGGTCAGGGTGGAAGAGAGGTTAACACCATCCACTGACCCATCTTGCTCTGTGGCCGCCAGTAGGTCAGGAAGAGGCTCAGTCTCCTCTTCTATTCCAGCATCTGTCACCAAGAGCATTCCCACTTCAGAACTCTCTGAGGGGGGCATAAAGCGGTTGACATGCAGGACCCTCAAGGGCTTCCTGGGAGACAGCAAGTCCACCAAGTAGGTAACTGGACTCTTGCGCTTCACAACCTCAAATGGTCCGGTCCACTTAACTTGGAGCGCACAGGGCTCCACTGGGGCCATGACCCACACTTTCAGACCAGGTTGAAGCTCTACCAGAGTGGCATTCTGGTCGTACCACTGCTTCATCTCCTCCTGGCTGGCTTTCAGATGCGCCTCAGCGAGTTGCCTGAAACGCCTAGTCTTGTTTCTGAAGGCCAGCATGTAGCTATATACATCCTGCGGAGGTTTCCGGGGGGGATTGCTCCCAGCCTTTCTTGACCGGACTCAGAGGACCTCTGACCGGGTGCCCATAGAGAAGCTCAAAGGGACTTAACCCCAGAGATGTCTGTGGCACCTCCCGGTCTGCGAACAACAGGCATGGTAAGAGGACATCCCACTTATGCCTCATGGGTTTCTCAAGACCCATAATCGTGCCCTTCAGGGTTTGGTTGAACCTTTCAACCAACCCATTTCCTTAGGGGTGGTAAGGAGTGGTGAACTTGTAAGTTACCCCGTGCTCTTGCCACAGGGACTTCATATACTTGGAAATGAAGTTGGTGCCCCGGTCAGACACAACCTCTCGAGAGAATCCTACTCGTGAGAAAATTCCCATCAGTGCTCGTCCCACCACGGGGCCCATCACTGTCCTCAGAGGTATGGCTTCTGGGTACCGGGTGGCATGATCCACCAAGACCAGTGTGAACCTGTTGCCCATGGCTGTCTTGGGGTCCAGTGGCCCCACAATGTCAATCCCCACCCGCTCAAAGGGGGTACTGACCACAGGGAATGGCTGAAGAGGAGTCTTCTGCTTTCTCCCACTCTTTCCACTTGTCTGGCAAGTCTGAAAGGTCCTGCAATGAGTGTCTGAACTCTTGCGCATTTGGTGCAAATGAAAGTGGGTGACAAACCTCTCAAATGTCTTGTCCTGACCCAAATGTCCTGCCAATGGCAGCCCCAGTAGGAAGGCTCTGAAGCTCTGGGGTACCACCAGCACATGGGCTGACCCAGGCTCAGCAACCTTAGGCTCACTATACAGGAGACCATTCTCCTAGTAGATCCAATGTGACCCAGACTGATCACCTGCTGCCTGGCTTGCAGCCTGCTGCTGCAAGCCCTCAAGAGAAGGGCATTCTCTCTGCTCCCTGCAGAATTCTTCCCTGGAGGGGCCTCCTTCTTGCTGCCAATGGGTCAGCTCAGGCAGGTCCACCAGTTCAGCTACTTGTTCCCAGATAGGCTCCAGGGCATCCCCCTCAGGGTCTACTTCCTCCTGGGCCGTGGGAACTTCGGGGGCCGGTTTCCTGTACCCCCTGCCTCTTCTCTCTAAGGTAATTTCCTGGGCCTCCCTCTCAGGCTCCAGGTCCTCTTGAGCACCCCTACTGGCTGCCATTGACTGGGTGCTTACCCACGCCCATTCAGGCAGACCCACCATCCTCAGGTGAGTACTCTTTTCCACCTTTTCCCAAGGTGTGCTCTCCAAATCGTTCTCCAAAAAACAGTCAACAGGCTTGGCGGGCCTCACAGCTACCTGAAGACTACCAGAGACCCCCCCACTCAAAGGGAACCTGAGCCATTGGACAATGGCTTTCTGTGTTGTCGGCGTTAACAACTGACAGCTGTCACGCTGGCGCCTGTGTCTCTAAGAGCCTCTCCCTTTTGGCCATTGATGGTCACCCACTGCCCATATTTCTTAGTGTTCCTGGGCAGCTGGTTCTCTTGGACCACCTCGCAGGAGACAAGGGGCATTTCTGCGGGACCCCACCCATCTTGGACTTCCTCCTCCCCAAAGGCTAAACTAGCCATCTGCCGGGGCGGAGCACCAGTGGGTGCTGGTTTACCAAACAGGCGGCACCTGGTATCATTCGCCCTATGACCCAGGTCCCCACCTTTGTAACATCTCAGGGGTCCCTTGGAACAGGATTACCTGTCGGTACCACTGGTTTTCTCTCAGGGGAGGCTTGGAAATCCTTCCCTAGGTTCTCTTGGTAATTACTTTGGGGCCCTCTGCGGAACTCCCTCTGTTTACCCTTGCCCCCCCACTCTTCGGCTGGGGAGCCTGCCCACCTTTGGCTGAGTCTCCCACGTGAACCTTTTGGACCCTGGTACTTACCCAGCGGTCTCCCACCTCAGCAAGCTTCCTATGGTTAGTCAGCTTGCTATCAATCAGGGGCTGGCGCATCTCGGGAAAACAATTATCAGACAAGTGCTCTTATGAAATCAAATCCAAGAGACCTTGAAAATCATTAACTTTGCTGCCCTTCAACCAACCATCCAATGCTCTGCATAAGAGAGTGACATACTATTTTCTATCTTCTTGCACTTCCTGAACCTCTGCACCTGGATGCTGAGACAGGAAGTCGGATGGGTTTTTGGCTCTGGGCCGATACACAACGCCCATGTCATAGTGCTGGAGCCCAATGGCCCACCTTTCGATGTGTGGCGGCGGGTGAGGCACTGAACCTTTGAAGAGCTATACTAGTGGCTGGTGATCTGTGACCACTGTGAAGGGGTGCCTGCAGATGTAGAGGATAGCCAGGGATTCTCTCTCGATTTGAGAGTATCGCTTTTCAGTCAGGGATAGCGCCTTGCTGGCGTATGCTAAGGCAGCCCAACGTCCTGGCTCTTGCTCCTGGGTGACGACTGCTCCTAGGCCTATGGGGCTGGCGTCCACTAGTACTTCTCTCTTCTTTGCCGGGTCAAAGTATACCAGCGTGGTGTGGTTGAGGAGGGCTCTCTTGATGGCTTGGAAAGCTGTCTCTTCTGCTGGACCCCCCTGCCACATGGTGTCTGCCTTGGTGAGGTTTCGGAGTGGTTCCGCAAGCGTTGCGAGGTCTGAAATGAAGCGTCTGCAGTACGTGGCCATTCTCAGGAAGCTGTGTACTTCTGCCTTGGAGAGGGGGGCGGCTGCGTTCTTGATCACTTGGGACTTCCGTGGGTCAACCTGTATGCCATCTTGGGTGAATGTGTATCCAAAGAATTCAATATTTTGTTGGAATAGCAGGAACTTCCCTCTGTGGAGGGTGACACCCTGATCTAGAAGTCTCTTCAGGGTAGCTCTCACGTGCCGATAGTGCTCGTCCGCTGTCTTGGAGTGGATGAGTATGTCGTCACTCATGTTGAAGACGCCAGGTAGCCCTACTAGGATCTCTTTGACAACGTTCTGTTATATCCCAGCGGCAGAGGATATTTTGAAATTCAGTTGTTTGTACCTCCGGAGGCCTAGGTGCGTGCTGAATGTGGTGATGTACCGGCTGTCTTTGGCCAGGGCTAGTTGGTGATAGCCTGCGTTCAGGTCCAGCTTCGAAAACCACCTAGATCCATTCAGGTCGGCAACTATGTCATCCATCATCAGCGTGATGTGGCGTTCCCTCCGAATAGCCTTGTTGGGAAGGAGCATATCAATGCAGAGCCTGATCTTCCCAGGTTGGCGAGGCTTTTCGGCAATCACCATGGGTGACACCCATGGCGTGGGCCCTGATACTTTCTCTATGACCCCTTGGTCTTCGATTTTCTGCAGTTCCTCCTCTACCAGCGGTCGTAGGTGGAATGGAATCCTTCGGTGTTGCAAAGCTGTTGGCGGGATGGTAGGGTCTATATGCAGGCGGATGGGGGCTCTCTTTATCTTCCCTAGTCCTTTGAAAAGGTCTCCAAACTGGTTTGGTAGTTCTTTTGTTTGGTCTGTTTGTATCCTCTTGGCAAACATCACCAGGCCTAGGTCTTCAGCGGCATGGCTGCTGAGGAATGTGTCCATCTCCTGGTTGATGACATGAATGTCGATGGTAATCTCGACGTCTTCTGAATGCACTAGTACGGTCATTTTGCAGCAGAGGGGTAGTGGTGAGTCGCTTCCATATGCAAAGATCTGTGCTTTCGACGGTCTCAGTTCAGGCTTGGGTCTTAGCTTGTTGTACTACAGGATCCCCATTACTGTCGCTGAAGCACCGGTGTCGATCACTGCATTGACGTCATTCTGAGCAACCTGTTCTGTGCAGTGGGGGTATAGTCGCCTCCGACTCATCTGGTTGGTAGGTTGACTGTTCCTTTTTCCTCCCGCCGGGGTGCGATACGAGCAACACTTGCGATAGCTGCCTGACCATCTTCTTCATGTGCTTTGGTCCTTTCCCTTCCCTGCGCTGCGTTTTCTTTCTGCATACCGACACGAAGTGGTTCTCAATGCCGCAGTTGGTGAAGTTCTTCCCTTGTGCTGGGCAAGTTTGTGCAGGGCGGTCTTCGTACCCACAGTACCTGCATTGATTCTTTGGGGTTTGTGGTTGGCGATCACAAGGTCTGTAGGTCCTGTCTCGTGTCTTGACTGCGTCGGCCTTCTCCGCTTTGACTGTGATGCCCTTCAACGCCCCTCACACTAATGCCATGTCCATTTCCTCTGCCCGTGCTACTGACAGATTGTGGGGCCGCGCCAGCATTAGGAAGTCATTCAGCAGGATGTCTGGTTGCCTGAGTATGACACCACGTAGAACTTTGCTGCAAATTCTGAGGAGCAGCTGGGCCCTGATTTCCTATGCGGCTCTGTCTCCCGCATGGTGGGTGGCAGTTATTTCCCATAGTTGTGTGTGAAAAGCATCTACTGACTCGCCCTCCCTTTGCTTCACTTGTCTGAGCTTACAGCGTTCGAAATCCGGGTTCATTTGCGGGTCAAAGTGGGCATTTAGGGCGGTAACAGCTGCTGGGTATTCTGCGGAATTTCTAGTGTTCGGTAGGTATTTGAACAAGAGGTAAATGTCCTCCCCTGCGTAGTGGAGTAGCAACAACTGTTTCACTGCGTCATCCTTTTCTCTTGTGGTGACGAAGGAGTTCTCCAGGCAACCTAGCCAGGTCTGCCATCGCGGCTCAGTCGTGGAGGGGTCTGCTGACTCACTGAATGGAGGTAGGACTCCTGACGATGGGTAGTGGGGCAATGACGGGCAGAGGCCTGGGTGGGGTTATCCTGATCCCCCAATATACGGGGCGTAGGTGCAGGGACGTGTCCTGTCGAGGAAGCAGATGCCTTGGGGTGAGATTAGGCACATAAGTACTGGTGCACAATGCAGGAATTGTGATGGTTTGCGTGCTTCCGGTGGTTTGTCACTCACCGGTCTGGCCTTGGCCAGTGCTGTCCCTTGGCTCCTCCTGTGCATCGTATGTTTTCCTTCTTGATGCTGTGCTGGAGATGTCTGGGGTCCCTGTGGCAAGTACTTCATGGCATGGGGGGGCAGCCATGTTGAAACTGTGGCCAGGGAGGACTGCTTGTGAGGGTTTGAGGCAAGGTAGGATGTGGGCCTGTTTGTGTTCTCCTCTGGGGGCTGGGCAGAAGCAGCGTGGGGTGCTCCCCGCTCTCATTGCCAATGTGATGATCAGGGGGGCCTCCCTGAAGGTACCAGACTGCATGCAGGCTCTGCAATGGCAGACCTTAGACATTTTTTACAAGGCCGCTTCTGTGGGTGGCACAACCAGTGCTGCAAGCCCACTAGCAGCATTTGGATTTACAAGCCCTGGGCACACTCAGTGCACTGTACTAGGGTCTGACAAGCAAACTAAATATCCAATCATGGAACCACTAATCAATACATCAGTTTACAGCACTGTGGCACTGGACAGCAATGGCACAGTGCCCAAAGCATCTAACACCAGCAAAAAAAAATACACGAGGCAACAGCAAAAATGGAAGGGAGACCCAATGGTGCCAAGTCTAACACGTGTCCCCTCCAGCTGAAATGTGGGGAGAACTACCCTACCTCCTGGGAGTTCTCATCACTAAGACGGAAAAATCTGGACAGACCGTCAGCGTTGGCGTGCTCTGTACCAGGGTGGTGTTCCACTGTAAAGTCCATATCCCGTAGGGAAATCAACCATCTGATGGGCCTGTGGTCTGTCTGAACCCGGAAGTGAGTCCCAGACAGGTATGGTCTCAGCTTCTTCAGTGCCCAGACCACAGCAAATGCCTCACTCTCAATAACACTCCACCTCAGTTCCCGTGGAAGTAACCTCCTACAAATGAAGGCTATAGGTTGATCTAGGCCCTCCTCATTCATCTGTGACAAAACAGCCCCCACACCATGCTCTGAAGCGTCTGTTTGAACGATGAACTCTTTGTAGAAGTTGGGTGCCAGGAGCACGGACGCCGTGCACATGGCAGCTTTCAGGTCCTCAAAAGCTTTCTGACAGGTGTCAGTCCAAATCACTTTCTTGATCTGCTTCCTGGAAGTCAGCTCTGTCAAGGGTGCAACAATGTTGCCATATCCCTTGACAAACCTCCCGTAGTACCCTGTGAGTCCTAAAAAGACCCTCACCTCTGTCTGGGTTTTGGAGGGTTCCCAAGCCAGGATGGTTTCAATCTTGGGTTGTAGGGGCACCACCTGGCCGCTCCCAACTTGGTGTCCCAAGTACACCACAGAACCCTGCCCAATCTGGCACTTACTTGCCTTGATCGTGCGTGAGGCCTGCTTTCCGCAGCGCCAACAACACTTCCCAGAGGTGGCCAGATGTTCCTCCCAAGTGACACTGAACACTGCGATGTCATCCAGGTAGGCGGCACTGAACTCATCCAGCCCAACCAACACCTGGTTGACCAACCTCTGAAAAGTGTCAGGGGCATTCTTCATCCCAAAGGGCATAACATAGAACTGGAAATGCCCATCCGCTGTGGAGAATGCTGACCTCTCCTTGGCCCCATCAGTCAAGGCGATCTACCAATACCCAGACGTCAAGTCAAACGTGCTGAGGTACCCGGCAGCCCCTAACCGATCAATGAGCTCATCAGCTCTGGGGATGGGGTGCTCGTCGGTCTTCTTGACCGAATTGAGCTCTCGGTAGTCCACACAGAACGGGAGTTCGAGTGTGGCTCCCGGCGCCACAGCCTTCGGGACCAAGACCACTGGGCTGGCCCAAGGACTGCTGGAAGACTCAATCACCCCTAGTGCAAGCATCTTTGAGAACTCCTCTTTGATGCAAGCCCTTACCCTGTCAGTTACCCTGTAAGACTTGTGCATCACAGGTAACCTGTGTCCTGTATCCACATCATGGACGCACCAATTTGTGATACTAGGAACCAGGGAGAACAGATCCGAAAACTGTCCCAGTAACTGGCGGCGGTCATTCTGTTGCTCAGGGGTCAGGGTGGAAGAGAGGTTAACACCATCCACTGACCCATCTTGCTCTGTGGCCGCCAGTAGGTCAGGAAGAGGCTCAGTCTCCTCTTCTATTCCAGCATCTGTCGCCAAGAGCATTCCCACGTCAGACCTCTCTGAGGGGGGCATAAAGCGGTTGACATGCAGGACCCTCAAGGGCTTCCTGGGAGACAGCAAGTCCACCAAGTAGGTAACTGGACTCTTGCGCTTCACAACCTCAAATGGTCCGGTCCACTTAACTTGGAGCGCACAGGGCTCCACTGGGGCCATGACCCACACTTTCAGACCAGGTTGAAGCTCTACCAGAGTGGCATTCTGGTCGTACCACTGCTTCATCTCCTCCTGGCTGGCTTTCAGATGCGCCTCAGCGAGTTGCCTGAAACGCCTAGTCTTGTTTCTGAAGGCCAGCATGTAGCTATATACATCCTGCGGAGGTTTCCGGGGGGGATTGCTCCCAGCCTTCCTTGACCGGACTCAGAGGACCTCTGACCGGGTGCCCATAGAGAAGCTCAAAGGGACTTAACCCCAGAGATGTCTGTGGCACCTCCCGGTCTGCGAACAACAGGCATGGTAAGAGGACATCCCACTTATGCCTCATGGGTTTCTCAAGACCCATAATCGTGCCCTTCAGGGTTTGGTTGAACCTTTCAACCAACCCATTTCCTTAGGGGTGGTAAGGAGTGGTGAACTTGTAAGTTACCCCGTGCTCTTGCCACAGGGACTTCATATACTTGGAAATGAAGTTGGTGCCCCGGTCAGACACAACCTCTCGAGAGAATCCTACTCGTGAGAAAATTCCCATCAGTGCTCGTCCCACCACGGGGCCCATCACTGTCCTCAGAGGTATGGCTTCTGGGTACCGGGTGGCATGATCCACCAAGACCAGTGTGAACCTGTTGCCCATGGCTGTCTTGGGGTCCAGTGGCCCCACAATGTCAATCCCCACCCGCTCAAAGGGGGTACTGACCACAGGGAATGGCTGAAGAGGGGTCTTCTGCTTTCTCCCACTCTTTCCACTTGTCTGGCAAGTCTGAAAGGTCCTGCAATGAGTGTCTGAACTCTTGTGCATTTGGTGCGAATGAAAGTGGGTGACAAACCTCTCAAATGTCTTGTCCTGCCCCAAATGTCCTGCCAATGGCAGCCCCAGTAGGAAGGCTCTGAAGCTCTGGGGTACCACCAGCACACAGGCTGACCCAGGCTCAGCAACCTTAGGCTCACTATACAGGAGACCATTCTCCTAGTAGATCCAATGTGACCCAGACTGATCACCTGCTGCCTGGCTTGCAGCCTGCTGCTGCAAGCCCTCAAGAGAAGGGCATTCTCTCTGCTCCCTGCAGAATTCTTCCCTGGAGGGGCCTCCTTCTTGCTGCCAATGGGTCAGCTCAGGCAGGTCCACCAGTTCAGCTACTTGTTCCCAGATAGGCTCCAGGGCATCCCCCTCAGGGTCTACTTCCTCCTGGGCCGTGGGAACTTCGGGGGCCGGTTTCCTGTACCCCCTGCCTCTTCTCTCTAAGGTAATTTCCTGGGCCTCCCTCTCAGGCTCCAGGTCCTCTTGAGCACCCCTACTGGCTGCCATTGACTGGGTGCTTACCCACGCCCATTCAGGCAGACCCACCATCCTCAGGTGAGTACTCTTTTCCACCTTTTCCCAAGGTGTGCTCTCCAAATCGTTCTCCAAAAAACAGTCAACAGGCTTGGCGGGCCTCACAGCTACCTGAAGACTACCAGAGACCCCCCCACTCAAAGGGAACCTGAGCCATTGGACAATGGCTTTCTGTGTTGTCGGCGTTAACAACTGACAGCTGTCACGCTGGCGCCTGTGTCTCTAAGAGCCTCTCCCTTTTGGCCATTGATGGTCACCCACTGCCCATATTTCTTAGTGTTCCTGGGCAGCTGGTTCTCTTGGACCACCTCGCAGGAGACAAGGGGCATTTCTGCGGGACCCCACCCATCTTGGACTTCCTCCTCCCCAAAGGCTAAACTAGCCATCTGCCGGGGCGGAGCACCAGTGGGTGCTGGTTTACCAAACAGGCGGCACCTGGTATCATTCGCCCTATGACCCAGGTCCCCACCTTTGTAACATCTCAGGGGTCCCTTGGAACAGGATTACCTGTCGGTACCACTGGTTTTCTCTCAGGGGAGGCTTGGAAATCCTTCCCTAGGTTCTCTTGGTAATTACTTTGGGGCCCTCTGCGGAACTCCCTCTGTTTACCCTTGCCCCCCCACTCTTCGGCTGGGGAGCCTGCCCACCTTTGGCTGAGTCTCCCACGTGAACCTTATGGACCCTGGTACTTACCCAGCGGTCTCCCACCTCAGCAAGCTTCCTATGGTTAGTCAGCTTGCTATCAATCAGGGGCTGGCGCATCTCGGGAAAACAATTATCAGACAAGTGCTCTTATGAAATCAAATCCAAGAGACCTTGAAAATCATTAACTTTGCTACCCTTCAACCAACCATCCAATGCTCTGCATAAGAGAGTGACATACTATTTTCTATCTTCTTGCACTTCCTGAACCTCTGCCTATAGAGTTCAAACCATACCTAGTCAAGAGTGCCTCTTTCATGTGGCTATAGGAATTATGGAATTCAGAAGGCAAGTCCAACAGTGTGTCCTGCCCCTCACTAAGGAACCTTTCCCACAAACCCGCTCCCCAATCTCTCTCAGGGACCCGGTGGGCAGACATGGCTACCTCATAGGCTCTGAACCACTTCCCAATATCATCATTCTTAAAAAACTCCTTTACCCCACAACTAGAGACCCTCTCCTCTAGTCATGATAAGGGGATTACACTCCTTAAATAACCCCTACTCACCCCCTTAGTAGCTTGGCACGAGCAGCAAGGCTTTATTTCAGAGGCGTTGTAAGATAAGCATTTGTGACCACATACAGTAACCCAGTGACAACACTACAAATGGACACCACACAAGGTTTTATAGCAAAAATAAGTATATTTTATATAGAGTTTCCAAAAGACCAATAATCGACAAAAAGAATCCAGTGTTCTATAAGATTTCAAGAGTTCTTGTAAGAAGGCTTAAATCGGGGTTCTTTGCTAATCGGTAGCCCGGACGGGCTACAGCGTTGTTGAGAATAACACAGGTCCATATGTATCAAAACCCTAATTTGCGATTCTCAAATAGCGATTTTTTAGAAATCGCTATTTGAGAATTGCAAAAAGGGATGTATGTAAAAAATCGCAATTTTTTAGTGATTTCTTAATATTCCTTAATTGCAATTAACAAATTGCGAAATCGCAATCAAGGAATACTTTCCGATTCATTTCTATGGGCCTGGAGGCCCATAGGAATGAATGGGAAGTCATTCTAAATTTGCGATTCGCATGCATGTGTTTGCATATGGCACACATATATGCCCTAAGGACATGTATGTGCGTCACTTGGCGTCACTTGGCACCTGTACAAATGCCAAAAAAGGGCATTTGTGAAAGAAATCGCAAATTACCACCAACTTCAAGTTGGTGGTAATTTGCCATTTCTTAATGCAAAAACGCACATCTTCGGTACTTCATACATAGCATTTAAGGAATCGCAGTCTGACTTGTTCATGTTGTGGCAGAAGATGAAAGGAATGTGGAGAAACAGTGGAGGCGAAATTCAGACTATGGGAAGGAGGAGTAGGTGAAATGGAAGGCAATAATAATTGAATCCCAAAGTACGCTCCACCCACTAGTAGCATAGAAACAGTTAGGAACAACATAAAAATCTGAAACAAAAAACATTTTGTGCGAAACACCTTCGATCTTTGCGCCGACATTTCCTCTCTTTCCGACAGCTTTGAAAAGTCCATCCTCTAAAGACCGTCCGTGACGTTCTTGACGCACTTTGTTCTGAGTAGCGATTATCAATTCCCAGGAGTTCCCAGAAATCGACAAAAGAAATCGACCTAGTGTCAATAACTGCTAAACCGAAGGAAGTACCCGCACGGCCCTACGGCCAACCCAGATGATAGGTTTAATAAATTACATTCAATTTAATATTAGTCTCTTAGCTGCATGAAAAGAAAAGGTTACACACAATATAAAATGTCCACAATGTTCATGGCAACAGTAAGGGGTACTGTAAATTCGAAGGGAAATAAAAACAGGACTTTTTTATTAATGTTTATCGCGCGGTCGAAGAAAATATCGACTTCTCCCAGATCGAGTCTGCTCTTCAAACAATTGTTCCGATGGCAAAGCAGTGTTCGAGTGCTCGGGTAACAATTCAGAGCTTGAGTTCTCCAATGCTGATGACGAGGTCAAAGTTTCTGCTAATTTAACAGGAATGTCTGATTGCACTGATTTGTTCTTCATAAATTGAGCATCGCTAAATGGCACAAACCGCAAAGGAACATCAGTCTGAGACGAGGCAATTCCTTTCTTCACCCATGTATCAGCTGGCAAGGGAAGCGGAATCTTCTTGGTGTGGGTGGCATGCACCCAATGCTTCCTGCCTTCCAGCCGAACTGCTGTCCTCGTCGCCAGTAGCACCTGATGGGGGCCCACGAACATCGGCTCAAGGTTCCGTTTCCGTCCGAAATTGCGGGTAAGTACCCAGTCACCTGGTTGGAGCCGATGACCAGGACCCTCTGTTTGTGCCGGTAGTGCCTCAAAGACCTGTTGATGAATCAAACTCAATTTAGCAGTCAGATCGTAAAGATAGTCAATCAACATTGGATATTCAATTCTATCAAACTCTTTAGGCCTTGGAACCCCCCAAATATTAGCAGGACGGCCGAACACAATTTCATATGGGCTAAGCCCTACTCGAGAGTGCACAGTCGCCCTAGTCGATAAGAGAGCTAGAGGCAAAGCGTCAGGCCATGATAAACCAGTTGTTGCCTGAATTTTGGCAAGTTTTAGTTTCAGGGTACCATTGTATCCTTCCACCAAACCCGCTGATTGTGGATGATTAGCACTGTGAAATTTCTGACAGATTCCAAGACCACGACAAACACTCTTCATCACACTTCCCACAAACTCACTTCCGTCGTCTGACCATACAACCCGAGGCATGCCATACCTAGGGAAATACTCTTTGAGCAGAACTTTTGCTGTGGACAGGGCAGTATTATCCTTAAGAGGGTAGGCTTCAATCCATCTGGAGAACGCACAAACCACAACTAAAACATATTTCAGATTATTGCATCTCTCCATGTGGATGAAGTCCAATTGGATAACTTCAAAGGGACATGTAGGTGGAGCAAAGTGACCAGGTGGAGTGGGAGTGCCCTTACCAGGATTATACATCAAACACACCATACAATTCTTAACCACTCTCTCCGCACACTTAGTAATCCCATCATTCTTCCATACAGGAGACAACAACTTGCATATGCCTTTCGAGCTAATATGTGCTGTGCCATGAGCCATTGTAACAACGGCAAGCACATATGCATCCGGTAACATCCATCTCTGCTTTTCTGACAAATCAACCCAACATCCATTCTCGTCTAACTTCCCAGTGCTTTCTTTCCACTGAATCTTTTCCATATCAGTAGCCTCATTCTGTATCTCCTTCACACTCTCAACTGTGTCCTCACAAATACTAGTTTCTGCCGGCCATCTTACTGGACTCGCAACATACATTCGATTTGTCAGATCTCTAGCTGTCTCCTTAGCAGTCTCATCTGCAAACGCATTACCGCGACCAACATCATCTGTCACTTTCCGATGCGCACTGCATTTAATTATGGCCACCTGCTTAGGCAATGTAAGTGCATCTAAAAGGTCATTCACAAGCTGTCCATGCTGAATCTTCGTACCATGCAACGTAAAGAATCCTCTTTCTCTCCACAATCGACCAAAACTATGCGCTACACCAAATGCATACTGGCTATCGGTAAACACATTCACCCGTTTTCCTCTAGATAACACACACGCTCTCGTCAATGCAATTAACTCGGCCGCTTGGGCCGAATTCTGACTTAATCTCGCAGTCTCCACAACCGTACTCAATGTCACTACAGCATACGCAGTCGTTACATCACCATTCGATAACTTAAAGCATGAACCATCAACATACAAAGTACCATCGGGATCTACCAATGGAGTGTTTTTCAGATCAATACGACCCTTCGTCTCTTCTTCAGTTCTCAAGTAGCAATCATGTGGTGCTACATCACCCAATTCCATGTCGATGGGCAACAATGTTGCTGGATTCAACACATTGCAACGTTTTATCCGTATATGACTTGCCAAGAGCGTCAGCTCATAGCCAGACAACCTTGCACTCGTTAAGTGCTGAGTTTTTGTCCGGTTCAAGAGAGTATCGATTGCATGTGGGACCATTACCGTAAGCATATTATCCATGACCAAACCAGCGGACTGTCGGATGGACCCCGCAGCTGCCGCTGTTGCTCTTAAACAACTCGGCAATGCTCTAGCCACTGGATCTAAGGTAGATGAGAAATATGCACATGGACGTTGTTTATCACCAAATTGTTGCGTCAAAACACTCAACGCACAACCATCCCTCTCGTGAACGTATAGTGTAAACGGCTTACTGTAGTCAGGAGTACCTAACACAGGAGCCGAACACAACGCATCACGTAATTCAGAAAAACCTTTCTGACACTCTTCAGTCCAAGGCAAAGGAATCGGAACATCCTTGCACGTAAGAGCTAACAATGGTTTCGCCAATAATGAAAAATTCGGAATCCATTGTCTGCAGTATGACGTAATACCTAAAAAGGCACGTACATCTCTCTGAGTTTTTGGCACAATCATTCGAGCAATCGCTGCTATTCTTTCTGGGGTCAACCTTCTCCCTTCTTTTGACAATAAGTGACCTAAGTAGGTTACTTCTTGACAACAATATTGCAGCTTAGAAGGTGACACTTTGTGATGTAAGTCACACAAATGGTATAACAATGAAACCGTAGCAGTTCTGCAAATAATCTCAGTATCAGCAGCTACTAATAGGTCATCGACGTACTGAATCAAAGCCGCGCCTGTCGGTAACACAAACGCATCAAGCCGACTTTTAAGGGCTTGACTGTAGATCGACGGACTCTCACAATAGCCCTGTGGTGCGCGTTTCAGTCTAAAACTGCGACCACCTAATGTGAATCCGAATAGGTCTCTGCTTTCCTCAGCGATCGGGATACTAAAGAAAGCATTCTTTAGATCGATCACCGTGAACCAGGAGGCAGAAGCTGGAATCAGGGTCAACAAGGCCGTGATATCAGGGACCACGGGAAACTGTGGAATCACGATTTTATTCACTTCTCTCAAATCGATTATAAAACGGTACACAGGAGGTTTAGATGGATCAGTTCGTTTTAAAATGGGTAACACAGGACTATTACACACATTTCCCCGAGTTTCTTCAATAACATCCTTTTGAATCAGGTCGTAAATGATCGCTAATAGCGCTCGCTCACCATCAAGAGAGATACGATACTGAGGTATACGTGGTAATCGCACATTTGGTTTCAGTTTGATCACATAAGGTGGGATATCCAATAGACCCACATCATTGGGACTTGTGGCCCATAGAGACGCAGGAAGGGAGCTCAATTCCGGTGGGAATTTATCAATCGACAAGTACATAGGAGAGATTACTCTCCGACCTAATGTAAGCTCCACTCCTTGAGGAGAGCAATACAAAGTCGCATATAACCGTTTTAACAAATCCAGACCCAAAAGATTCTCACCACAACCAGTAGATAGAATCAATGGAGCCTCCAGCTCACAAGGACCAATGGTAAGGGGCAAAGGGCTAGAAACAGGATTGCTAACAGGGGCGCCAGAGAATCCAACGGAAACATTCGTTAAGCAAGACAAAGGTGCGCCAGGGAGTTTTGAATGCATGATGGAACTTTTTGCTGCACCAGTGTCCAACAAAAAAGGCTCAACTACGCCAGATGTGGCAACTGCGACGTAAGGCCCTCTCTGATCAACCGGAACTGACACTACTCCCTCTCTTCGTCGATGGCTATCCTAGTAACGGTCGTCTGCCACGATCTCATGTTCAGTGTAATAGTCGTCCACATGATATTGTGCTGATCTATCGGACCTCGCATTTGGCTGGTCAAAACAATTATTCGCGTTCGATGAAACAGTAGAGCGCTCATTATTTTGAACAAAACCTCGACCTCTACCTCGAGAGGCCTGTTGAGGACCCCCACGACCTCCCCGAGCCGAAACATTATTATAACGATCACGTAAAGCGGGACAATCAAATTTAATATGGCCCTCTCTTCTACAATATGCACACTGATTATACCCAATCGTAGATCTAAAGTCAGAGGAGTCAGAGCGCGACTGCATCCTAGTGGACTGGGCTCGTGGTCGATACTGCTGTTGTAAATCAATTTGATTTGAACGTGGAGGATACGCTTGCTGCAACAAAACCTTCGTTTTGAGCTCCTTCGTTTTCTTGTCTGCACGATCACTTTCTTCCTTTTTCCCTATTCTCATAATATTGAGCCGTCGCCAATATCTGTGCAGTGGTTGAAACCGCCCATGCACTTTCTGAATTCTTCAATTTGATGCTTAGTTCAGGCAACAAATTTAACACGAACTTATCAACAAATAACCGCTGACCTCCCTCAGTGCTCATATCCTGACCACTATGATCGACAAACGCTTCCTCAAACCTAGTAAAGAAATCCGAGACACTCTCGTCTTTCTTTTGCTTACAAGCCGATAATTTATCCCAGTTCACCCTCATCGCTGGCATGAGAGTTTTCATAAGTGTAATTATTTTCTGAGGTAGATCCAAAATTAGCTGTTCAGGCTTAGCCCCACCAACTTGTAGTCCATCAGCCGCTATTAGTGCAGCCCAGTCACCACCTAACTCATTTGCATGATTCGCTTGGCGAATTTTCGCCCAAATTGGTTGCGGTACGACGTTTCCAAACAGCATGTCGATGTCAGCAAGGTTCATAATAGAAGCCTCCACCAATTGGGATAACTCCTTATAATAACCTGCCGGATTCTTACGCGGATCAGGCAAAGATTGTTTCACCTGCAAGACTTCTGATCGCTTCCATGGGAGGTGTATCCAAACTCTTTGGAAATATGGAGGAACCACAGGATTAGCATTAGGATCACCCGGCATCCATACTGGCGGAACCTCTCTCATAGGATACTGACCAGAGTTCGTTTTCGTATTGTCAGTGTCATCGTTAAATGACACACGAGAAGGCACTGTGGATCTAAAGGAAAACAATCGCTCTAGCACACGTCGTACATCTCCACCTACAATCATACCGCTCGAAAATTGACTCTGAAGTTCAGTCATATCGGGCGGTACATTATCTAAATCATCATTATACCATTCTTCCCTCAAAAAGTTACACATTTCTTCAAACACGAATCTCTGCGTGGGCTCATTAAACTGAGAAAACGTGTCGAAAACCATGCGTGGAGTGTAGTTAGCAGGGTGTCTTATCCACCTATGTGCCATAGTCACTAACGTCTCTTTTTCCCTTCCACTAGGGATCTGACTCCGTCTTTGGAGAGTTTCAGAAACATCGGATGGAAATAACTGACCAGAAAGCGGTGAATAAAGGGTAGCAACAGCGTTAGGGATACGATTACGAACAGAAGGAGAAGAAGAAAGAAGAACAGGAGCAACAACATTAGAAGTGAAGGTAGACACAGCAGAAGCAGGCAAGATAGTCGGGGTAGCAGGGACAAGAGGCTGAGGAGGTACAGGCAAGGGAGCAGTTGGAGGGACAAGTACAGGACCAACAACAGGCTGACCAGCAGCCGCTGGAACAACAGGAGGGAGAACAGGAGGAACTACAGGAGGAACTACAGGGGCCGTAGCACCCTGTGCATACGGAGGTGGCGATTTCATCAAATACGCTAACAGGGGATCCTCCTTTGAATCCTCTTCTTTCTTATCAAGACTAGTTGGTAAAACCGGATAACATTTGTCTATCCTCATGTGATGTAGTCTAGTAGAAACTTCTATTTCTGTTTCTTTTTTATCTTGCTGACACTGTTGTACAACTTGCATTATCGGGACGAAACCTTCTCTTCGATTCTTTTTAAGCTGTTTGATTTCTTTCTGTTTGGCCTCTTTACGCCACAAACGCAAGGAATCAAACATAGCTGGCCTAGCTTTCTTTTTAAACAATTTAGCTTCAAGATTATCTAAAATCATAAGGTCAAAACTTCCATGTGGTGGCCAACTAAGG
The DNA here is from genome assembly GCF_964261635.1 of Lissotriton helveticus. Classification (NCBI taxonomy): domain Eukaryota; kingdom Metazoa; phylum Chordata; class Amphibia; order Caudata; family Salamandridae; genus Lissotriton; species Lissotriton helveticus. The sequence goes on along the minus strand of NC_136069.1, from coordinate 555,072,990 downwards.
ACACCATCTTTTCTCGAATAACGGACCCAATATTCATTATATATAATAGGGCCCACACCATGTCGACTATAGAGCTCATATATCGGAGTTCCAACTGGAGGTATCGGACACGAGTCCTCCAACCGGGAATCCATATTACAACATTTGAAGAAACCAAGAAAACCACTATGGCTAGGCATCGTGCACACTAACCTAGTATCAAACTTCAAGGGTTACCGAAGTGCTAAATCTTCGTGAAAAACAAAACCCTCGGTTTTTGGCAATTGCAACTGTCAAATAACAACTAAGAGCTAACAACTAAGAACCACAAATGCAATGGAACCATGCAAACAACTAAGCTTCAACAAGCTTCAACAACAACCAAGAACACTGGGAGCGACCCACAAATACTTAACTGAGAGTACAATGGCGTCACCAGGAAGGCCTGTCTATCGTCTCGCCGTACGAAAGGACTACGCCAGGCGCCGAAAACAGGTCGACAGTCAGGGCATCGGTCCGTCGCAGCCGTCAGGAGGCGGGAATCTTCGCGGGAAAAAATCTTCGGACCACTTATTTCGACAACAGGATCGATGAAGCGGGGTGCACCTTTTCCTCGGAGATTTCACATGAAGTTCCTCGCAATTGTCAGGCTTTGGACCGGTACCGCTGATGTCGCCCCACGTTGGGCGCCAACTGAAGGACTGGACTATTTAAGGCCCAGCGGTGCCAGGGGACAACACCTGAAACCTTCGTGGGTTACCTGTTCTGGCGCACTAAAGACAGAGACACGGGAGACTTCCTTTGGCGTCAAAGATCAGCGTTTATTACTGCAGGGAGGCAAAAGTCACAAGAAGTACAACAGAGTGTAGGTTCTGAGAGTCTGCTTCAAATTACAAATGTGGATCGCTCCTTTTTATACTCTGTTTCGGCTTTGAACAGCATACGAACAAACGGCTACAACTTAGTTCCCACAGTGAACTTCAAAAGGGCTTTCTGAAACCCGGAACATATTTACAGTAACATTACCGGTTCCCAACTGTAAACGCACATCTTCTCACCATTACGCACATTCCACTCTAGTTGTAAACGAGCAAGAGAAAGAGACAAGAACAGCTGCAAGGAAGACAGACAACAGTAGAGAAAAGAGTGTGAGGGTAATATCGGAAGCATGATCACAGGATCAAAGGATTCGATACTCGCATATGCACGGCTGAAACAATAGACCGGCACGGCAAGATTACCCTCAAGCGGAGCCATCTGCCTTTGCAGTGTCATTCCCCTAGTCATAAAAGATGCATGAAGGGAATATGCGTCTTCCGTGAAGCTTGGGAACTAAGGGTCATGATGCGGACATTTGCCTGTTCGCTGACTACGTGAGGGCAAGAAACAAAATGGATGCCATATCTAAAATGGAACCCGAGGGTTCGGATGTAGAAACACGTAAATAAGGCGAACCCTGCAAAGTAGTGTAGCGAAAATGCGTACACTCACTAAACTCGTCATTTACGGTTCATAGATACCAAACTTGCCCATATTCGTTCATGCCCAGAACATCATAACGATTCTCACGGAACCTCAGACGACTAGGTTTCCATCGAGTATATTAGACTTAATTGTGAGTGCCAGATAGCTCAGAGGTCACTAGAAACGTTCTCGAATACACAAGAAGGGATTCGTTTCTGACAACCGCATAAACATGACAACTTTGTTTCCCCAAGAATAAACTGATCTTCAGAGTCGTGGAAACAATAGATAGATATTTCACTTAGTCAATCGTGCATGCTTCGTTTCACCAGAGGTGCAGAGAAATAGAGAGACGGACGTTTTCAATAAAAGAATGTATTGAACTGTCTTCTTTCTCATGCGAAAGAAATGAACTGCTACAATCAGAATACTGGCTGTAAAGTATAATGCGTACAGCAAGAAGAGTATTATAAAATAATACTCAGGGGTGTGGAATTTAATAAAATATCTACTTGTCCATGGGGCAGGTTGGTTCATAAATCTACTTGTCCTCTAACAAAATCCACTTGTGTAGTGTAGTTCCTATTATCCCAATAGGCTCTGCGCATTGGAATAATACCTTCAATAGTATAGGCCTAGACCAGACGTTAACTAGGTCTACTACTGTCGATATTAGACTTAAAGTTGTGGGTTTGCCAGCTAGCTCAGAGTTCACTAGAAACTTTCTCGAATAGGCAAGGAGGAGTTGAACCTCCCTGGATAGACAAGAAGGGATTTAGTTTCTGACAACCATAGAACATGACAACTTTGCTCTCCCCTAATCAAGAGTGTATCTCTAGAGTCGTGTGAAAACAAAAGACGACTTATTTTACTCAGTCAGTACGTGCATTCTTAGTCTCACCAGATTGTAGAGAAAAGGAAGAGACGGGCGTGTTCAATAAAAGATGTTATTTATTGATCAGTCTCTTTTCTCATACAAGAGAAATGGATCGATATTATTGCAATACTTATGGTTAAGTAAAGTGCATACATTAAAAGCAGAAGTATAAAATAATACTGTAAAAACATTGATATGGTTTCTAAGCCATATGATGGTTTAAAATGGATAAAATAGATACATACACATATACATTTGACTAATCGTACTCAACTGGTGTTTCTAACTACGCCTACCCCAGATGTTCCTGACCTAAGCCTAATACGTGGGCGGGAATAGAAAGTTACAGTTTAAGTTAAGTTTGTTTTGCCAAGTGACTGACTAAAGAATTCTCTGCGAGGGGTTATTCAGTTCTGTACCTGGAATCTAGGATGAATGAGGGATGGTATCTCTCGTCTCTGGTCTCGATATTCCAGGCTGCCTGCGAGGGCTACCCGGAAGCGCGGGAGCTGGAGTTCTCGGCAGGAGAAAGGCAGCGTCTCGTTCTCAGCGCGTCAGGAAGGCGGGGCTGCGCCAGCGGGGTCTGCTCTGCTCTGGGCTTCGGCAAGTCTGGCTGCTCCGATCTCATCACCACCGCGTGTGTTTGCATAGGGCAATATCGGTAATATTTATACCTTTAAGGTGCCGAGATTGACGTAAGGATGGACATAGATACGTCAATAAGGATGTCATACGACCTGGTCGTTAGCACATTCTTTTGCTGAAGTTCTCGGTGAAATCAAAACAATGGCCGCAGGGTTTTTCCCAGGTTGTCATAGGTTTGATTTGTTTTGAGAACTCCGTATGCCTTATCAGGGGGTGGAGGAATATCGCTTGTCTAATTAGATGGCAAGCGTTATGACCTAATGAGATAACACGTTCCTGTGCCGTAGTGTGGCTTAATCAGATAACGGTTCCTGCATCATGGGGGTTTTCTGTATCATGGGATGGCTGCTAGTTAACTTGTTAACCAGAATAGGGTCAGGAATAGGGGGATCGATACAGAACCTATAGGAATACATCACACCCACTCCACGCTAACTATGGACATATTTACGAATCTATGCATAGTAAAACATACTGTAGAGTATCGTGTATACCTTACCACCCCAAAAAACATAAATGCATTTTGAAATTATCAAATATACGGAAAAAACAGTCACATGTAATATATGCACTCAAGCTGTAGAATAATGCTAAAGTAATCACGCATATCTATACATTATCACTAAATTGTATATGAGAATTTACACATGAAATGGCTCTTAATACAGAAAAAATGTTCGAGACCATTCCATCACAGAATAAAATAATTATGAACATACCAGCGGGCAGCTAATGTCTATAAACTATCTAAAATTAGAAATTTTAGTTCTCTAAGAATAGTTCTTACTTTAAGCAGAAGATAGTGTCCCGAAAAATATGCTAAAATATTTTGGGGCTGCTGAAAAAATTGCTGTCCGTGAACTGGAGGGAAAATTGTTCATGGTATTTTGCTTTTCTAGCTGAAGGCCAAATTTAGGGAACGCCGTGTGCGAGCTTGCTCAAAAGTCTCTATTTCTGCTCTGGTGAGAACATCATATCATTTAGACTGTCAAAAAAGCTGTCAACAGCTTCCTGGGAGAGTTCCACTAACTCGGAAAAAGGTGTAACCATGCATTCGTGCGCATGATTGTCTCCATTGACGTTTTGATTAGTATTGCTGACAGAAGGTCGTACCTGATCAATGCTGCTTTCATCTTGAACTTCACTACCCCTTAATCGTAGTGGTGAAGCTTCCACGAATGCCGTCATCAGGATTGGTAGCCGTTGAGGGAAGCACAAAGCATGAGCCTTTATTGGACTCAACAATGTTTCTGCATCCATTGGCGCATCCGATTGTAGCGTCAGACAGGTGTCTAACACGCATTCTTCTCCGCATAGCAAGCACCTTAATACAGGTAAAACACATCGTCGCCACATTGGTCGAAATGAAAGAAACCAAGTCATGTTCAGGTCTCTAAGCCGGGATAGTCCCAGGATTTTTGATATCCGGTCCCGGTATCCAATGGCTAGGATTGTTTCTTCCCTTGTCGCAGGTGTTTTGTCTGTGACATGGTTTGCCATAACGAAATATAAGGACTAAGAATAGGATTCCTGCAATTAGTCCCAAAATGAGGGGAAGTCCGCCAAAAATCGAATGGATGAAATCTGGAAAAATACCCAGTATGGCTTTGAATGGTGTTAATGCCATCGAAAATACTGTCTTAAATACTTTTGAGACTCCACTGGTATCAGAAATATTTAAGATTTCATTCAGGATTTCTGCGAAATGTATGGGGGAATTAGTTGATAACAATGAATGAATCTCTGCAGTCGTCCTTGCGACTAGGAGATCATACGTTTCTTTTGATGACGTGAGCCTTGTCGGCGTCTGAAGAAGCACTGTTTTCATTCTGCTTAAAGTATCTATTCGAATAGAAGTAATTTTCAAGTTGGGCCATGCCCTTGCCTCCCTGTCTGGAAGGGAGCTGGGGAACAATAAGCGTCCACAGCACTTGACCTTCGCAGTCGTAGTTACGAGATAAGGAGTCCCGGGCATAAGACTACAACATCTGCGGTCCACAATTAGAACGTAACTCCCATTATAGAGTCTTTGAAAGAATGGTTCTATCTCTGTTGCAGGTGTGCCTAGCTGGTGACATGAAAGGTTATTTGAGTTCCCTTCACAGGCTCCATGCAAACTAATTCCATTACACAGAAGTGTACCGCTCAGTGACATCGCACAATTATTGCCACTAAGAAACACTTTCTGTCCTTTATTACTGACACATGCATGTGAATAGGGCAAGTTCCATGTTGTTTTAATGTACCCTTTTCCCAATTTTTCGTACATGCCAGCCTGTATATATTTTTGGCAGTATTGAAACCTGAAGGTTGATATTGGAATATTAATTATCCCATGTATTATCCATTCACTGACAGGTCGTTCTGACATTGTCACTGGTAATCTCTCAAGTTTCTCAATGCTCAGGATTGTATAATCAGCACCCTTTTGTGCCATTATGATTTGTTTATCAGTAAGGTTAAAGATATTGAATAGTGACGTTGTGTTGATTAGACGCCAAGGCACATAGCCTGAACGCAGATTTTGTAACGTCCAGCCAAGCTGTACAATAGAACGCAATTGGGACTGACCGTGTTGTAACAACAGTAAGTCTTGCGATAATATGTCGATTGCTGAAGACACAATGCTGTCCAGAGAAAAAATTCTGGAGGACAGAGTCATTAACCCATTGTCCACTACAGAAAGTGATTTTTCCAAATTAATACGGTCAATTTCCCGTATACTTTCTGCTGTCTCAATTTGAGTCACCTTCCAGGCCTCGTTGTATGCTGCATATACAGAGGCTGCTATGAAACGTTTCTGCCGCTGTTTGCGCGGTCCCATAATGAAATCACGCAAGTCAGCACCATCAGTAAGTAAGGTTAGGTGTTGCCTAATTTCTGCAAGTGTGGAAGTTTGTAGCCACTGAAGGCATAATTTTGCCCACACTGTAGGTGGTTATTATCCCTGGGTGTTGTCTTTGGGAATATCTAGGGTCTGGCCTGGTCATTTTGAACCCCTGTGTTTTGTTCAGGAATCTGTCTTGACAGTTATTAGTATCTGTGGGCCAGATCAACCACTGTTTCCAATCAGGATGTGTTCTGTTTTGGTTTAATACATAATTTACGTCTATCTCTTCATCTGTAGAGCTATTGCTGTTCATTGTTGGTTTTGGAATAGACGGTTTATTTAAGTCTTTGATTTTGGCTATGCCAAGACAGGTAGTTTGTTGAACAGTGTCATTTAAAAATATAATTTGTTCTGGGATCATGCAGGCTCTAAACAAAGATTCTATACCCTGTAATTGCCATTCTTTTGTACCCCAAACACTCTTTACTTCAACATTTTTGTCCCAATAATCAAAACCAAAAGTATTCATTTGTTCAAAGAATGAGTCTGAATATATCAATTTCGTGTTTGTTATCATGGTCTTTGTCCCTGTCTTATTTGACAATTTGAAATAAAATGTTTCAGCATTACTTGAGTTGAAACCTGAAAAGTATGAATATTTGTCATAAACGGTTCTTGAGCTTCCTTTTGGAGGGGTTGCACAATGTTCCCATTGATTATAATTTAAAACATTTCTAGGTTGTGCAGATCTATGTAGAAAATGGTTACCATAGTGGTTATAACAGTACATACTATCATAATTTGTCGAACCCTGCAAATAATCATGTTTGGTAAATTTAGCAGACATCACTAAGTCAGACATCATATTATTTATACTTTCAAAGTCCCAATCATCAGCAAATGAGCTTGGTTTTACAAAGTCACTCAACGAGATCTTAATTTGGTGTGGATATTTCAGGATTTCAACCGGACCATAGATTTCGTAGTCAGTGTTGTCCCATGCTACCCCACCCGGTATAGGATTGGCTGTGAAGTTGACTGAAGAAAGTTCTCTTTTCTCGACGTGTGAAGATGTGTGTGGTTTGAGGATCAAGTTGATTTTCTGACTTGCTGTGTCCATGTTAGCATATTTTCCCTCAATGAAGCGTCCCAAAGTTAGTACCATGATGAGCCAAAGTATGAGGATAAATGCACCAAAACCCACCCAAAATTCAATCCATGGAGAAATCAGATATGTTTCTTTCAGTTGTTTCAAAAGTACTTTAACTGTATCTTTAAAGGTTTTTGTTGATGGCTGTGTTTTTGATTCAGTGAAGCCTTCAGAGGAGTCATCGAAGTTTATGAAGTAGCCGGATGCAGTTCTGTCAATTGTTCCAATTGCTTCAGGATTACTGTTTCTTGCATAGTCGTTTGTTACTTCATTATAGATTGGTGTGTCTCTGCTAAATGTTTTTATTTGGGTTTTCAGAGGTCTAAGTTCCATTGCATTGTTGCATAGTCCTTGTTGTAGTTCTGTAGGCGTTTCGAATGTGATTAGCCTCTTAGATTGAACCTCTGTGTTTGTAGCAAATCTTGGTGTTCTACTACTTATCGGGAGTCCACTTGGCCTACTATTTGTTATCGGCCACATGATTGTGGTTTTACCAGGTCGATGGATCCAACTCGGTTCTCCTTGTTACCAGCAAGCGGCGGTAGTACAACTGATCTTGTCCCGTTGATAGACAATTGTATCAAAAAAGGGGGGAACAGGGGGCGGACAATTTTTACCGGGGTCCAATGTACACGTCCTATGACCTGAAAAACAACAATTGATAGTACAAGGTTCCCCAACGTGATTAACTAAAGTAACTCAATAGAACCTCTCTCTTATAGGGTGTGACAAAACAGGGAATGAAGTAATCCCTTTTCGGAATTTAGGGTGCCTCACACATACCAAAGGTTGAATGGCTGTTGTCATCCCACCCGATGAATGTCCAGTATCATCATTGGCACCCTGCTCCAACGGCAGGCTGGCGGTGCAATGCCCGTCGGGCAGCACAGAGTGCTGCACTTTCGCGGAGATCTTTTATTCCTTTTGCCAACGGGTGCATGTGTGTGAGGGACCTAAGAAGTGCAATAGTGAGCGTAAGTGAGGTTAAAACAGGTCAGTAGAGTCCAATAGGGGAACTTTTAATAACATGGCTCACTGCCTCATTAAAATGTGTGAAAGGTGAGGGGTACTAAGGCGTGACGATTAGGGTAATCAAGCCTCATTCAACCCTCAGTCCAAGTGTGGTCGACATGTTTCATGCCCAAAAGGGCAATTCATCAGGACCAAAAGTGCTCATAAAATTGCTATAGGATTCCTCAATAATTAAGGAACCGGGTATACGACCTGGCTTGTGTCGCAGGATCAACCCTTCATTGAAACCCTCCCTGGGACCGCAGTCCGTGGTCGGTGATCCCCCCGGCAGACCTGGAGGGGTCAGTGCTGGTAAGCTAGCACCTGACTTGCCTCTGGCACAGGCTTCTAGTCACCTACCCCGCCCTCGTCGGTATGACCGCAGGAAAGCCGGTACAAGCGGTCCGTGTTTCCACCGCTGATAGACCAGGAACTGCTTTTCTGTAAGAAGGCCCAAATTCCTTCTTTACCGCGATCTTTTCTCTGACTAGATCCCCGACTTTTCTAATCCAGACAGGTCTTGCTGGGACAGGTGGTGGTTCTTCAGTGGTTGTTGGCTGCTGTTTCAACTTTATGTTGCTCAGGTCTTTTCTTGTTTCGTTTAAGTCCTGCAAAATAGCCAAACGATCTTTGATATCAAAGCTTTTTTCCTTCACCACTGAAGTCTGACTGTCGAGGTCTAAGTCTAACATCCTAGTTCCAAATAATAATTTGTACTGACTGAAGCCCTTCAGAGAATTTCTTGGCAGGTTATTTAGACTACGTTGGACACTTATTAGATGTTTGACCCACCCAGCTCCCGAACCTAATACCTTTGCCGTTATAGATTGCTTTATGTCACAGTTTTTTCTTTCAACAATTCCGTTCCCCTCAGGTTGAAATGGACAAGAGTACCGCAATGTAACGCCCATGCTGACCATGGCCTCCTTATAAGCTCTAGAGCTAAAAGCAGGACCATGGTCCGAATGCAGCATGCCAATTGCGTATGTGCCGATAAAGACTCGCAAATCTTTTATAACAGTTCTGGCGTCAGCCGTTCGCTGGGGCCACATCCATATGAATCTCGTGCATGAGTCCACTGCAACCAAGATATATTTATAGTTACCATCCCTTTGTAAGGGACCACAGTGGTCTAGGTAAGCACAGGCTAATGGTTTATCCGAGATTAGAAGGGGCGTCTGCGCTGGACGTCTCACCGTTGATACTTTCATTCTTTGACATATTTCACATTCTAAAACATAGTTCCTTGTTTGTCTGCTCATTTGTGGCCACCAGTATCTCTGTTTTAATAATGATACTGTGGCTGAGACGCCAGCATGTATAGAAGCAAGCCCTTCGTGTGCCGCTATTATCAGTCCTAACCTATGTTCCATGTTTGGAATTGCCCTATCCCCCACTCCAGGGATTCGAGCAAAAGGAACATTGTTTGCATCAGTTATGTATGAGTATTTTACTGGAAAGCCTTTCGGGAGTGTTTCTATCGAATCCTTTTCTGTAGCGCTGACAGCCTGTAATATTTCGCTGTCTATTTTTGTTTTTGACCGTGTGATGGCAGCTACGGAAGCCGTTTGCACAGCTGCCTTCGCGGCCTCATCAGCCAATGAATTCCCTGCAACGTGAACGCCATCACGTTGATGACTCAGCGTATGTATCACGTGAGTCTTTGGTAGTTCTTTTTGTAATAGAACTACTTGTTCCCAGAGCATCTTATGCTTGATTGTGCCTCCTTTTGCATCCTTAAAACCATTCTGAAGCCAGATCTGCAAGTATTCATTGTAAGACTGTACGCAATAATACGAATCGCACACTATGAGTGTGGGGAATTCTCGATCGGTATTTTCAAGCGCCATCTTGAACGCCAGTAGTTCAGCTCGCTGAGCTGTACAATCTCCTAGAGATTGTGTTTTAGTGATAGCTGGTTTAAATTTCCCTTCGTGCCAGCGACCTTTAACAATCGCGCACGCAGCACTGTAAGCTTGTTTACCCCCTACTGCGGGTTGTGCTGATCCGTCTGTATATATTATACAGCCGTAATGTTCTAGAGGCAGAATTTCGGTCGGCGGAGGACATTCAAATTCATATTGGAGAAATTCTTGTGTTTTTAAGTTAGGATCAAATTGGTATGCCACGTCTGTTGCAGCAAGAGAATTAGCCCATTGTATCCATCTCGGATGGAGCGCTTTAGCATTTGGAATGCTTGCTTTTGTTACAGCCTCTAGGGCTGGTATCGGTGTCACGATTATTATTCGTTTACCTTGTGCCAGGGCTCGTTCTTTTGCTATAGCTGTCTGTGTTGCAGTAAGAATTTTTTCCGTTGGGCTAAATTTCATTTCAGCCTTAGTGTACAAGTGTGATTTGAATGCAATCGGTACCTTTTCTCCCTCATTAGAGGTCAGGTATGTGAATCCGCATCTTCCTGGGATGACTCGAATCACAAGATTGCGTGTGTTATCACGTGTTTCTAATTTTGTTTTAATTAACATGTCTGTTTGTAAGGATCTCAAAATTTCTGTGTGTATTTGAGTCCAATTGGTTCTTTTAAAATCTGGTTTTATTAGATCATAAAGGGGCTTGACCCTTTCTGCGTAATTTGCAATGTATGTTCTTCCGAAATTTAGGAAGCCTAGAATTGACTGTAGGTTTTTTAGTGTTTTAGGTGCTTGGAGTACGGCACATTTCTCTAGGAAATTGTCAGCCAGGCTTTTGCCTTCACTTGATAATTCATATCCTAAGAACAGGACTGTTAGATGGGCAATTCTGGATTTTTTAAAGTTGAATTTGTAACCCTCTGCTGCGAACCCAAGTATTATGGTGTTCACTCTCTTCAAGTGAGTATCCAAGTCATCATCTGTTAAGTATATGTCGTCGACATACGATAATGCTTCGTCATCATATGTTTGTAGTTATTCTGTTACTCTCGCTGAGAATACCCCTGGGCTATTCTTGTACCCCTGGGCTAACCGACAGAATTGTTTTTGAGTGCCATTTATTGAGAACGCAGACAAATATCTGCTCTCTGGTGCTATGTTTTGACAAAAGAATCCATTAGAGATGTCTAATGTTGTTTTGTATTTTTTGCGCACTATGTTATTCATTAGTGCAGCACTATGCGAGTTTTGCATTGCAAAAGTTTTGCAACATGAGTTAAGGTGTCGGTAATCCAAAACTAGATGATATGAATTGTCTGGTTTGGAGACCGGAAACAAAGGGTTGTTCATTTGTGAGGTGCAAGTTTCAATCACCCCCTGGTATTCTAATTGATCTAGGATTTCTTTTACCTGTTTTATAGCTTCTTGCTTAATTGGGTACTGTCTCTGTGCAGTAGGTTGTGATTTTAACTGGATTTTTTTGAGGAGGAGAGTCCTCATCCCATCCTACATGATTTTTATATAAAGCAGGAGCTTGAGCTACTGCCCACTTTCTAGCAAGTGTGTATTTTTTATGAATTGGGATATGATTTGAGAAGGCAGGCATAATTATTTCTTCGCCATGAGGGCACTCCCTGACAAACTCTGGTGGCCAGTCTTTTTCAGCTAGAAGGATGTCATAGCCCTTGGAGAGATTATCCCAAAATAGTCCCCTTATTTTTCTAGTCTTATCCCCTTCTATATGTAATGTTATTTCATATATTTTGTGAGGTTTGCTAACTCTGGTGTCTGCAGTTTCCACTTGAAGATATTCATTCGTGTCCACTGTCTCCAGATGATTCATAAGGACTTTGCGAGCTATGCTCACTTCTGCTGCGCTGTCTAGCATTGTCTGAGCCCATTCTCCGTTTTTCAGTTGTGTCCTCAGTATTCTCGGCATTGTTAACTACCTTGATACTGGCTACCTTCTTTTTTGGAAATTGTAGTTTCTTTTTTAGATGAGCAGGTTCCTTGTCTTTGGACTTGGCGTGCTCTTCTCTTTGTTCTGATCGTCCTCTTCTTTCCGATTTCTGCGAGGAAGTCTGAAAAGATTGAGAGGGACGTGTATCAATGTCTTGATATCTATCAGGCTTCTTTATATTATCCCTATTTCTAAGGTTATATCTTTTCCCAGAGGGGTCACTTTGGGGTGACCTGTGTCTTTGGTTCGGATATTTTTCTCTCCGCCGAGGAGACCTTCCTCTGGACTGGAATTTCTTTTCTTTAGGATTGGATTGTTTGTTTCCATCCCAGCTCTTTTTTTGTGATGTTGCATTATTATTAAAAAATATTTTTTCAGGACTTTCAATCAGTTGTAGTTTTACTGGTATTCCACCTAAACTATCTCTGCCTAGTTCCTCATAGGATTTTTCTATGATTCTGGCAATTTCAGCTGGTTGGTCTGCTATATCTGTCTCCTTTAACCTCTGGCGGATCGCCACGTTTGCTGCTTCTCCCTTTATGTTGGGTAATAATATAGCCGAGACCTGCTTGAAGTCTTTTAGTAATTTCATACCAAGAGTTAAAGCGGGTTCTGGACCGTATTCGTCTTGAATTTGTTTTAGCACATCTGGTATTACCGAAATGGATGGAACACCGTGCGTTTTTGTGTAGATGGAAGCAAAGACTGTACCCCAAGTGTCACAGTCCTCCACGTGTGGTGCGATTCCCATTGGAAGACAGATAGTCAGAATCCTGTGTTTTTCTAACGGGGTGGTGTCTGGAAACACCGCCTCTATTTGGGTGATTTTTTGTGCTAACCAGAATGGTATTTGTTCCCGTTTAGCTGGTACTTTACCTAGGCAGGATTGTATGTTCTGTGGTGTAATTTTATTTGTGTTCCCCTGGTGAGGGGTCAGCTGTGGAATTTTAATTGCTGGTTGAATTGTTGAAGTCCGCATCACATATTGGACTAATTGTCTATGCACCTTTATTAATTGTTTTAGTTGTATTAAAAGGTTTGCTGCAGACATCCCATCGATGTCTGGATGTGGTGTGTATCCGGCTAGGACCGGCCACGTTGCTCCTGGTCTACCTAGTGGACCGAGCCTGGTGATTTGATTATTATGTTTTAGGGCGTCATTAAATAAGAGCAGATGCTCTTGAAATTTAAGTGGTACTTCCACCTCCTCGAAAGGAGTATACTCTTCAGGAGGTTCTTCTGTTTTGTAATAGTGGAAGACCTTTGTTACAGCATTAGCTGCTGGAAAGTTTATCCATGTGTAGAATACCTCTGTCTGCCGATATTCGTGTGCCTCAATTACGAATATGACTGTGCCACCTCTAGGTGTCAGTCCATTTTCTATAAGTTTTAAAGTTATAGATTTTCTTGTGTTGACCGGGATGATTATTATACCCGGGTCTGCGTCTTGCATAGCAGCATCAGCTGCTGCGAGTTCAGTTACTATTCTAACTGCCTCTCTGTCTCCTTCAGTGTCTGACATTGTACTGTCCAGAAGGTTATTTAATTTGTTTGCAGATCAGGTTCTTATGGAAACAAAGTTTAGATGCACAATATTTTGGAACAGTGTATCCTTCAACGTTGACTAAACCAAGAACCATACATAGGAGTTTCCTCCTGCGAGGTCTGGCGGATATTACCTTTCACCCACTCCAGACGTCTTTGGAGTATTATGGGAAAAAGGGGTCTGAGTGAAAAAGCACGACTGAGTTACTCTAAATGTCTTAAGTTAGTTTTATCGCCTTATCGAAACGCGTTGGGCGCCATGTAGTGTAGTTCCTATTATCCCAATAGGCTCTGCGCATTGGAATAATACCTTCAATAGTATAGGCCTAGACCAGACGTTAACTAGGTCTACTACTGTCGATATTAGACTTAAAGTTTTGGGTTTGCCAGCTAGCTCAGAGTTCACTAGAAACTTTCTCGAATAGGCAAGGAGGAGTTGAACCTCCCTGGATAGACAAGAAGGGATTTAGTTTCTGACAACCATAGAACATGACAACTTTGCTCTCCCCTAATCAAGAGTGTATCTCCAGAGTCGTGTGAAAACAAAAGACGACTTATTTTACTCAGTCAGTACGTGCATTCTTAGTCTCACCAGATTGTAGAGAAAAGGAAGAGACGGGCGTGTTCAATAAAAGATGTTATTTATTGATCAGTCTCTTTTCTCATACAAGAGAAATGGATCGATATTATTGCAATACTTATGGTTAAGTAAAGTGCATACATTAAAAGCAGAAGTATAAAATAATACTGTAAAAACATTGATATGGTTTCTAAGCCATATGATGGTTTAAATGGATAAAATAGATACATACACATATACATTTGACTAATCGTACTCAACTGGTGTTTCTAACTACGCCTACCCCAGATGTACCTGACCTAAGCCTAATACGTGGGCGGGAATAGAAAGTTACAGTTTAAGTTAAGTTTCTTTTGCCATGTGGCTGACTAAAGAATTCTCTGCGAGGGGTTATTCAGTTCTGTACCTGGAATCTAGGATGAATGAGGGATGGTATCTCTGGTCTCTGGTCTCGATATTCCAGGCTGCCTGCGAGGGCTACCCAGAAGCGCCGGAGATGGAGTTCTCGGCAGGAGAAAGGCAGCGTCTCGTTCTCAGCGCGTCAGGAAGGCGGGGCTGCGCCAGCGGGGTCTGCTCTACTCTGGGCTTCGGCAAGTCTGGCTGCTCCGATCTCGTCACCACCGCGTGTGTTTGCATAGGGCAATATCGGTAATATTTATAACTTTAAGGTGCCGAGATTGACGTAAGGATGGACATAGATACGTCAATAAGGATGTCATACGACCTGGTCGTTAGCACATTCTTTTGCTGAAGTTCTCGGTGAAATCAAAACAATGGCCGCAGGGTTTTTCCCAGGTTGTCATAGGTTTGATTTGTTTTGAGAACTCCGTATGCCTTTAGTACAAAGGAAGGAACCGGTGTGGACAGTTTTTTACGGGGTCCAGAGTATGTGTCCAGATAACTTGTAACCAAAGAAGGATATTGAGTTCCCCGGGGATCAAAAGGAGGTATGGGAGAATGGAGACAGAACTAAACTATAGTCAGGGAACTGGGAGTTCCCTTGTTGGAACTAAGGGACCTCACACACCCAGTAATCTAGGTGTCATGCTTCATCATTGGTCCCCTGCTCCTCGTCAGACTGGCGCTGCAATGTCTGACGGGCGCCGTAGGCGCGCTTTGTTGGAGATCTTTTGTTCCAGCCAATAGTTTGTATGCGTGTGAGGGGTCTGGTGGTGGTGTAGTCGTGAAGGGAAAGTGAGGTTTAAAAGAAGGTGAGACAGTCCAAAACGGATTTTATTCGGGTGGCTGACTCCCTTATTAAAATGGTGAGAGGGGAGAAAGAAACTGTTTGATTGACAGCGGACTGACTCAACCCTCTAGAAGGTCGACATGTTTCATGCCTGTATGGCAATTCTTCAGGACCTCAAAACAAATGTACTACACAGTGAAAAATAATAAGGAAAAATTAAAAAGATACAACCTCACTGGGTCAATCTGGGAGCAAGCCAACAGGTCCTACTCTATGGGGGAACCTGGAAGAAATATATACAGGGATACCACTTTAACATTAGGTGGATACAATCCATATTAAACCTAGGATCCAAAAAAGTGCTCCATAGCCCATACACCAATGATCTATGAGGTCTAAATCCCAATAACACAGTGATAGGCATGATTAAATTAGCATGTCCATTCAATGAATTTGTGGCAGTGTGATGAAGGATTAAACCGATCATAATTGAACGAAAATTAATTAAAAACAGAAGAAGAGGTATTCACAACACTCAGTAATGTTTGACTGGTTTTAATGAGCTTACCCTACAATATAACCCTGGAGGGCCCCGCAGTCTGTTCCCGTGGGGCTGTTCGAGGAGGTTAATACCTGTGACAGGAAGAACAAATACAGGAACCCAAGGGGTTTATTTATAGGAGGGAAATGACGTGGTTAAGTGCAGCCAGGCCAGGTTGGTAACCGGACACTGGGCCTGACTGCCAGGACTGTGATTGAGTGAAGGGGAGGGCCCGGGAGAACCATCTCAAACCCCCCTCCCTCACTCTCGACTTGTCGGCCTGCCCTGCCAGTGGGTGGCCAAACATGAAACGCAGCCACAGGCCACGGAGAACGGCCATCCCCGCCTCCGCATACGGGGCCGGTGTGGGACCGGACCGGTGGTCCCCGCCCTTACCCCATCACAGAGGCCCGGGAGGGCCATGCCCCCGCAGGTCCCAATGCCTGCCGTCCCTGCCGGGCAACCGACCGCCAAGTAAATATCCATTGGTCATAGAGCGGTGGGGAGACCCGAGATTACGCTCTCAGAGGTAAGACCAATCACGCAAGCACCATGTCCCAAACATGACGCTCCACAAGGTTAAGTCAATAGTGTGGAGCTAGAGGAGCTCTAGTTCCATCCCTGTGCGGGCACACTAGTAGTTGTCTTGATAACTGAATAAAGACTTCCAATCAGAAAAGTTTTTGGTATGTTTGTTTTATGTTTTAAATCATCTTAATGAGATAAATTCCCAAATTTTATGATGCATTCAAGTTCATGATAAGGCATTATACTTCAGGCTGTCCTTCTAAACATATCCAATGCATTTCGGGCATTGATTGCATGCCCTTCGTCAGGGAAAAGACACTGTAAAAATAATATGAGAGCCTGTTAGTGCGGGTGCTAACAGAATCGTTTAAACAATATGCATTGCGTCAATACAATGTACCTTGTGATCAAACTGCTAGTACGTATGTACCAATGTAACAATATAAAACATGCTGGGTCATAACACAATGTATGTTCCTGTGATGATTCGGGGTAAGGGTGTGTGAACAGGGCTAAAACGAAAAATAACGAAAAGGAAATTAAAATGTCACTTACATGCCTGTGTTACAGAAATGGGTCGGGTTCTGGAAAAAAATGAACAGAACACCGTCAATGCGGATTGTTTACATCTATACCGTCAAGCGGTCGAGGTACTCAGGGGTGAAGTTTGACAACTAACCTTAAGTTTTAGAGGAACGGGTTAGGATGCAGGCTGTTCGTCTTAACGGCACGCCGGTGCAGCTGAGTTGGCCCGCGTTTCCATGTTTGAAAAAAGAACGTATCACGTGATAGGATTCACATGGTGAAAAGACTATGAAGTGTATTGCGTGTGGGTTTAGAATGTGTGTGACAATCATAAAAGGTATCCAGGGACTAACGAAATGAATTCAATTGGTATGAACACAAAAATGATAATGATGGATTGAAGGTGCAAAAAGTGAAAGTAAACTCGGGACGCGCATGGGGGGGATTCGATCTGTGGTAGGGGTGTGCAAAATGGAACGGTATTAGCATGGTGTGCTAACGCATGTGGGCTGGTATCTGGGTGACAAAAACAAGGTATAAACAAGGTAAAGAAGTGTCTAGATGTTTGTGAAACGGACACAGTATACACAGGTTACAGTCAATGGAGCAAATTATTAAAGATAGCACGATAGTTCAATTCTTTCATTGAGTCCCATTGGTTTTTGCGTGGACAATTTCTGAATCCAGAAGTTCTCTCGTCTGAGGAGATATTTATTATTGTCTCTACCTTCCAGTTTTTGTGCAACTTCCAAAACAATGTATTTGATTTGAGAAACATTGTGTTGCTCTTCAACGTAATGACATGATAGTGCTGACTTAACGTTCTTAAGTCTAATGTTCGATTTATGTTCTGTGAGACGTACTTTGATACGTCGTTCAGTCTTTCCAATGTACATCTTGCCGCATGGGCATTTGATTCCATAGATCAGGTTACTGGTGTCACAGGTAGCGTTCACTCTGAGTTTAATTGGATTACCTTGTCTTGGATGATGGATTATGTTGCCTTTGATGACACTGTTGCAATGCCCGCAGTTCAAGCATGGTTTGGTTCCAGAAAAAGAGGTTGGTGGCTGCGGTTTGTACTGTAAAATTTCACCCAAATTCTTAGCTCTTGTAAATGCGAATAGTGGTGGTTGTCTGAAAGATTGTTTAAAATCGGGTTCCATGTTTAATACTGGCCAGTGTTTTAAGATGACATGTTTGAATTTATTGCTCGCTGTTGAATATTTTGAAACAGCCACAATTCTGGTTTGCTCTGGTTTAGATTTGGAGGTCAATAATTCCCGTCTGTCGATGTTCTTTACTCTTGTTTTAGTTTCTTCCAGAAGTGTTTGTGGATAACCTCTATTGGAAAATTTATGCTGCATATCATCAAGGCTTGCGTTTAAGGTTACAACATCAGAGGTGATCCTTTTGACTCGGGCCATTTGGGAGAATGGTAGGTTCCTGATCAGATTGGGTTCGTGAAAGCTCGAATGTAGAAGCATATTGGTTCTGTCTGTTGGTTTGACGTGGAGTTCTGTCATAAAACCTTGTTGCGTTGCTATAATTTTAACATCCAAGAAGTTCACTGTAACGTCAGATGTGTTACAGGTCAGTTGAATGCGAGGATCAATGTCGTTTAATTTGGTGAGTTCTGTGCACAGTGATTCCTCTGTATTATTCCAAATGATGAAGTAATCATCGATGTATCTGACTATCATTCTTGCGTTGTTGATCCATGAGGGTTGAGTGAGTATGTGTAGGTGTTCATACCATTGCATGAAGATGTTGGCATACACGGGTGCGGCTGAATTGCCCATGGCCATCCCGGTAAGTTGTTGGTACCACTTTTGGTGAGATTTGAAATAGCTGTGATGTAGAATGAAACACATTAGCTCCATTAGAAATACTTGAAATTCATGGTCAAGTGTAGTGCTGAGAAGGGCTGCTTCTATGGCTTCGATCCCCATGTTATGGGGTAAGCTAGTATATAGGCTACATACGTCCGCCGTACATAAGATCACTTTCTCATTAGGATTCCATGCCAATTGTTGCAATTTCAGTAGGAATTGGGTCGTGTCCTTGATGTAAGTTTGCATTGCTTGTACAGATGGCTGGAGATATCTGTCTATCAGCTGTCCAATCGGTTCATGTAAACTGCTCCACAAGGTTACACACACACACACACGCTCTTACCTTGCCGTCGAACAGCAGAGGTGGAAAGACCTACCCCCCACGCACGGCGCTCCGACCGGTAGCGCGAAACAGCTGGTACCGTCCCGGCGGGATCGGCAGGGCTATATGCTGTTGAACCGCGACTTTGCCGCGTCGCGCTCTCATGGTGGGCGTGGCCAAGACATCCTCGGCTGCGCATGCGCAGTGGCTTGAGCGAGCGTCAGGCAACCGTAGAGGGACATGACTTCCCTATTGTGGCGGCCATCTTATAGGGGTTAGTGAATGGACAGGGAAGGTCTGTCTCAGGCAATCTAGCAGTCGGGAATGATACCAAAGCTCGAGGCAGGAGGCTGTGATTACACCGACCAGTTTGCTTGATGAAGAGATCACTAGCCACTCCTTAATGTAACATGACATCATTAATCTAATACAAATTTACATTGCAGGAAGGTAGGAGGGTGGAAATATACACCTCTCTACATAGTGATCTCATGGTCTGAAAATCAATGCGTAGAAGTATTTAAAGTTGTAGACCAGTGACCTATGATGCCCTGTAATCAGTAAGGACTGAGACCTATACGGATGAGGACACTTGTGTCTCGAAGGAGGATAGGTTGGAATGGGGCAATGGGGTTTCAACCTACAGATGTATGTTGGATGTAGACGGGGAGAGTTGCTGAGTAGCCAAAGGCCGCATAACTCAATGGGGCTAAGTTGTGACCTAGTTCACACTGGTGTTCTATATTTACCGTACATTTTGACGTTACCCTGTCATGTTCTCATATGTCTGGATGTTATGATGAAGGGCTATGGTCAACTCCCCTCAATCGTCATTCAGGCTGACATCTGTAATGACTATCTGTGTAGAATAGCTAGCCAACCAAGGTGGCGGTAAATCATTTTCAAGACAGAGAATGACTAGGTTGGAGGGGGAACATCTCTAGTCATGGGAAGACTCATCTCGCCAGTGATGCCCAGGGTACAGAATCATTAAGCCCCCGGGTATCTAACTGTAGACGATGTATCCAACGTTGTTCAATTCTGAAAAGAGCCTGGTTAGTGATAGAAGTATGGGACTCAAGGACCACCCACTTAATACTATCAGCTTGGTGGCCATGTTGCACGTAATGTTCATACAATCTGGTATGGGTTTTAGAGCACCGGATGTTGCTCTTATGTTCCATAATTCTCAGTTTTATTTGTCTCATCGTCATGCCTATGTACTGACTGCCGCATGGGCAAGTCAGGAGATAGATGCATCGTGAGCTGTTACAATTCGTGTGCTTGTTCAAGTGCCAGGTGAATGTCTCAGAAAGTTTGATCTCTTTGCATTGTGTTGTTTGTGGGCATACAACACAGCCGCCAGAGGGATAATGACCAACCACCGGTGGAAGTTTCCACAAGGTAGTCTGGCTGGTGGTGGTAGTCTGTTTTTTGGGGCGTGTGTGGATCAGGGAATCTTTTAAATTAGCTGTGCGTTTAAATGCAAAACGAGGGCGTGGTATAGCCAGATCCCCCGTGTTCAGCAACCCCCAATGTTGGTTGATTGTTTTCTTCAAGGCATTTGAATTCTTTGTAAAGCATGTTACACACGTGATGACATCTTCGTGCTCTTTGGGGCGTGTCTCCAACAAGGCCTCTCTAGGATTGTTTAAGGCTCTTTTACGTGAATTGTTAACCAGTCTAGACGGATAGCCTCTATCTTGCAATTTGTGTTGAAGCATCCTAGACTCTTTCTTGTAATCAGAGACTGAGGTACAGTTCCTTCTGATTCTCAGAAACTGTCCGAAAGGGAGGTTTTCTCGTAAGGATCTTGGGTGATTACTCCCAAAGAGCAACAAGCTATTTCTATCCGTCTCTTTCCTGTATAGGGAGGTGCTCAGTCCCACCTGAGTTAGACTGATAGTGAGATCAAGGAAAGGTATCTTATTGTCTGAGATTGTGGCTGTGAATTTGAGGAATTGATTTTGACGGTTGATCCATAAACAGAAAGCTTCACAGCTCTCTCGGTCACCATGCCAAAGGACCAGGATATCGTCAATATACCTACGCCACATCGTGATGTTCTGGATGTAGGGGTTGTTAGCTGAGTAAATATGATTACTCTCAAAGGTGGCCATGTAGATACAGGCTAGGCTGGGAGCAAAGGTCGAACCCATCGAGGTCCCCTGGATCTGATGGTACAGTTGGGACCCATATTGGAAAAAGTTCTCTGTTAATGCAATGCTGGCACATGCCATTATGAAGGAAATGGGTGTTGGTGAGCTCCACTCCTCCAGCCGGAGAGTTTGCTCAACTGCGTCAAGGGTGGCCTGTTGTGGAATGTTTGTATATAAGGCCTCCACATCCAAAGTCAGGAGGAGGTCCACATTCCCTCTGCCCTCGATGGATTCGATCAGGCGGAGGACATCCCTAGTGTCCTGGAGGAAAGATGGTATCTTCCTCACTATGGGTTGTAAGAATATGTCGCAGAATTTTGACAGTGGCTCAAGGAGTGATCCTATGCCAGACACTATCGGTCTCCCGGGTGTTGGAGTTGTACCCTTGTGTATTTTAGGAAGGGTATAAAAATACGGGATGACCGGGTCTTTTGTGATCAGAAAGTCTGCCTCGTTTTTCGAGATCCATTCATTTGTTTCTCCTTCCCTAACCAAACTGGTTATGGCGGTAGTCAGTCTAGGGGTGGGATCTGATGGAAGTGGTCTGTAGTGGTTAGTGTTGGCAAGCTGGCGTTTGCATTAAGAATCATAGTCCGTGATGTTTTGGATCACGGTCGCTCCACCCTTGTCTGCTTGTTTGATGACGATGGAGCAGTCATTACCCAGATTCTGTACAGCTGTCCTCTCACTTTTGCTCAGGTTATTGAAGACTGGTGTGTTAGGCTTTGTCTTCATAGATTTGAGGACTGCCTTTTCAAAAACCAGGATCTCAGGGGGAACCATGCCATCAGTGGGGTTGAACGTAGAGGGTTTGCTTAACCCAGTGTCCAATTGGACGTTCTCAGGTCTGTCTCCAAAATAGGCTCGTAAGCGTATTTTTCTGAAAAACTGTTTAATCTCACACATTTCTGTGAAATTATCTGGGGTGGGAGTGGGGACGAATCCCAGGCCTTTTTCGAGGACCACTGTCTCAGTGGGGGTCAATGGTCTGTTGGAGAGGTTCACTATCAAACTCTTCTCCCTCGGGTGGCGCTCCTCGTCTCCACTGACGTTGATGCTGTCTGTTGATCTTGGAATTGTACCCCTTTCTGATTGCCTCGCCTTCGCCCTCTTCCTCTGCCCCAGCCTCTGTCGTGAAAAGGGGGGTTCATGGGGAAGAACTGTGGTGGCGGACCCTGGGGGTAGAACGGATATTGCCAGGGAGGTATCATTTGAGACGGCCCTTGGAACATATGGCTTTGATTGAAACCTTGGTTCCATCTCTGCTGCTGCTGATTCTTTTTGTTATTATATGATGGGTTGCCCCCGCTGGAATCACTACCGGAGGAGCCCCTCCGATTGTTGAATTCAAAGCTTTCGTCAGAAGAGTAGCTAGTCTTTTTATTGGAATATCCTTCTCTTAGGTAGGGATAGACCTTTTCCTTATCAAATTTGGAAACATCCTTTTGGAGTTTAGTCATTTTTTGTTTGAGAAGAAACTCTTGGCTATCGGCAATTTCTTGATTGATTTCTGCCAGTTTCGTAGTGAAAGGAGTTTTAGTTAGAGTGCCCCTGATGGCGGTTTCCAAGGCCGTAATCTTGGCTAGGAGTGCATCCGCCAATCTCTTGGCTGTTTTGACTATTAGGAACAGAAGGTCCTTGGTGCACTTCCAGGAGACCTGGCACCAATCCCCCTTAAATTGACTATCCTCTAAGAAGAGTCTTGGTACGATGGTTACCAGGAGTCCTTGCGGAGCTATCTTAGCCCTAAGGTATTCAGTCATCATAATACCATGTACAGTTATCCTTAACCATTCTTTCTTCAGTCCAGTAAGCGTGGACCAGTCGTCATTAGTAGAGTGTGAGGCAGTAGCCCCTCCAACCCCAAAAGGTGGAGCGGCTGATCTTAATGCCTCGGCTATAGCCTCTTCGTCAAAACTCAATCCTGGTACGTCCTCCATATTGGGAAGATCGTCTGCCCGTATGTGAGAATGACTACTGAGTTTTGAGACAGATTACAGAGATACAGTGAATTGTGGGCGGCCTAGGAGGTAACCAGAAATTGGTTCCGCCGGCTGCTGGTCCTCGCAGTGAAATTTGTCACTGTAGGTAACCCTCAAAGTTCCATGGGTATAACCCACGCTTGGAAATTAGTACAAAGGAAGGAACCGGTGTGGACAGTTTTTTACGGGGTCCAGAGTATGCGTCCAGATAACTTGTAACCAAAGAAGGATACTGAGTTCCCCGGGGATCAAAAGGAGGTATGGGAGAATGGAGACAGAACTAAACTATAGTCAGGGAACTGGGAGTTCCCTTGTTGGAACTAAGGGACCTCACACACCCAGTAATCTAGGTGTCATGCTTCATCATTGGTCCCCTGCTCCTCGTCAGACTGGCGCTGCAATGTCTGACGGGCGCCGTAGGCGCGCTTTGTTGGAGATCTTTTGTTCCAGCCAATAGTTTGTATGCGTGTGAGGGGTCTGGTGGTGGTGTAGTCGTGAAGGGAAAGTGAGGTTTAAAAGAAGGTGAGACAGTCCACAACGGATTTTATTCGGGTGGCTGACTCCCTTATTAAAAGGGTGAGAGGGGAGAAAGAAACTGTTTGATTGACAGCGGACTGACTCAACCCTCTAGAAGGTCGACATGTTTCATGCCTGTATGGCAATTCTTCAGGACCTCAAAACAAGTGTACTACACAGTGAAAAATAATAAGGAAAAATTAAAAAGATACAACCTCACTGGGTCAATCTGGGAGCAAGCCAACAGGTCCTACTCTATGGGGGAACCTGGAAGAAATATATACAGGGATACCACTTTAACATTAGGTGGATACAATCCATATTAAACCTAGGATCCAAAAAAGTGCTCCATAGCCCATACACCAATGATCTATGAGGTCTAAATCCCAATAACACAGTGATAGGCATGATTAAATTAGCATGTCCATTCAATGAATTTGTGGCAGTGTGATGAAGGATTAAACCGATCATAATTGAACGAAAATTAATTAAAAACAGAAGAAGAGGTATTCACAACACTCAGTAATGTTTGACTGGTTTTAATGAGCTTACCCTACAATATAACCCTGGAGGGCCCCGCAGTCTGTTCCCGTGGGGCTGTTCGAGGAGGTTAATACCTGTGACAGGAAGAACAAATACAGGAACCCAAGGGGTTTATTTATAGGAGGGAAATGACGTGGTTAAGTGCAGCCAGGCCAGGTTGGTAACCGGACACTGGGCCTGACTGCCAGGACTGTGATTGAGTGAAGGGGAGGGCCCGGGAGAACCATCTCAAACCCCCCTCCCTCACTCTCGACTTGTCGGCCTGCCCTGCCAGTGGGTGGCCAAACATGAAACGCAGCCACAGGCCACGGAGAACGGCCATCCCCGCCTCCGCATACGGGGCCGGTGTGGGACCGGACCGGTGGTCCCCGCCCGTACCCCATCACAGAGGCCCGGGAGGGCCATGCCCCCGCAGGTCCCAATGCCTGCCGTCCCTGCCGGGCAACCGACCGCCAAGTAAATATCCATTGGTCATAGAGCGGTGGGGAGACCCGAGATTACGCTCTCAGAGGTAAGACCAATCACGCAAGCACCATGTCCCAAACATGACGCTCCACAAGGTTAAGTCAATAGTGTGGAGCTAGAGGAGCTCTAGTTCCATCCCTGTGCGGGCACACTAGTAGTTGTCTTGATAACTGAATAAAGACTTCCAATCAGAAAAGTTTTTGGTATGTTTGTTTTATGTTTTAAATCATCTTAATGAGATAAATTCCCAAATTTTATGATGCATTCAAGTTCATGATAAGGCATTATACTTCAGGCTGTCCTTCTAAACATATCCAATGCATTTCGGGCATTGATTGCATGCCCTTCGTCAGGGAAAAGACACTGTAAAAATAATATGAGAGCCTGTTAGTGCGGGTGCTAACAGAATCGTTTAAACAATATGCATTGCGTCAATACAATGTACCTTGTGATCAAACTGCTAGTACGTATGTACCAATGTAACAATATAAAACATGCTGGGTCATAACACAATGTATGTTCCTGTGATGATTCGGGGTAAGGGTGTGTGAACAGGGCTAAAACGAAAAATAACGAAAAGGAAATTAAAATGTCACTTACATGCCTGTGTTACAGAAATGGGTCGGGTTCTGGAAAAAAATGAACAGAACACCGTCAATGCGGATTGTTTACATCTATACCGTCAAGCGGTCGAGGTACTCAGGGGTGAAGTTTGACAACTAACCTTAAGTTTTAGAGGAACGGGTTAGGATGCAGGCTGTTCGTCTTAACGGCACGCCGGTGCAGCTGAGTTGGCCCGCGTTTCCATGTTTGAAAAAAGAACGTATCACGTGATAGGATTCACATGGTGAAAAGACTATGAAGTGTATTGCGTGTGGGTTTAGAATGTGTGTGACAATCATAAAAGGTATCCAGGGACTAACGAAATGAATTCAATTGGTATGAACACAAAAATGATAATGATGGATTGAAGGTGCAAAAAGTGAAAGTAAACTCGGGACGCGCATGGGGGGGATTCGATCTGTGGTAGGGGTGTGCAAAATGGAACGGTATTAGCATGGTGTGCTAACGCATGTGGGCTGGTATCTGGGTGACAAAAACAAGGTATAAACAAGGTAAAGAAGTGTCTAGATGTTTGTGAAACGGACACAGTATACACAGGTTACAGTCAATGGAGCAAATTATTAAAGATAGCACGATAGTTCAATTCTTTCATTGAGTCCCATTGGTTTTTGCGTGGACAATTTCTGAATCCAGAAGTTCTCTCGTCTGAGGAGATATTTATTATTGTCTCTACCTTCCAGTTTTTGTGCAACTTCCAAAACAATGTATTTGATTTGAGAAACATTGTGTTGCTCTTCAACGTAATGACATGATAGTGCTGACTTAACGTTCTTAAGTCTAATGTTCGATTTATGTTCTGTG
Organism: Lissotriton helveticus; assembly: GCF_964261635.1. Lineage (NCBI taxonomy): Eukaryota > Metazoa > Chordata > Amphibia > Caudata > Salamandridae > Lissotriton > Lissotriton helveticus. Next base: position 555,047,051 of record NC_136069.1, on the reverse strand, counting down.
AGACGTACTTTGATACGTCGTTCAGTCTTTCCAATGTACATCTTGCCGCATGGGCATTTGATTCCATAGATCAGGTTACTGGTGTCACAGGTAGCGTTCACTCTGAGTTTAATTGGATTACCTTGTCTTGGATGATGGATTATGTTGCCTTTGATGACACTGTTGCAATGCCCGCAGTTCAAGCATGGTTTGGTTCCAGAAAAAGAGGTTGGTGGCTGCGGTTTGTACTGTAAAATTTCACCCAAATTCTTAGCTCTTGTAAATGCGAATAGTGGTGGTTGTCTGAAAGATTGTTTAAAATCGGGTTCCATGTTTAATACTGGCCAGTGTTTTAAGATGACATGTTTGAATTTATTGCTCGCTGTTGAATATTTTGAAACAGCCACAATTCTGGTTTGCTCTGGTTTAGATTTGGAGGTCAATAATTCCCGTCTGTCGATGTTCTTTACTCTTGTTTTAGTTTCTTCCAGAAGTGTTTGTGGATAACCTCTATTGGAAAATTTATGCTGCATATCATCAAGGCTTGCGTTTAAGGTTACAACATCAGAGGTGATCCTTTTGACTCGGGCCATTTGGGAGAATGGTAGGTTCCTGATCAGATTTGGTTCGTGAAAGCTCGAATGTAGAAGCATATTGTTTCTGTCTGTTGGTTTGACGTGGAGTTCTGTCATAAAACCTTGTTGCGTTGCTGTAATTTTAACATCCAAGAAGTTCACTGTAACGTCAGATGTGTTCCAGGTCAGTTGAATGCGAGGATCAATGTCGTTTAATTTGGTGAGTTCTGTGCACAGTGATTCCTCTGTATTATTCCAAATGATGAAGTAATCATCGATGTATCTGACTATCATTCTTGCGTTGTTGATCCATGAGGGTTGAGTGAGTATGTGTAGGTGTTCATACCATTGCATGAAGATGTTGGCATACACGGGTGCGGCTGAATTGCCCATGGCCATCCCGGTAAGTTGTTGGTACCACTTTTGGTGAGATTTGAAATAGCTGTGATGTAGAATGAAACACATTAGCTCCATTAGAAATACTTGAAATTCATGGTCAAGTGTAGTGCTGAGAAGGGCTGCTTCTATGGCTTCGATCCCCATGTTATGGGGTAAGCTAGTATATAGGCTACATACGTCCGCCGTACATAAGATCACTTTCTCATTAGGATTCCATGCCAATTGTTGCAATTTCAGTAGGAATTGGGTCGTGTCCTTGATGTAAGTTTGCATTGCTTGTACAGATGGCTGGAGATATCTGTCTATCAGCTGTCCAATCGGTTCATGTAAACTGCTCCACAAGGTTACACACACACACACACGCTCTTACCTTGCCGTCGAACAGCAGAGGTGGAAAGACCTACCCCCCACGCACGGCGCTCCGACCGGTAGCGCGAAACAGCTGGTACCGTCCCGGCGGGATCGGCAGGGCTATATGCTGTTGAACCGCGACTTTGCCGCGTCGCGCTCTCATGGTGGGCGTGGCCAAGACATCCTCGGCTGCGCATGCGCAGTGGCTTGAGCGCGCGTCAGGCAACCGTAGAGGGACATGACTTCCCTATTGTGGCGGCCATCTTATAGGGGTTAGTGAATGGACAGGGAAGGTCTGTCTCAGGCAATCTAGCAGTCGGGAATGATACCAAAGCTCGAGGCAGGAGGCTGTGATTACACCGACCAGTTTGCTTGATGAAGAGATCACTAGCCACTCCTTAATGTAACATGACATCATTAATCTAATACAAATTTACATTGCAGGAAGGTAGGAGGGTGGAAATATACACCTCTCTACATAGTGATCTCATGGTCTGAAAATCAATGCGTAGAAGTATTTAAAGTTGTAGACCAGTGACCTATGATGCCCTGTAATCAGTAAGGACTGAGACCTATACGGATGAGGACACTTGTGTCTCGAAGGAGGATAGGTTGGAATGGGGCAATGGGGTTTCAACCTACAGATGTATGTTGGATGTAGACGGGGAGAGTTGCTGAGTAGCCAAAGGCCGCATAACTCAATGGGGCTAAGTTGTGACCTAGTTCACACTGGTGTTCTATATTTACCGTACATTTTGACGTTACCCTGTCATGTTCTCATATGTCTGGATGTTATGATGAAGGGCTATGGTCAACTCCCCTCAATCGTCATTCAGGCTGACATCTGTAATGACTATCTGTGTAGAATAGCTAGCCAACCAAGGTGGCGGTAAATCATTTTCAAGACAGAGAATGACTAGGTTGGAGGGGGAACATCTCTAGTCATGGGAAGACTCATCTCGCCAGTGATGCCCAGGGTACAGAATCATTAAGCCCCCGGGTATCTAACTGTAGACGATGTATCCAACGTTGTTCAATTCTGAAAAGAGCCTGGTTAGTGATAGAAGTATGGGACTCAAGGACCACCCACTTAATACTATCAGCTTGGTGGCCATGTTGCACGTAATGTTCATACAATCTGGTATGGGTTTTAGAGCACCGGATGTTGCTCTTATGTTCCATAATTCTCAGTTTTATTTGTCTCATCGTCATGCCTATGTACTGACTGCCGCATGGGCAAGTCAGGAGATAGATGCATCGTGAGCTGTTACAATTCGTGTGCTTGTTCAAGTGCCAGGTGAATGTCTCAGAAAGTTTGATCTCTTTGCATTGTGTTGTTTGTGGGCATACAACACAGCCGCCACAGGGATAATGACCAACCACCGGTGGAAGTTTCCACAAGGTAGTCTGGCTGGTGGTGGTAGTCTGTTTTTTGGGGCGTGTGTGGATCAGGGAATCTTTTAAATTAGCTGTGCGTTTAAATGCAAAACGAGGGCGTGGTATAGCCAGATCCCCCGTGTTCAGCAACCCCCAATGTTGGTTGATTGTTTTCTTCAAGGCATTTGAATTCTTTGTAAAGCATGTTACACACGTGATGACATCTTCGTGCTCTTTGGGGCGTGTCTCCAACAAGGCCTCTCTAGGATTGTTTAAGGCTCTTTTACGTGAATTGTTAACCAGTCTAGACGGATAGCCTCTATCTTGCAATTTGTGTTGAAGCATCCTAGACTCTTTCTTGTAATCAGAGACTGAGGTACAGTTCCTTCTGATTCTCAGAAACTGTCCGAAAGGGAGGTTTTCTCGTAAGGATCTTGGGTGATTACTCCCAAAGAGCAACAAGCTATTTCTATCCGTCTCTTTCCTGTATAGGGAGGTGCTCAGTCACACCTGAGTTAGACTGATAGTGAGATCAAGGAAAGGTATCTTATTGTCTGAGATTGTGGCTGTGAATTTGAGGAATTGATTTTGACGGTTGATCCATAAACAGAAAGCTTCACAGCTCTCTCGGTCACCACGCCAAAGGACCAGGATATCGTCAATATACCTACGCCACATCGTGATGTTCTGGATGTAGGGGTTGTTAGCTGAGTAAATATGATTACTCTCAAAGGTGGCCATGTAGATACAGGCTAGGCTGGGAGCAAAGGTCGAACCCATCGAGGTCCCCTGGATCTGATGGTACAGTTGGGACCCATATTGGAAAAAGTTCTCTGTTAATGCAATGCTGGCACATGCCATTATGAAGGAAATGGGTGTTGGTGAGCTCCACTCCTCCAGCCGGAGAGTTTGCTCAACTGCGTCAAGGGTGGCCTGTTGTGGAATGTTTGTATATAAGGCCTCCACATCCAAAGTCAGGAGGAGGTCCACATTCCCTCTGCCCTCGATGGATTCGATCAGGCGGAGGACATCCCTAGTGTCCTGGAGGAAAGATGGTATCTTCCTCACTATGGGTTGTAAGAATATGTCGCAGAATTTTGACAGTGGCTCAAGGAGTGATCCTATGCCAGACACTATCGGTCTCCCGGGTGTTGGAGTTGTACCCTTGTGTATTTTAGGAAGGGTATAAAAATACGGGATGACCGGGTCTTTTGTGATCAGAAAGTCTGCCTCGTTTTTCGAGATCCATTCATTTGTTTCTCCTTCCCTAACCAAACTGGTTATGGCGGTAGTCAGTCTAGGGGTGGGATCTGATGGAAGTGGTCTGTAGTGGTTAGTGTTGGCAAGCTGGCGTTTGCATTAAGAATCATAGTCCGTGATGTTTTGGATCACGGTCGCTCCACCCTTGTCTGCTTGTTTGATGACGATGGAGCAGTCATTACCCAGATTCTGTACAGCTGTCCTCTCACTTTTGCTCAGGTTATTGAAGACTGGTGTGTTAGGCTTTGTCTTCATAGATTTGAGGACTGCCTTTTCAAAAACCAGGATCTCAGGGGGAACCATGCCATCAGTGGGGTTGAACGTAGAGGGTTTGCTTAACCCAGTGTCCAATTGGACGTTCTCAGGTCTGTCTCCAAAATAGGCTCGTAAGCGTATTTTTCTGAAAAACTGTTTAATCTCACACATTTCTGTGAAATTATCTGGGGTGGGAGTGGGGACGAATCCCAGGCCTTTTTCGAGGACCACTGTCTCAGTGGGGGTCAATGGTCTGTTGGAGAGGTTCACTATCAAACTCTTCTCCCTCGGGTGGCGCTCCTCGTCTCCACTGACGTTGATGCTGTCTGTTGATCTTGGAATTGTACCCCTTTCTGATTGCCTCGCCTTCGCCCTCTTCCTCTGCCCCAGCCTCTGTCGTGAAAAGGGGGGTTCATGGGGAAGAACTGTGGTGGCGGACCCTGGGGGTAGAACGGATATTGCCAGGTAGGTATCATTTGAGACGGCCCTTGGAACATATGGCTTTGATTGAAACCTTGGTTCCATCTCTGCTGCTGCTGATTCTTTTTGTTATTATATGATGGGTTGCCCCCGCTGGAATCACTACCGGAGGAGCCCCTCCGATTGTTGAATTCAAAGCTTTCGTCAGAAGAGTAGCTAGTCTTTTTATTGGAATATCCTTCTCTTAGGTAGGGATAGACCTTTTCCTTATCAAATTTGGAAACATCCTTTTGGAGTTTAGTCATTTTTTGTTTGAGAAGAAACTCTTGGCTATCGGCAATTTCTTGATTGATTTCTGCCAGTTTCGTAGTGAAAGGAGTTTTAGTTAGAGTGCCCCTGATGGCGGTTTCCAAGGCCGTAATCTTGGCTAGGAGTGCATCCGCCAATCTCTTGGCTGTTTTGACTATTAGGAACAGAAGGTCCTTGGTGCACTTCCAGGAGACCTGGCACCAATCCCCCTTAAATTGACTATCCTCTAAGAAGAGTCTTGGTACGATGGTTACCAGGAGTCCTTGCGGAGCTATCTTAGCCCTAAGGTATTCAGTCATCATAATACCATGTACAGTTATCCTTAACCATTCTTTCTTCAGTCCAGTAAGCGTGGACCAGTCGTCATTAGTAGAGTGTGAGGCAGTAGCCCCTCCAACCCCAAAAGGTGGAGCGGCTGATCTTAATGCCTCGGCTATAGCCTCTTCGTCAAAACTCAATCCTGGTACGTCCTCCATATTGGGAAGATCGTCTGCCCGTATGTGAGAATGACTACTGAGTTTTGAGACAGATTACAGAGATACAGTGAATTGTGGGCGGCCTAGGAGGTAACCAGAAATTGGTTCCGCCGGCTGCTGGTCCTCGCAGTGAAATTTGTCACTGTAGGTAACCCTCAAAGTTCCATGGGTATAACCCACGCTTGGAAATTAGTACAAAGGAAGGAACCGGTGTGGACAGTTTTTTACGGGGTCCAGAGTATGCGTCCAGATAACTTGTAACCAAAGAAGGATACTGAGTTCCCCGGGGATCAAAAGGAGGTATGGGAGAATGGAGACAGAACTAAACTATAGTCAGGGAACTGGGAGTTCCCTTGTTGGAACTAAGGGACCTCACACACCCAGTAATCTAGGTGTCATGCTTCATCATTGGTCCCCTGCTCCTCGTCAGACTGGCGCTGCAATGTCTGACGGGCGCCGTAGGCGCGCTTTGTTGGAGATCTTTTGTTCCAGCCAATAGTTTGTATGCGTGTGAGGGGTCTGGTGGTGGTGTAGTCGTGAAGGGAAAGTGAGGTTTAAAAGAAGGTGAGACAGTCCACAACGGATTTTATTCGGGTGGCTGACTCCCTTATTAAAAGGGTGAGAGGGGAGAAAGAAACTGTTTGATTGACAGCGGACTGACTCAACCCTCTAGAAGGTCGACATGTTTCATGCCTGTATGGCAATTCTTCAGGACCTCAAAACAAGTGTACTACACAGTGAAAAATAATAAGGAAAAATTAAAAAGATACAACCTCACTGGGTCAATCTGGGAGCAAGCCAACAGGTCCTACTCTATGGGGGAACCTGGAAGAAATATATACAGGGATACCACTTTAACATTAGGTGGATACAATCCATATTAAACCTAGGATCCAAAAAAGTGCTCCATAGCCCATACACCAATGATCTATGAGGTCTAAATCCCAATAACACAGTGATAGGCATGATTAAATTAGCATGTCCATTCAATGAATTTGTGGCAGTGTGATGAAGGATTAAACCGATCATAATTGAACGAAAATTAATTAAAAACAGAAGAAGAGGTATTCACAACACTCAGTAATGTTTGACTGGTTTTAATGAGCTTACCCTACAATATAACCCTGGAGGGCCCCGCAGTCTGTTCCCGTGGGGCTGTTCGAGGAGGTTAATACCTGTGACAGGAAGAACAAATACAGGAACCCAAGGGGTTTATTTATAGGAGGGAAATGACGTGGTTAAGTGCAGCCAGGCCAGGTTGGTAACCGGACACTGGGCCTGACTGCCAGGACTGTGATTGAGTGAAGGGGAGGGCCCGGGAGAACCATCTCAAACCCCCCTCCCTCACTCTCGACTTGTCGGCCTGCCCTGCCAGTGGGTGGCCAAACATGAAACGCAGCCACAGGCCACGGAGAACGGCCATCCCCGCCTCCGCATACGGGGCCGGTGTGGGACCGGACCGGTGGTCCCCGCCCGTACCCCATCACAGAGGCCCGGGAGGGCCATGCCCCCGCAGGTCCCAATGCCTGCCGTCCCTGCCGGGCAACCGACCGCCAAGTAAATATCCATTGGTCATAGAGCGGTGGGGAGACCCGAGATTACGCTCTCAGAGGTAAGACCAATCACGCAAGCACCATGTCCCAAACATGACGCTCCACAAGGTTAAGTCAATAGTGTGGAGCTAGAGGAGCTCTAGTTCCATCCCTGTGCGGGCACACTAGTAGTTGTCTTGATAACTGAATAAAGACTTCCAATCAGAAAAGTTTTTGGTATGTTTGTTTTATGTTTTAAATCATCTTAATGAGATAAATTCCCAAATTTTATGATGCATTCAAGTTCATGATAAGGCATTATACTTCAGGCTGTCCTTCTAAACATATCCAATGCATTTCGGGCATTGATTGCATGCCCTTCGTCAGGGAAAAGACACTGTAAAAATAATATGAGAGCCTGTTAGTGCGGGTGCTAACAGAATCGTTTAAACAATATGCATTGCGTCAATACAATGTACCTTGTGATCAAACTGCTAGTACGTATGTACCAATGTAACAATATAAAACATGCTGGGTCATAACACAATGTATGTTCCTGTGATGATTCGGGGTAAGGGTGTGTGAACAGGGCTAAAACGAAAAATAACGAAAAGGAAATTAAAATGTCACTTACATGCCTGTGTTACAGAAATGGGTCGGGTTCTGGAAAAAAATGAACAGAACACCGTCAATGCGGATTGTTTACATCTATACCGTCAAGCGGTCGAGGTACTCAGGGGTGAAGTTTGACAACTAACCTTAAGTTTTAGAGGAACGGGTTAGGATGCAGGCTGTTCGTCTTAACGGCACGCCGGTGCAGCTGAGTTGGCCCGCGTTTCCATGTTTGAAAAAAGAACGTATCACGTGATAGGATTCACATGGTGAAAAGACTATGAAGTGTATTGCGTGTGGGTTTAGAATGTGTGTGACAATCATAAAAGGTATCCAGGGACTAACGAAATGAATTCAATTGGTATGAACACAAAAATGATAATGATGGATTGAAGGTGCAAAAAGTGAAAGTAAACTCGGGACGCGCATGGGGGGGATTCGATCTGTGGTAGGGGTGTGCAAAATGGAACGGTATTAGCATGGTGTGCTAACGCATGTGGGCTGGTATCTGGGTGACAAAAACAAGGTATAAACAAGGTAAAGAAGTGTCTAGATGTTTGTGAAACGGACACAGTATACACAGGTTACAGTCAATGGAGCAAATTATTAAAGATAGCACGATAGTTCAATTCTTTCATTGAGTCCCATTGGTTTTTGCGTGGACAATTTCTGAATCCAGAAGTTCTCTCGTCTGAGGAGATATTTATTATTGTCTCTACCTTCCAGTTTTTGTGCAACTTCCAAAACAATGTATTTGATTTGAGAAACATTGTGTTGCTCTTCAACGTAATGACATGATAGTGCTGACTTAACGTTCTTAAGTCTAATGTTCGATTTATGTTCTGTGAGACGTACTTTGATACGTCGTTCAGTCTTTCCAATGTACATCTTGCCGCATGGGCATTTGATTCCATAGATCAGGTTACTGGTGTCACAGGTAGCGTTCACTCTGAGTTTAATTGGATTACCTTGTCTTGGATGATGGATTATGTTGCCTTTGATGACACTGTTGCAATGCCCGCAGTTCAAGCATGGTTTGGTTCCAGAAAAAGAGGTTGGTGGCTGCGGTTTGTACTGTAAAATTTCACCCAAATTCTTAGCTCTTGTAAATGCGAATAGTGGTGGTTGTCTGAAAGATTGTTTAAAATCGGGTTCCATGTTTAATACTGGCCAGTGTTTTAAGATGACATGTTTGAATTTATTGCTCGCTGTTGAATATTTTGAAACAGCCACAATTCTGGTTTGCTCTGGTTTAGATTTGGAGGTCAATAATTCCCGTCTGTCGATGTTCTTTACTCTTGTTTTAGTTTCTTCCAGAAGTGTTTGTGGATAACCTCTATTGGAAAATTTATGCTGCATATCATCAAGGCTTGCGTTTAAGGTTACAACATCACAGGTGATCCTTTTGACTCGGGCCATTTGGGAGAATGGTAGGTTCCTGATCAGATTGGGTTCGTGAAAGCTCGAATGTAGAAGCATATTGTTTCTGTCTGTTGGTTTGACGTGGAGTTCTGTCATAAAACCTTGTTGCGTTGCTGTAATTTTAACATCCAAGAAGTTCACTGTAACGTCAGATGTGTTCCAGGTCAGTTGAATGCGAGGATCAATGTCGTTTAATTTGGTGAGTTCTGTGCACAGTGATTCCTCTGTATTATTCCAAATGATGAAGTAATCATCGATGTATCTGACTATCATTCTTGCGTTGTTGATCCATGAGGGTTGAGTGAGTATGTGTAGGTGTTCATACCATTGCATGAAGATGTTGGCATACACGGGTGCGGCTGAATTGCCCATGGCCATCCCGGTAAGTTGTTGGTACCACTTTTGGTGAGATTTGAAATAGCTGTGATGTAGAATGAAACACATTAGCTCCATTAGAAATACTTGAAATTCATGGTCAAGTGTAGTGCTGAGAAGGGCTGCTTCTATGGCTTCGATCCCCATGTTATGGGGTAAGCTAGTATATAGGCTACATACGTCCGCCGTACATAAGATCACTTTCTCATTAGGATTCCATGCCAATTGTTGCAATTTCAGTAGGAATTGGGTCGTGTCCTTGATGTAAGTTTGCATTGCTTGTACAGATGGCTGGAGATATCTGTCTATCAGCTGTCCAATCGGTTCATGTAAACTGCTCCACAAGGTTACACACACACACACACGCTCTTACCTTGCCGTCGAACAGCAGAGGTGGAAAGACCTACCCCCCACGCACGGCGCTCCGACCGGTAGCGCGAAACAGCTGGTACCGTCCCGGCGGGATCGGCAGGGCTATATGCTGTTGAACCGCGACTTTGCCGCGTCGCGCTCTCATGGTGGGCGTGGCCAAGACATCCTCGGCTGCGCATGCGCAGTGGCTTGAGCGCGCGTCAGGCAACCGTAGAGGGACATGACTTCCCTATTGTGGCGGCCATCTTATAGGGGTTAGTGAATGGACAGGGAAGGTCTGTCTCAGGCAATCTAGCAGTCGGGAATGATACCAAAGCTCGAGGCAGGAGGCTGTGATTACACCGACCAGTTTGCTTGATGAAGAGATCACTAGCCACTCCTTAATGTAACATGACATCATTAATCTAATACAAATTTACATTGCAGGAAGGTAGGAGGGTGGAAATATACACCTCTCTACATAGTGATCTCATGGTCTGAAAATCAATGCGTAGAAGTATTTAAAGTTGTAGACCAGTGACCTATGATGCCCTGTAATCAGTAAGGACTGAGACCTATACGGATGAGGACACTTGTGTCTCGAAGGAGGATAGGTTGGAATGGGGCAATGGGGTTTCAACCTACAGATGTATGTTGGATGTAGACGGGGAGAGTTGCTGAGTAGCCAAAGGCCGCATAACTCAATGGGGCTAAGTTGTGACCTAGTTCACACTGGTGTTCTATATTTACCGTACATTTTGACGTTACCCTGTCATGTTCTCATATGTCTGGATGTTATGATGAAGGGCTATGGTCAACTCCCCTCAATCGTCATTCAGGCTGACATCTGTAATGACTATCTGTGTAGAATAGCTAGCCAACCAAGGTGGCGGTAAATCATTTTCAAGACAGAGAATGACTAGGTTGGAGGGGGAACATCTCTAGTCATGGGAAGACTCATCTCGCCAGTGATGCCCAGGGTACAGAATCATTAAGCCCCCGGGTATCTAACTGTAGACGATGTATCCAACGTTGTTCAATTCTGAAAAGAGCCTGGTTAGTGATAGAAGTATGGGACTCAAGGACCACCCACTTAATACTATCAGCTTGGTGGCCATGTTGCACGTAATGTTCATACAATCTGGTATGGGTTTTAGAGCACCGGATGTTGCTCTTATGTTCCATAATTCTCAGTTTTATTTGTCTCATCGTCATGCCTATGTACTGACTGCCGCATGGGCAAGTCAGGAGATAGATGCATCGTGAGCTGTTACAATTCGTGTGCTTGTTCAAGTGCCAGGTGAATGTCTCAGAAAGTTTGATCTCTTTGCATTGTGTTGTTTGTGGGCATACAACACAGCCGCCACAGGGATAATGACCAACCACCGGTGGAAGTTTCCACAAGGTAGTCTGGCTGGTGGTGGTAGTCTGTTTTTTGGGGCGTGTGTGGATCAGGGAATCTTTTAAATTAGCTGTGCGTTTAAATGCAAAACGAGGGCGTGGTATAGCCAGATCCCCCGTGTTCAGCAACCCCCAATGTTGGTTGATTGTTTTCTTCAAGGCATTTGAATTCTTTGTAAAGCATGTTACACACGTGATGACATCTTCGTGCTCTTTGGGGCGTGTCTCCAACAAGGCCTCTCTAGGATTGTTTAAGGCTCTTTTACGTGAATTGTTAACCAGTCTAGACGGATAGCCTCTATCTTGCAATTTGTGTTGAAGCATCCTAGACTCTTTCTTGTAATCAGAGACTGAGGTACAGTTCCTTCTGATTCTCAGAAACTGTCCGAAAGGGAGGTTTTCTCGTAAGGATCTTGGGTGATTACTCCCAAAGAGCAACAAGCTATTTCTATCCGTCTCTTTCCTGTATAGGGAGGTGCTCAGTCCCACCTGAGTTAGACTGATAGTGAGATCAAGGAAAGGTATCTTATTGTCTGAGATTGTGGCTGTGAATTTGAGGAATTGATTTTGACGGTTGATCCATAAACAGAAAGCTTCACAGCTCTCTCGGTCACCATGCCAAAGGACCAGGATATCGTCAATATACCTACGCCACATCGTGATGTTCTGGATGTAGGGGTTGTTAGCTGAGTAAATATGATTACTCTCAAAGGTGGCCATGTAGATACAGGCTAGGCTGGGAGCAAAGGTCGAACCCATCGAGGTCCCCTGGATCTGATGGTACAGTTGGGACCCATATTGGAAAAAGTTCTCTGTTAATGCAATGCTGGCACATGCCATTATGAAGGAAATGGGTGTTGGTGAGCTCCACTCCTCCAGCCGGAGAGTTTGCTCAACTGCGTCAAGGGTGGCCTGTTGTGGAATGTTTGTATATAAGGCCTCCACATCCAAAGTCAGGAGGAGGTCCACATTCCCTCTGCCCTCGATGGATTCGATCAGGCGGAGGACATCCCTAGTGTCCTGGAGGAAAGATGGTATCTTCCTCACTATGGGTTGTAAGAATATGTCGCAGAATTTTGACAGTGGCTCAAGGAGTGATCCTATGCCAGACACTATCGGTCTCCCGGGTGTTGGAGTTGTACCCTTGTGTATTTTAGGAAGGGTATAAAAATACGGGATGACCGGGTCTTTTGTGATCAGAAAGTCTGCCTCGTTTTTCGAGATCCATTCATTTGTTTCTCCTTCCCTAACCAAACTGGTTATGGCGGTAGTCAGTCTAGGGGTGGGATCTGATGGAAGTGGTCTGTAGTGGTTAGTGTTGGCAAGCTGGCGTTTGCATTAAGAATCATAGTCCGTGATGTTTTGGATCACGGTCGCTCCACCCTTGTCTGCTTGTTTGATGACGATGGAGCAGTCATTACCCAGATTCTGTACAGCTGTCCTCTCACTTTTGCTCAGGTTATTGAAGACTGGTGTGTTAGGCTTTGTCTTCATAGATTTGAGGACTGCCTTTTCAAAAACCAGGATCTCAGGGGGAACCATGCCATCAGTGGGGTTGAACGTAGAGGGTTTGCTTAACCCAGTGTCCAATTGGACGTTCTCAGGTCTGTCTCCAAAATAGGCTCGTAAGCGTATTTTTCTGAAAAACTGTTTAATCTCACACATTTCTGTGAAATTATCTGGGGTGGGAGTGGGGACGAATCCCAGGCCTTTTTCGAGGACCACTGTCTCAGTGGGGGTCAATGGTCTGTTGGAGAGGTTCACTATCAAACTCTTCTCCCTCGGGTGGCGCTCCTCGTCTCCACTGACGTTGATGCTGTCTGTTGATCTTGGAATTGTACCCCTTTCTGATTGCCTCGCCTTCGCCCTCTTCCTCTGCCCCAGCCTCTGTCGTGAAAAGGGGGGTTCATGGGGAAGAACTGTGGTGGCGGACCCTGGGGGTAGAACGGATATTGCCAGGGAGGTATCATTTGAGACGGCCCTTGGAACATATGGCTTTGATTGAAACCTTGGTTCCATCTCTGCTGCTGCTGATTCTTTTTGTTATTATATGATGGGTTGCCCCCGCTGGAATCACTACCGGAGGAGCCCCTCCGATTGTTGAATTCAAAGCTTTCGTCAGAAGAGTAGCTAGTCTTTTTATTGGAATATCCTTCTCTTAGGTAGGGATAGACCTTTTCCTTATCAAATTTGGAAACATCCTTTTGGAGTTTAGTCATTTTTTGTTTGAGAAGAAACTCTTGGCTATCGGCAATTTCTTGATTGATTTCTGCCAGTTTCGTAGTGAAAGGAGTTTTAGTTAGAGTGCCCCTGATGGCGGTTTCCAAGGCCGTAATCTTGGCTAGGAGTGCATCCGCCAATCTCTTGGCTGTTTTGACTATTAGGAACAGAAGGTCCTTGGTGCACTTCCAGGAGACCTGGCACCAATCCCCCTTAAATTGACTATCCTCTAAGAAGAGTCTTGGTACGATGGTTACCAGGAGTCCTTGCGGAGCTATCTTAGCCCTAAGGTATTCAATCATCATAATACCATGTACAGTTATCCTTAACCATTCTTTCTTCAGTCCAGTAAGCGTGGACCAGTCGTCATTAGTAGAGTGTGAGGCAGTAGCCCCTCCAACCCCAAAAGGTGGAGCGGCTGATCTTAATGCCTCGGCTATAGCCTCTTCGTCAAAACTCAATCCTGGTAAGTCCTCCATATTGGGAAGATCGTCTGCCCGTATGTGAGAATGACTACTGAGTGTGGGGTAGGTCTTTCCACCTCTGCTGTTCGACGGCAAGGTAAGAGCGTGTGTGTGTGTGTGTGTGTGTGTGTAACCTTGTGGAGCGTCATGTTTGGGACATGGTGCTTGCGTGATTGGTCTTACCTCTGAGAGCGTAATCTCGGGTCTCCCCACCGCTCTATGACCAATGGATATTTACTTGGCGGTCGGTTGCCCGGCAGGGACGGCAGGCATTGGGACCTGCGGGGGCATGGCCCTCCCGGGCCTCTGTGATGGGGTACGGGCGGGGACCACCGGTCCGGTCCCACACCGGCCCCGTATGCGGAGGCGGGGATGGCCGTTCTCCGTGGCCTGTGGCTGCGTTTCATGTTTGGCCACCCACTGGCAGGGCAGGCCGACAAGTCGAGAGTGAGGGAGGGGGGTTTGAGATGGTTCTCCCGGGCCCTCCCCTTCACTCAATCACAGTCCTGGCAGTCAGGCCCAGTGTCCGGTTACCAACCTGGCCTGGCTGCACTTAACCACGTCATTTCCCTCCTATAAATAAACCCCTTGGGTTCCTGTATTTGTTCTTCCTGTCACAGGTATTAACCTCCTCGAACAGCCCCACGGGAACAGACTGCGGGGCCCTCCAGGGTTATATTGTAGGGTAAGCTCATTAAAACCAGTCAAACATTACTGAGTGTTGTGAATACCTCTTCTTCTGTTTTTAATTAATTTTCGTTCAATTATGATCGGTTTAATCCTTCATCACACTGCCACAAATTCATTGAATGGACATGCTAATTTAATCATGCCTATCACTGTGTTATTGGGATTTAGACCTCATAGATCATTGGTGTATGGGCTATGGAGCACTTTTTTGGATCCTAGGTTTAATATGGATTGTATCCACCTAATGTTAAAGTGGTATCCCTGTATATATTTCTTCCAGGTTCCCCCATAGAGTAGGACCTGTTGGCTTGCTCCCAGATTGACCCAGTGAGGTTGTATCTTTTTAATTTTTCCTTATTATTTTTCACTGTGTAGTACATTTGTTTTGAGGTCCTGAAGAATTGCCATACAGGCATGAAACATGTCGACCTTCTAGAGGGTTGAGTCAGTCCGCTGTCAATCAAACAGTTTCTTTCTCCCCTCTCACCCTTTTAATAAGGGAGTCAGCCACCCGAATAAAATCCGTTGTGGACTGTCTCACCTTCTTTTAAACCTCACTTTCCCTTCACGACTACACCACCACCAGACCCCTCACACGCATACAAACTATTGGCTGGAACAAAAGATCTCCAACAAAGCGCGCCTACGGCGCCCGTCAGACATTGCAGCGCCAGTCTGACGAGGAGCAGGGGACCAATGATGAAGCATGACACCTAGATTACTGGGTGTGTGAAGTCCCTTAGTTCCAACAAGGGAACTCCCAGTTCCCTGACTATAGTTTAGTTCTGTCTCCATTCTCCCATACCTCCTTTTGATCCCCGGGGAACTCAGTATCCTTCTTTGGTTACAAGTTATCTGGACACATACTCTGGACCCCGTAAAAAACTGTCCACACCGGTTCCTTCCTTTGTACTAATTTCCAAGCGTGGGTTATACCCATGGAACTTTGAGGGTTACCTACAGTGACAAATTTCACTGCGAGGACCAGCAGCCGGCGGAACCAATTTCTGGTTACCTCCTAGGCCGCCCACAATTCACTGTATCTCTGTAATCTGTCTCAAAACTCAGTAGTCATTCTCACATACGGGCAGACGATCTTCCCAATATGGAGGACGTACCAGGATTGAGTTTTGACGAAGAGGCTATAGCTGAGGCATTAAGATCAGCCGCTCCACCTTTTGGGGTTGGAGGGGCTACTGCCTCACACTCTACTAATGACGACTGGTCCACGCTTACTGGACTGAAGAAAGAATGGTTAAGGATAACTGTACATGGTATTATGATGACTGAATACCTTAGGGCTAAGATAGCTCCGCAAGGACTCCTGGTAACCATCGTACCAAGACTCTTCTTAGAGGATAGTCAATTTAAGGGGGATTGGTGCCAGGTCTCCTGGAAGTGCACCAAGGACCTTCTGTTCCTAATAGTCAAAACAGCCAAGAGATTGGCGGATGCACTCCTAGCCAAGATTACGGCCTTGGAAACCGCCATCAGGGGCACTCTAACTAAAACTCCTTTCACTACGAAACTGGCAGAAATCAATCAAGAAATTGCCGATAGCCAAGAGTTTCTTCTCAAACAAAAAATGACTAAACTCCAAAAGGATGTTTCCAAATTTGATAAGGAAAAGGTCTATCCCTACCTAAGAGAAGGATATTCCAATAAAAAGACTAGCTACTCTTCTGACGAAAGCTCTGAATTCAACAATCGGAGGGGCTCCTCCGGTAGTGATTCCAGCGGGGGCAACCCATCATATAATAACAAAAAGAATCAGCAGCAGCAGAGATGGAACCAAGGTTTCAATCAAAGCCATATGTTCCAAGGGCCGTCTCAAATGATACCTCCCTGGCAATATCCGTTCTACCCCCAGGGTCCGCCACCACAGTTCTTCCCCATGAACCCCCCTTTTCACGACAGAGGCTGGGGCAGAGGAAGAGGGCGAAGGCGAGGCAATCAGAAAGGGGTACAATTCCAAGATCAACAGACAGCATCAACGTCAGTGGAGACAAGGAGCGCCACCGAGGGAGAAGAGTTTGATAGTGAACCTCTCCAACAGACCATTGACCCCCACTGAGACAGTGGTCCTCGAAAAAGGCCTGGGATTCGTCCCCACTCCCACCCCAGATAATTTCACAGAAATGTGTGAGATTAAACAGTTTTTCAGAAAAATACGCTTACGAGCCTATTTTGGAGACAGACCTGAGAACGTCCAATTGGACACTGGGTTACGCAAACCCTCTACGTTCAACCCCACTGATGGCATGGTTCCCCCTGAGATCCTGGTTTTTGAAAAGGCAGTCCTCAAATCTATGAAGACAAAGCCTAACACACCAGTCTTCAATAACCTGAGCAAAAGTGAGAGGACAGCTGTACAGAATCTGGGTAATGACTGCTCCATCGTCATCAAACAAGCAGACAAGGGTGGAGCGACCGTGATCCAAAACATCACGGACTATGATTCTGAATGCAAACGCCAGCTTGCCAACACTAACCACTACAGACCACTTCCATCAGATCCCACCCCTAGACTGACTACCGCCATAACCAGTTTGGTTATGGAAGGAGAAACAAATGAATGGATCTCGAAAAACGAGGCAGACTTTCTGATCACAAAAGACCCGGTCATCCCGTATTTGTATACCCTTCCTAAAATACACAAGGGTACAACTCCAACACCCGGGAGACCGATAGTGTCTGGCATAGGATCACTCCTTGAGCCACTGTCAAAATTCTGCGACATATTCTTACAACCCATAGTGAGGAAGATACCATCTTTCCTCCAGGACACTAGGGATGTCCTCCGCCTGATCGAATCCATCGAGGGCAGAGGGAATGTGGACCTCCTCCTGACTTTGGATGTGGAGGCCTTATATACAAACATTCCACAACAGGCCACCCTTGACGCAGTTGAGCAAACTCTCCGGCTGGAGGAGTGGAGCTCACCAACACCCATTTCCTTCATAATGGCATGTGCCAGCATTGCATTAACAGAGAACTTTTTCCAATATGGGTCCCAACTGTACCATCAGATCCAGGGGACCTCGATGGGTTCGACCTTTGCTCCCAGCCTAGCCTGTATCTACATGGCCACCTTTGAGAGTAATCATATTTACTCAGCTAACAACCCCTACATCCAGAACATCACGATGTGGCGTAGGTATATTGACGATATCCTGGTCCTTTGGCATGGTGACCGAGAGAGCTGTGAAGCTTTCTGTTTATGGATCAACCGTCAAAATCAATTCCTCAAATTCACAGCCACAATCTCAGACAATAAGATACCTTTCCTTGATCTCACTATCAGTCTAACTCAGGTGGGACTGAGCACCTCCCTATACAGGAAAGAGACGGATAGAAATAGCTTGTTGCTCTTTGGGAGTAATCACCCAAGATCCTTACGAGAAAACCTCCCTTTCGGACAGTTTCTGAGAATCAGAAGGAACTGTACCTCAGTCTCTGATTACAAGAAAGAGTCTAGGATGCTTCAACACAAATTGCAAGATAGAGGCTATCCGTCTAGACTGGTTAACAATTCATGTAAAAGAGCCTTAAACAATCCTAGAGAGGCCTTGTTGGAGACACGCCCCAAAGAGCACGAAGATGTCATCACGTGTGTAACATGCTTTACAAAGAATTCAAATGCCTTGAAGAAAACAATCAACCAACATTGGGGGTTGCTGAACACGGGGGATCTGGCTATACCACGCCCTCGTTTTGCATTTAAACGCACAGCTAATTTAAAAGATTCCCTGATCCACACATGCCCCAAAAAACAGACTACCACCACCAGCCAGACTACCTTGTGGAAACTTCCACCGGTGGTTGGTCATTATCCCTGTGGCGGCTGTGTTGTATGCCCACAAACAACACAATGCAAAGAGATCAAACTTTCTGAGACGTTCACCTGGCACTTGAACAAGCACACGAATTGTAACAGCTCACGATGCATCTATCTCCTGACTTGCCCATGCGGCAGTCAGTACATAGGCATGACGATGAGACAAATAAAACTGAGAATTATGGAACATAAGAGCAACATCCGGTGCTCTAAAACCCATACCAGATTGTATGAACATTACGTGCAACATGGCCACCAAGCTGATAGTATTAAGTGGGTGGTCCTTGAGTCCCATACTTCTATCACTAACCAGGCTCTTTTCAGAATTAAACAACGTTGGATACATCGTCTACAGTTAGATACCCGGGGGCTTAATGATTCTGTACCCTGGGCATCACTGGCGAGATGAGTCTTCCCATGACTAGAGATGTTCCCCCTCCAACCTAGTCATTCTCTGTCTTGAAAATGATTTACCGCCACCTTGGTTGGCTAGCTATTCTACACAGATAGTCATTACAGATGTCAGCCTGAATGACGATTGAGGGGAGTTGACCATAGCCCTTCATCATAACATCCAGACATATGAGAACATGACAGGGTAACGTCACAATGTACGGTAAATATAGAACACCAGTGTGAACTAGGTCACAACTTAGCCCCATTGAGTTATGCGGCCTTTGGCTACTCAGCAACTCTCCCCGTCTACATCCAACATACATCTGTAGGTTGAAACCCCATTGCCCCATTCCAACCTATCCTCCATCGAGACACAAGTGTCCTCATCCGTATAGGTCTCAGTCCTTACTGATTACAGGGCATCATAGGTCACTGGTCTACAACTTTAAATACTTCTACGCATTGATTTTCAGACCATGAGATCACTATGTAGAGAGGTGTATATTTCCACCCTCCTACCTTCCTGCAATGTAAATTTGTATTAGATTAATGATGTCATGTTACATTAAGGAGTGGCTAGTGATCTCTTCATCAAGCAAACTGGTCGGTGTAATCACAGCCTCCTGCCTCGAGCTTTGGTATCATTCCCGACTGCTAGATTGCCTGAGACAGACCTTCCCTGTCCATTCACTAACCCCTATAAGATGGCCGCCACAATAGGGAAGTCATGTCCCTCTACGGTTGCCTGACGCGCGCTCAAGCCACTGCGCATGCGCAGCCGAGGATGTCTTGGCCACGCCCACCATGAGAGCGCGACGCGGCAAAGTCGCGGTTCAACAGCATATAGCCCTGCCGATCCCGCCGGGACGGTACCAGCTGTTTCGCGCTACCGGTCGGAGCGCCGTGCGTGGGGGGTAGGTCTTTCCACCTCTGCTGTTCGACGGCAAGGTAAGAGCGTGTGTGTGTGTGTGTAACCTTGTGGAGCATCATGTTTGGGACATGGTGCTTGCGTGATTGGTCTTACCTCTGAGAGCGTAATCTCGGGTCTCCCCACCGCTCTATGACCAATGGATATTTACTTGGCGGTCGGTTGCCCGGCAGGGACGGCAGGCATTGGGACCTGCGGGGGCATGGCCCTCCCGGGCCTCTGTGATGGGGTACGGGCGGGGACCACCGGTCCGGTCCCACACCGGCCCCGTATGCGGAGGCGGGGATGGCCGTTCTCCGTGGCCTGTGGCTGCGTTTCATGTTTGGCCACCCACTGGCAGGGCAGGCCGACAAGTCGAGAGTGAGGGAGGGGGGTTTGAGATGGTTCTCCCGGGCCCTCCCCTTCACTCAATCACAGTCCTGGCAGTCAGGCCCAGTGTCCGGTTACCAACCTGGCCTGGCTGCACTTAACCACGTCATTTCCCTCCTATAAATAAACCCCTTGGGTTCCTGTATTTGTTCTTCCTGTCACAGGTATTAACCTCCTCGAACAGCCCCACGGGAACAGACTGCGGGGCCCTCCAGGGTTATATTGTAGGGTAAGCTCATTAAAACCAGTCAAACATTACTGAGTGTTGTGAATACCTCTTCTTCTGTTTTTAATTAATTTTCGTTCAATTATGATCGGTTTAATCCTTCATCACACTGCCACAAATTCATTGAATGGACATGCTAATTTAATCATGCCTATCACTGTGTTATTGGGATTTAGACCTCATAGATCATTGGTGTATGGGCTATGGAGCACTTTTTTGGATCCTAGGTTTAATATGGATTGTATCCACCTAATGTTAAAGTGGTATCCCTGTATATATTTCTTCCAGGTTCCCCCATAGAGTAGGACCTGTTGGCTTGCTCCCAGATTGACCCAGTGAGGTTGTATCTTTTTAATTTTTCCTTATTATTTTTCACTGTGTAGTACATTTGTTTTGAGGTCCTGAAGAATTGCCATACAGGCATGAAACATGTCGACCTTCTAGAGGGTTGAGTCAGTCCGCTGTCAATCAAACAGTTTCTTTCTCCCCTCTCACCCTTTTAATAAGGGAGTCAGCCACCCAAATAAAATCCGTTGTGGACTGTCTCACCTTCTTTTAAACCTCACTTTCCCTTCACGACTACACCACCACCAGACCCCTCACACGCATACAAACTATTGGCTGGAACAAAAGATCTCCAACAAAGCGTGCCTACGGCGCCCGTCAGACATTGCAGCGCCAGTCTGACGAGGAGCAGGGGACCAATGATGAAGCATGACACCTAGATTACTGGGTGTGTGAGGTCCCTTAGTTCCAACAAGGGAACTCCCAGTTCCCTGACTATAGTTTAGTTCTGTCTCCATTCTCCCATACCTCCTTTTGATCCCCGGGGAACTCAGTATCCTTCTTTGGTTACAAGTTATCTGGACACATACTCTGGACCCCGTAAAAAACTGTCCACACCGGTTCCTTCCTTTGTACTAATTTCCAAGCGTGGGTTATACCCATGGAACTTTGAGGGTTACCTACAGTGACAAATTTCACTGCGAGGACCAGCAGCCGGCGGAACCAATTTCTGGTTACCTCCTAGGCCGCCCACAATTCACTGTATCTCTGTAATCTGTCTCAAAACTCAGTAGTCATTCTCACATACGGGCAGACGATCTTCCCAATATGGAGGACGTACCAGGACTGAGTTTTGACGAAGAGGCTATAGCCGAGGCATTAAGATCAGCCGCTCCACCTTTTGGGGTTGGAGGGGCTACTGCCTCACACTCTACTAATGACGACTGGTCCACGCTTACTGGACTGAAGAAAGAATGGTTAAGGATAACTGTACATGGTATTATGATGACTGAATACCTTAGGGCTAAGATAGCTCCGCAAGGACTCCTGGTAACCATCGTACCAAGACTCTTCTTAGAGGATAGTCAATTTAAGGGGGATTGGTGCCAGGTCTCCTGGAAGTGCACCAAGGACCTTCTGTTCCTAATAGTCAAAACAGCCAAGAGATTGGCGGATGCACTCCTAGCCAAGATTACGGCCTTGGAAACCGCCATCAGGGGCACTCTAACTAAAACTCCTTTCACTACGAAACTGGCAGAAATCAATCAAGAAATTGCCGATAGCCAAGAGTTTCTTCTCAAACAAAAAATGACTAAACTCCAAAAGGATGTTTCCAAATTTGATAAGGAAAAGGTCTATCCCTACCTAAGAGAAGGATATTCCAATAAAAAGACTAGCTACTCTTCTGACGAAAGCTCTGAATTCAACAATCGGAGGGGCTCCTCCGGTAGTGATTCCAGCGGGGACAACCCATCATATAATAACAAAAAGAATCAGCAGCAGCAGAGATGGAACCAAGGTTTCAATCAAAGCCATATGTTCCAAGGGCCGTCTCAAATGATACCTCCCTGGCAATATCCGTTCTACCCCCAGGGTCCGCCACCACAGTTCTTCCACATGAACCCCCCTTTTCACGACAGAGGCTGGGGCAGAGGAAGAGGGCGAAGGCGAGGCAATCAGAAAGGGGTACAATTCCAAGATCAACAGACAGCATCAACGTCAGTGGAGACGAGGAGCGCCACCCGAGGGAGAAGAGTTTGATAGTGAACCTCTCCAACAGACCATTGACCCCCACTGAGACAGTGGTCCTCGAAAAAGGCCTGGGATTCGTCCCCACTCCCACCCCAGATAATTTCACAGAAATGTGTGAGATTAAACAGTTTTTCAGAAAAATACGCTTACGAGCCTATTTTGGAGACAGACCTGAGAACGTCCAATTGGACACTGGGTTACGCAAACCCTCTACGTTCAACCCCACTGATGGCATGGTTCCCCCTGAGATCCTGGTTTTTGAAAAGGCAGTCCTCAAATCTATGAAGACAAAGCCTAACACACCAGTCTTCAATAACCTGAGCAAAAGTGAGAGGACAGCTGTACAGAATCTGGGTAATGACTGCTCCATCGTCATCAAACAAGCAGACAAGGGTGGAGCGACCGTGATCCAAAACATCACGGACTATGATTCTGAATGCAAACGCCAGCTTGCCAACACTAACCACTACAGACCACTTCCATCAGATCCCACCCCTAGACTGACTACCGCCATAACCAGTTTGGTTATGGAAGGAGAAACAAATGAATGGATCTCGAAAAACGAGGCAGACTTTCTGATCACAAAAGACCCGGTCATCCCGTATTTTTATACCCTTCCTAAAATACACAAGGGTACAACTCCAACACCCGGGAGACCGATAGTGTCTGGCATAGGATCACTCCTTGAGCCACTGTCAAAATTCTGCGACATATTCTTACAACCCATAGTGAGGAAGATACCATCTTTCCTCCAGGACACTAGGGATGTCCTCCGCCTGATCGAATCCATCGAGGGCAGAGGGAATGTGGACCTCCTCCTGACTTTGGATGTGGAGGCCTTATATACAAACATTCCACAACAGGCCACCCTTGACGCAGTTGAGCAAACTCTCCGGCTGGAGGAGTGGAGCTCACCAACACCCATTTCCTTCATAATGGCATGTGCCAGCATTGCATTAACAGAAAACTTTTTCCAATATGGGTCCCAACTGTACCATCAGATCCAGGGGACCTCGATGGGTTCGACCTTTGCTCCCAGCCTAGCCTGTATCTACATGGCCACCTTTGAGAGTAATCATATTTACTCAGCTAACAACCCCTACATCCAGAACATCACGATGTGGCGTAGGTATATTGACGATATCCTGGTCCTTTGGCATGGTGACCGAGAGAGCTGTGAAGCTTTCTGTTTATGGATCAACCGTCAAAATCAATTCCTCAAATTCACAGCCACAATCTCAGACAATAAGATACCTTTCCTTGATCTCACTATCAGTCTAACTCAGGTGGGACTGAGCACCTCCCTATACAGGAAAGAGACGGATAGAAATAGCTTGTTGCTCTTTGGGAGTAATCACCCAAGATCCTTACGAGAAAACCTCCCTTTCGGACAGTTTCTGAGAATCAGAAGGAACTGTACCTCAGTCTCTGATTACAAGAAAGAGTCTAGGATGCTTCAACACAAATTGCAAGATAGAGGCTATCCGTCTAGACTGGTTAACAATTCACGTAAAAGAGCCTTAAACAATCCTAGAGAGGCCTTGTTGGAGACACGCCCCAAAGAGCACGAAGATGTCATCACGTGTGTAACATGCTTTACAAAGAATTCAAATGCCTTGAAGAAAACAATCAACCAACATTGGGGGTTGCTGAACACGGGGGATCTGGCTATACCACGCCCTCGTTTTGCATTTAAACGCACAGCTAATTTAAAAGATTCCCTGATCCACACACGCCCCAAAAAACAGACTACCACCACCAGCCAGACTACCTTGTGGAAACTTCCACCGGTGGTTGGTCATTATCCCTGTGGCGGCTGTGTTGTATGCCCACAAACAACACAATGCAAAGAGATCAAACTTTCTGAGACGTTCACCTGGCACTTGAACAAGCACACAAATTGTAACAGCTCACGATGCATCTATCTCCTGACTTGCCCATGCGGCAGTCAGTACATAGGCATGACGATGAGACAAATAAAACTGAGAATTATGGAACATAAGAGCAACATCCGGTGCTCTAAAACCCATACCAGATTGTATGAACATTACGTGCAACATGGCCACCAAGCTGATAGTATTAAGTGGGTGGTCCTTGAGTCCCATACTTCTATCACTAACCAGGCTCTTTTCAGAATTGAACAACGTTGGATACATCGTCTACAGTTAGATACCCGGGGGCTTAATGATTCTGTACCCTGGGCATCACTGGCGAGATGAGTCTTCCCATGACTAGAGATGTTCCCCCTCCAACCTAGTCATTCTCTGTCTTGAAAATGATTTACCGCCACCTTGGTTGGCTAGCTATTCTACACAGATAGTCATTACAGATGTCAGCCTGAATGACGATTGAGGGGAGTTGACCATAGCCCTTCATCATAACATCCAGACATATGAGAACATGACAGGGTAACGTCACAATGTACGGTAAATATAGAACACCAGTGTGAACTAGGTCACAACTTAGCCCCATTGAGTTATGCGGCCTTTGGCTACTCAGCAACTCTCCCCGTCTACATCCAACATACATCTGTAGGTTGAAACCCCATTGCCCCATTCCAACCTATCCTCCTTCGAGACACAAGTGTCCTCATCCGTATAGGTCTCAGTCCTTACTGATTACAGGGCATCATAGGTCACTGGTCTACAACTTTAAATACTTCTACGCATTGATTTTCAGACCATGAGATCACTATGTAGAGAGGTGTATATTTCCACCCTCCTACCTTCCTGCAATGTAAATTTGTATTAGATTAATGATGTCATGTTACATTAAGGAGTGGCTAGTGATCTCTTCATCAAGCAAACTGGTCGGTGTAATCACAGCCTCCTGCCTCGAGCTTTGGTATCATTCCCGACTGCTAGATTGCCTGAGACAGACCTTCCCTGTCCATTCACTAACCCCTATAAGATGGCCGCCACAATAGGGAAGTCATGTCCCTCTACGGTTGCCTGACGCGCGCTCAAGCCACTGCGCATGCGCAGCCGAGGATGACTTGGCCACGCCCACCATGAGAGCGCGACGCGGCAAAGTCGCGGTTCAACAGCATATAGCCCTGCCGATCCCGCCGGGACGGTACCAGCTGTTTCGCGCTACCGGTCGGAGCGCCATGCGTGGGGGGTAGG
This sequence comes from Lissotriton helveticus, assembly GCF_964261635.1. NCBI lineage: Eukaryota > Metazoa > Chordata > Amphibia > Caudata > Salamandridae > Lissotriton > Lissotriton helveticus. Next base: position 555,021,664 of record NC_136069.1, on the reverse strand, counting down.
TCTTTCCACCTCTGCTGTTCGACGGCAAGGTAAGAGCGTGTGTGTGTGTGTGTAACCTTGTGGAGCGTCATGTTTGGGACATGGTGCCTGCGTGATTGGTCTTACCTCTGAGAGCGTAATCTCGGGTCTCCCCACCGCTCTATGACCAATGGATATTTACTTGGCGGTCGGTTGCCCGGCAGGGACGGCAGGCATTGGGACCTGCGGGGGCATGGCCCTCCCGGGCCTCTGTGATGGGGTACGGGCGGGGACCACCGGTCCGGTCCCACACCGGCCCCGTATGCGGAGGCGGTGATGGTCGTTCTCCGTGGCCTGTGGCTGCGTTTCATGTTTGGCCACCCACTGGCAGGGCAGGCCGACAAGTCGAGAGTGAGGGAGGGGGGTTTGAGATGGTTCTCCCGGGCCCTTCCCTTCACTCAATCACAGTCCTGGCAGTCAGGCCCAGTGTCCGGTTACCAACCTGGCCTGGCTGCACTTAACCACGTCATTTCCCTCCTATAAATAAACCCCTTGGGTTCCTGTATTTGTTCTTCCTGTCACAGGTATTAACCTCCTCGAACAGCCCCACGGGAACAGACTGCGGGGCCCTCCAGGGTTATATTGTAGGGTAAGCTCATTAAAACCAGTCAAACATTACTGAGTGTTGTGAATACCTCTTCTTCTGTTTTTAATTAATTTTCGTTCAATTATGATCGGTTTAATCCTTCATCACACTGCCACAAATTCATTGAATGGACATGCTAATTTAATCATGCCTATCACTGTGTTATTGGGATTTAGACCTCATAGATCATTGGTGTATGGGCTATGGAGCACTTTTTTGGATCCTAGGTTTAATATGGATTGTATCCACCTAATGTTAAAGTGGTATCCCTGTATATATTTCTTCCAGGTTCCCCCATAGAGTAGGACCTGTTGTCTTGCTCCCAGATTGACCCAGTGAGGTTGTATCTTTTTAATTTTTCCTTATTATTTTTCACTGTGTAGTACATTTGTTTTGAGGTCCTGAAGAATTGCCATACAGGCATGAAACATGTCGACCTTCTAGAGGGTTGAGTCAGTCCGCTGTCAATCAAACAGTTTCTTTCTCCCCTCTCACCCTATTAAAAATAAGGGAGTCAGCGACCCGAATAAAATCCGTTGTGGACTGTCTCACCTTCTTTTAAACCTCACTTTCCCTTCACGACTACACCACCACCAGACCCCTCACACGCATACAAACTATTGGCTGGAACAAAAGATCTCCAACAAAGCGCGCCTACGGCGCCCGTCAGACATTGCAGCGCCAGTCTGACGAGGAGCAGGGGACCAATGATGAAGCATGACACCTAGATTACTGGGTGTGTGAGGTCCCTTAGTTCCAACAAGGGAACTCCCAGTTCCCTGACTATAGTTTAGTTCTGTCTCCATTCTCCCATACCTCCTTTTGATCCCCGGGGAACTCAGTATCCTTCTTTGGTTACAACTCCGTATGCCTTATCAGGGGCTGGAGGAATATCGCTTGTCTAATTAGATGGCAAGCGTTATGACCTAATCAGATAACACGTTCCTGTGCCGTAGTGTGGCTTAATCAGATAACGGTTCCTGCATCATGGGGGTTTTCTGCATCATGGGATGGCTGCTAGTTAACTTGTTAACCAGAATAGGGTCAGGAATAGGGGGATCGATACAGAACCTATAGGAATACATCACACTTGCCCCTTTGGTGCCATGTAGTGTAACGACAAATTATGGCAGCAATCTCATTATGTAAGAGCTCTGATATAGCCTCTCTGATTATGCCAGGGCTCTTACCATAGTAGAGTTTGAAAACTTTAAATCCCCTTATGTTACCACAATTTCGCAGATCTGCATACTGGGGCTGAAGGTAGTAGTACCATGGGTGCATTTTTTAAACTTTCTTTAATATTTGGTCCCCTAATTTAGTCTGGCATTGACCATGACCTTTTGTGTTTATAAAAATGTTATCTCTCTCTGAATTTGCTTACATCACTGTGATGACAGCATTCTGCTCCTACTCAAGGAGCATATTGTCACACAAAGTAGTTTTGTTCAGTGCCAGTAACTACTGTGGCAGTGTGTACCTTTTGAGGCAAAACAAACTATTTTTACTTTTGCCAATATTTGTTATAATAGGGAGGGCCCGGCAGCTCCCACACCAATAAGGTTTTACATAAACCATGACAAAATAAGCCACACAATGACAAAACTAAAAAGCTGACCACCAATTTCAGACCTTCTGGCTTTCCCAAGGCTTGTTTAATTTTGTTTCCCATAACCTTATTGAAACTGGTTACACTGATTTTCCATTATAAATATTTTTGGGAAAATCAACACGTTACTTAATGTTGCTGCAAAGTAATGGTACCTGAAATTTTACAGTAGTCTAGCAAAAAGTTTTTTTCTGCTTTAAATGTTTTTATGAACATTTTATTTTGAAAGCAAAGAATAATCAATCTTGCTTTCAAGCTTCTGTGAAAATTTGCATCAAATCAGAGAGCATTCTGGGAGCATTATACATAGCCTTGTATTGCTAAACTTTGAAAACATGTGTACACATTTTGCATACTGAAACCACTGTCTGTAGTGCAGTCTGAGCGTACAACATTTACTTAGAGCGCTCACCCTAAAAACAATGGCTTTCAATTAATGAACCATAAATACAAACAGCATTAACATACAGACAAACAGATTACCTTAACTGCAGACAGTGCCCTTCCCTGATCCCTAATGTGGTACTGCAAACTGGCAGCCAAAGGGTTTGCGCTGCATGGGGCTGGGCCTACTTGTCCCAAGGACAAATACATAAGAAAACTTGTTGCCCTTGACCCAAAACAATATGTCCTGGGCGTTGGGCTATAGGAATTCCACATCCCTGAATACTGTAAAAGCATGGTATGGTTTCTAAGCCATAAAATACATACATAAATAACAAAGACTAAAAGTACTCAACTGGTGCTTCTAAAATATGCCAACCCCGATGTACCTAACCTAAGTCTAGTACGAGGGAAAAAGTAAGTATGGATTTAGTTTCTTTGCCAAGAATCTATCCAAGATTTCTCTTACAGTTCAATCAGCTCCGTACCGTTAGAATGAAGGAGGTCTGGTATCTCTGTCTCAGGACTTGATTTCCCAACACACAGCGAGGGGAGCTTGGAAACACTGGAGCTGGATTCTCAGCGAGAGAAAGGCAGCTTCTCTGTCAGTGCGTCAGCTGGAGGGTCAGCTTCCTTCGGCACTTGCTGTAGCGAGATGCATCGGGCAAGTAGATAGTCGAACTGCTCCAAACCACAGTGTGTTTGCTAGGGCAAGTTTAGGCATATTTATACCTTGAAGGTGCCTATTTTGACGTGAAGTCAGACATAATAATGTCACCATAGAACCCCAAGGGAATGGTAGTTCTTTGAAAATGCCATGATTTCTAGGACAAATCAATGTTCAAGAAAGGGGATGTCCCTGACTGCTGAAGCCGAGTTTTCCAAGAAATCGTGAGGCTTTTTGAAACAAGTGGAAGTAGCCATGTCTGTATGAGGACTGCATGGGCGATGTCTAAATATGGGTATGATTTCTATGCCTATATAAGGGTAATGTGAATTATACCTGTATAAGGGCATGAATAGGGAAATTTACACTAGGGTCCTAAAACACTATACAACAGGGCTAGACGGTGCTTCGATGCGGTGCTTGCAGCTTGCGGTGCGGCGACAGAGCCGGAGTTTTGGGAGCTGGCGTCAATCAGTCCGGCGGTGCATCGCAAAGCGTGCAAGGTGGTGCTCAACTCCGGTGCGGTCACAGGATTAGGAGTCAGCAGCAGGGACCTCTTCGGTCAGACCAGTATGAGTCAATATAGCGAGGCTTTGCACGTTGCGGTGTCCACCAGTCGCAGTGCAGGCTACGGTTTGGTGATGGCGTCAGGATGGAGTCGGTGAGCGCAGATCTTGCATTGTTCGAGGCGGACGTTGCTTGATGCGGTGTCTACAGGACATCGAGCCGGTCGTGAGAACGGTCACAGCTCCCTGCCACTGTAGCCACTGAAACAGCGTTTCCAGCAGCAATTCACAAAGGCTGGTAAAATCACTGCTCCTGGGACTTCAGTCAGGGGGCAAGCTCTCTTCCAAGCCCTTGCAGATCTTTTGCACAAGTTGAAAGTAAAGTCCACAAAGTTCTTTCTCCTCTCTTTGGCAGTCAGGCAACCACTGCAGACCTATCCCCCAAGCAGCACTTCAGCTTGGGAATAGTCTCTCCTCAGTTTCTTCAGGTACCTTCTCATCAGCAGAGGTTTCATCTTGTAAGTCCAGAAGTGATCTAATTTCATGGGATCAGGATCTCAATATTTATATCCCCAAATCCTTTGTTCTCTGAGGGGAGAGCCAGTTCTGAAGCACTCTGTTTATCAGACTTCTCCTTTCCTTTCACAGCGCAGAGCAGGCACATCAGACGCGCCACAGGAGGAGGAGCCAGCATTGTGGAAGGCAAGTACAATTCTGGAGCACTTTGTTGACAGTCTTCCTTCTCTTCTTAAATAAAATAAAATTAATTTTATTATTTATTATTTATAAATTAAATTAAATAAAATGTATGTTATGTTATGTTATGTAAGCAGGAACTTCTAGAGCGCACAGTCACCAGGAGGTTTCATGGCGCTAAACTTGGGTGGTGTCACGGCACAACGGACTATGCGTAGGCTTGCTCAAACAGCCAGGTCTTAAGCGCAATTATGAACCCCAGCAGGCTGTCGCACATACTGATTGCTAGTGGTAAGGGGTTCCAGAAGTTAGGGGCAAGGCAAAAGAACCTACTCCCTCCCTGACGTTTGAGTTTAATGGCAGGGGTAGTCAGTAGTTGAAGATGAGCTGACCGTAGGTTGCGAAGTTGGGCATGCTTTACAATTATGCAGCTGATGAATTTGAGGCTCCTGCAGTGCAAGGCCTTAAAGATTAAGCACCCTGTCATAAAAGCTGTACGTTGGGCAATAGGTAGCCAGTGAAGTTGGATAACCAGGGTCTGGCAGATTGCTATTTAGGTTGTTTTTAAATTAATCTTGCAGCCTTGTTCTGTACTATTTGTAGGCGTTTGATTAAGGACAGAGGCAGGCTGAGGTAAATAGAATTAGAAAAGTCAAGACGCGAGAGAACCAGACCTATCACAACCAGTATGAGGGCTGAATGGGACAGCAAATGCGCCATCTTCCTGATTTTACGCAATTGGTGGAAACAGGTGGAGACCACTGCCCCCACTTGTCCTCTAAGCGAGAGATCAGCTTTTATAGTGACCCCCAGGCTTTTCATGAAGGGAGAGGGAGTGGGGGGGATCCTAGTTCTATTGGCCAGTAGTGTGTGCCCCAGTAAATCTCACCCTTCCCACACAACACTAGTTCCGTCTTGCCCGGGTTGAGTTTAAGATGGTTAAGGTCCATCCAGCGCTGAATGGGAAGCATAGTGGCTTGGAATTCAAGGACAGAGTCAGGGGAATGCAAGGTGAAGACGAGCTGGAGATTGTCAGTGTAATTGATGGTAGTTATCTTTCTGTTTTTTAATGAGTGAATCAGGGGCATGTGGTAGAGATAGAATAAGTGTGGGGATAGGGACGAACCCTGTGGTACTCCGCATTTGGTGGCGAGCTTAGGGGAAGTAAAAGGGCCCAGTCATACTGCTTGTGTTCTACCTTCAAGGAAGGATTTAATCCAGTTGTATGCGGGCCCAATATGCCGGCCTTTTTGATACGGTCCAGCAGAATTTTATGATTGATAGTGTTGAACGCGGCTGACAGGTCCAAGAGCACCAAGGCCTGGGGGACGCCCTTGTCCTCATTTGCTCTAAGAGTGTCCAGTTCTGCAAGTATAACTGACTCAGTGGAGTGAGCGGGTCAAAAGCCAACATGGTGTGGCTCTAGTTGTTCTGAATGCTCAATGAAATTGGAAAGACACCTGGCAACGTGGGCCTCTAGGATCTTGGCCAAGAAGGGGAGGAGAGAGATGGGGCGGTAATTAGAAGGATTCAGGGGGTCAGCCCCTTATTTTTTTTAATAGAGGGACCACAATTGCGTTCTTGAAGGCACTGGGGACCTTGCCCTGTATGAGAGACTCATTAAGAAAGGGAAGCACGCAGTGAGGTAGGGCGGAAAAGGCGTCCCTCAGGACATGAGGTGGACAGCAATCATTAGGGGACCCATATTTAACGCGGGTCATTAAGTCTAATAAGATCTGAGGACATATGACTGGAAAACGATCCATGGTGGCGGAATTAGTTGACTGGTTATCTAGGTGTTCCGTACTGATGGTGGTTGGAATGCTGGCTTTGATGATGGCAATTTTGTCCAAGAAAAAATTGCTCAAGGAGTTCCATAGATCTTGGATCGGTGTCTGGCTGGGAAGTATTCTCCCAGCGTTACAAAGGTCATTAACTATCATAAAGATTTCCTTTGGCTTATTATGGGCATTTAGTATTCTGGCAGAGAAATTGGCCGTCTTGGTTTCCAATATAGCTTTTTTATACTCTTTACGAGCTAGCGAGAACTGCAGTTTATCTTCAATGGAGTATCTTAGCCTCCATTTTCTCTCTTTTTGACGGAGCTCAAGTTTTTGTTTTTTTAGCTTGGTGGTAAAGCATTTATGGGCATCTGAATGGTGAGCATGGGAAAATGTAGTGAGTGGAGCATGGGCATTGCAAGCCTACCGTAGCCAATCTGAGATGTTCTCTTCCATAGAGTTAACATCAGGGTTAAAGATGGGTGCTGATCTGGCCAAGGTTTTAACAAATTCCAATTTATCGAGGGTCCTCCACTTTCTTGTTTCTTCAGTTGATTGATTTGTGAATGTCAGGGACACTAGTCTAAGTCACACAAATGGGGTAGCATTTTTATTAGGACAAGCGAGGGGTGCACTGAGTGGTATGAATTTTGTGTAAGGTAAATGTGCAATGCTAGACAAAGCTTGAGTTTTGCATGGCATTGTAGGTAAGAAAACGTTATCGGAGCCATGCAAGGCATACCACCTTGGACTCCCCCGGAAGTTTAGTTTTCAGAAATATCTGGGTTTGGTAGGTTTCCACAGGTGGGAGCTGACCCGAGCTGAAAAAGTGCAGCCATTCAGCATATAGGTAGAAAAATACTGGGATGTAGACAAACTATTTTACCCATATGTATAAAAAAAATTAAAAAAAATCCAAAGTTCCCTTTGCGTCAAAAAGATGGGTATGTTTTAATCCCAGAAAAGGGGGGGGCAGAAAGAATGTTGGGGTCAAATTGGAAAGGGAGGCTTGGCCCAATGTGCTCACAGGCCAATCCCACACCTTGCAGTAATCAAAAAACTCCCTGGGGTCTAGTGGTCTTTTTGCTCCTCTGATCAAGGCAGTTTGGAGTAAAAGACCTCTTATCTGCCCCCTGGGGAGAAAAACTGTTGCAGGTCATTCAATGGGTGGGGTTAGCTCCAATGCCTAGGCGGGCCGCCGTACCTATCTCTCCACCAAAAGAAATCTCTGGTGTCTAGTTGAATTTCTGCCCCTTTGGGGCAGATTGGAAGTAATAACCTTCAAAATGTCCCCAGGGAGGCATGAAGACATTTGGGCACAGGGGTAAGTAGATTAATTAGCCCATTGCTGGGTCCCCCTGCAAATATAATCTCTGGTGGTTTAGCAGGCTTTCTTATGTCTGCCAGGGGCAGATTAGAGGAAAACATCTCCTATTTTCCCCTGATAAGGGGCAGAAAGACTGTGAGGGTCATTTGGATGGGAGGGGGCTAGGCCTATTGTCTGGAAGGGGCAGTCCCCACCCATTTTGTCATAAAAAAATTCTATAGTGTCTAGTGGGTTTCTGCCCCTCTGGGTGGCCAATTGGAGGTAAGAACTTCAAATCTGCCTCTGGGGTGGCAGACAGGCTTTTAGGCCTGGGGAGGGGGGAGGACTAGCAAATTGCCAGGGATCCACTCCCCGCCCAAATATAATCTCTGGTGGTCTAGTGGACTTTCTGTACCTCCACTAGTGGCATATTGGAATAAAACACCTCCTACAGTATGGGGGCATAAAGACTGCTGGGGTTATATGGGTGGGTGGGGGCTAGGCCAGATCCCTGAGAGGACCACACTTACCCATTCTGCCTTTAGAATTGAATCCCTGGTGCTTAGCAGGCTTTCTGCCCACTGGGTAGATTGGAGGTAACAACATCCAATCTGCCCCCGGGGAGGGCAGAAAGACTTTTGAGCCCGGGGAGCACTACCCATTGTGGGTGAGCTGATTCCCATTATAAATATAGTCCCTGTGGTCCAGTGGCCTGTCCGCCCCCGGCTGGGGACAGATTGGAGGAAAACACCACCAAACTGGCCCAAGCAGGTGTCAGAAAGATTTTAGATGATTGGGAGCTAGGCTTGATGTCTGGGTTGGCTGGCCCCACCCATTTATGCCCCTAGGTGTTTAGTGGTGGCAGAAATACCTTTTGACCTGGCAGGTCTTGGAGCACTAGCCCATTTTGAGGGGACAGCAACCCCATCAAAAAAGTTCCTTGTGTCTAGATGTGTGGAACCCTGCTTGGCGATTACCTTCCTGTGGTGAAATTCAATCAGGGATCATTGTGGAAAAAGTACAGTTAGAAAGGGAAGATTCTCTCCTTTCCGATGACATCTTTCTGTCTGCTTCGGTGCTTGTGGGGGCTATGACATGCCTTAAAGCATCAAAGCATTGAAAGTAAAACAAGCTGATCGGCTCATTTCACTTTCACTTTTTCTTAAATGACATCACTGCACCAAAGACGCTGATCATAATTTCAGAGGAAAAAAAAAATAGCCTCGAGACCAGGGGAAGCTCATCCGTTGCTTCTGAGGCTAAAATAAATTAAAGGAAATCCTTCTGGTGCTTGTACCAGAGTGAATTCCTGCCTCCTGTGCTAGGACAGCCTTGAGCTGTTCTCAGCAAATGAGCGCTGGGGTGGACGATGGCCTGGAGCCGTCTTCTACACTAAAAGGGTTAGGAAAATATGGTGAAATGTTAATGAAATCGCTTGGTACTCTAGTGATAGACAACAGCATCCACATTCACCAATGGGGAGAGGAGTTGGCCTAACGGCTAGGGCGCTCGACCTCGGACCTGGGGATCTGGGTTCGAGTCTCGGTAACGACGCCAAAACCTCCTGTGATTCTGGGCAAATCACTTAATCTCCCCGTGCCTAAACTGGAAACGTAAAATGTAACGTAACTGGAAAAATATGTAAAGCGCTCTGATACCTGATTCGGTTCGGGTCTAGTTCGCGCTATATAAAAATCTGCAAAAAAAAATATGCTGATGAATCATGACTGTCTCTGCTACACACACTCAAGGCCTCACGGACTGTGTAAATTACATCCAGACCTGTACGGCCAGTGTTTTTCTAAAGTTCAACCCCTCCAGTACAGAATTTCTATTATTTAGCAAGAACAACAAACAAGAAATAGTACAAACATGTTTCAGTTACATTAACCTGCTGTTTCATAGCACAACTTTTAGCAGTGCCAATTCATTTGGATTCACCCTGGACACCAATCTCACTTTCTATGAACACATAACAAAAAAACAAAGAATGCCTTGTAGCATCTCTCTCTTCTAAAGAAACTGAAACTGTTTCTTGCAGAAAGTGACTAAAGAACTGCTGTTCAAACTCTTGCATCTGAATGGTGGTTCTACCGAGCTCAATCAGTCAATCATATCATTTGTAAAGCGCACTACTCACTTGTGAGAGTCTCAAGGCGCTTGGGTGGGGAATGCTGCTACTGCTCGAAAAGCCAGGTTGCGAGGCGTTTTCTGAAGGTCAGCAGTTCTTGGATCTGCCGTAGGTGGATGGGGAGGGTGTTTCAGGTCTTGGCGGCGAGGTGGGAGAACGATCTGCAGCCTGAGGTCGCTCTTCGGAAGCGGGGGACTGTAGCGAGGTCGAGGTCGGCGGAGCGGAGCTGGCGGGTGGGGGTGTAGAAGCTGAGTCGTCTTTTTGAGGTACGTTGGTCCGGTGTTGTGTATTGCCTTGTGTGCGTGGGCGAGGAGCTTGAAGTTTATCCTCTTGTTGACCGGGAGCCAGTCTAGGTCTCTCAGGTGGGGTGTGATGTGGCTGCAGCGAGGGATGTCGAGGATCAGGAGTGCAGAGGCGTTCTGGATGCGCTGGAGCCGTCTCAGGAGTTTGGCCGAGGCTCCGGCGTAGAGGGCGTTTCCATAGTCCTACCTGCTGCTGACAAGGGCCTGCGTGACTGTTGTTCTCGTTTCAGTGGGGATCCACTTGTAGATCCTACGGAGCATGCGGCGGGTGTTGAAGCAGGAGGAGGACACGGCGTTGACCTGTTTAGTCATGGAGAGGGTGGAGTCGAGGATGAACCCTAGGTTGCGAGCGTGGTCGGTGGGTGTTGGAGCGGTTCCCAGTGCGGTCGGCCACCAGGAGTCATCCCAGGCCGAAGCGTTGGATCCGAAGATGAGGATCTCCGTCTTGTCCGACTTCAGCATCAGTCGGCTGTTCCTCATCCATTCAGCAACGGCCTTCATTCCTTCGTGAAGGTTGGTTTTGGCGGTGTGGGGGTACTTGGTGAGGGAGAGTATCAGCTGGGTGTCATCGGCGTAGGAGAGGATGTTGAGGTTGTGCCGACGGGCGACTTGGGTGAGCGGTGCCATGTAGATGTTAAACAGAGTTGGGCTGAGGGATGAGCCCTGGGGTACGCCGCAGATGATCTCGGTGGCTTCGGAGCGGAAGGAGGGAATGCGGACGCTCTGTGTTCTGCTGGAGAGGAAGGAGATGGTCCAGTCCAGGGCCTTCTCTTGGATCCCAGTGTTGTGGAGGCGTGTTTGTAGTGTGGTGTGACTGACAGTGTCGAAGGCGGCTGACATGTCCAGGAGGATGAGGGCCGCCGTTTCTCCGTTGTTCAGCAGGGACTTGATGTTATCGGTGGCGGTGATGAGGGCACTCTTGGTGCTGTGGTTGCTGTGGAACCCGGACTGGGAAGGGTCCAGGATGTTGTTCTCCTCGAGGTAGCGGGTCAGTTGTTCATTGAAAGTCTTCTCGATGACCTTTGCCGGGAACGGGAGCAGGGAGATGGGCCGGAGGTTCTTGAGGTCCTTGGGGTCCGCCTTGGGTTTCTTGAGTAAGGCGTTGATCTCGGCGTGCTTCCAGCTCTCCGGGAAGGTTGCTGGAGATGTTGATGACTTTCTGGAGATGGGGTGCGATGGATGTGTTGGCTTTGTTGAAGATGTGGTGTGGGAATGGATCTGACGGAGATCTGGAGTGGATGGTGTTCATGATCTTGATGGTATCATCGGCGTTGATGTTGGTCCAGTAGAGCAGGCGGTTGGTGTGGAGGGTGGTCGTGGAGTTCTCAGTGGTTGTCGGGGCGGTCGTGGCGTTGAAACTGTTGTGGATGTCTGTGATCTTGCTGTGGAAGAAGGTGGCCAGCGAGTCGCACAGGTCTTGCGAGGGTGGGACGTCATTGGTGCTGGAGCTGGGGTTGGAGAGTTCCTTCACGATGTTGAAGAGCTCTTTGCTATTGTGCACGTTGTTGTCTAGGCGGTCTTTGAAGGAGGCCCTTTTGGCGGATCTTTTTGCGGGTGGCATTCTTGTGGGCGGCGGACTGTCCGGTGTTCGTTCACGGAGCCAGATCTTCTCCAGCTTTCGGCAGGTTTGCTTGGAGGCCCGGAGATCTTCAGTGAAACAGCTGGCTTACTTGTTGGTATGATTGTTGGAGGGTTTCTTGATCGGGCGAGGATGTTGGCGCAGTCGTTGATCCACTGTCTGAGGTTGCGGGCGGTGGTGTCGGGGTCAGTATGGTCGGCGGGTGGGCTCTGGGCAAGGGTGGTGGTTAGCTGGTCTTCGGTGACTTTGCTCCAGCAGCGGTGAGGCATCTGTTGGGTGCGGTGGTGCGTGGTGGGTTTCTTGAAGGTGAAGCGGATGCAGTGGTGGTCGGTCCAGTGGAGTTCGGTGGTATGGTTGAAGGAGAGGTGGGGGCTTGCGGAGAAGATGTGGTCAAGCGTGTGACCGGCAGAGTAGGTGGGTGTTGTGACAAGTTGTCTGAGTCCGAGGTTGGCTAGGTCGTCGATCAGGGTAGTGGAGTTGGTGTCGTCATTGTTCTCGAGGTGGAAGTTCAGGTCCCCGAGGAGGATGTAGTCCATGGAGGCAAAGGCGTGTGTGCTGACGAAGTCAGCGATGGAGTCGCTGAACTGTGGTCTGGGTCTGGGCGGTCTGTAGATGAGGGTTCCTCGGAGGGTGGTGTTAGGGTCGGTGTGGATCTGGAAGTGCAGGTGTTCGGCGGTGCTGAGGGTGTCGTCGGTGTTGGTCGAGACTCTGAGAGTGTTCCTGTGGACGATGACGATTCCTCCTCCCGCTCTGTTAGAGCGGTCCTTGCTGGTGATCTTGTAGCCTTCCGGGACGGCTATGGCTATGTTGGGTGCCAAGGCGGGGTTCAGCCAAGTCTCCGTCAGGAAGGCGACATTTGGGGAGGTTGAGTCAAGTAGTTCCCAGAGTTCAACGGCATATTTTCGGGCGGAGCGGGTGTTGAGAAGGATGCATCTGAGGTGGTTGGGTTCTTTCCTGGTCGGCAGCATGGTGGGGCGGATGCTTGTAAAGCTGCAGTTCTGGCAGGTGAAAGCTCCGTGGGTGCGCTTCGGGGCGGCCAGGAAGCAGGTGTATAATCGTCCGGTGTTGAGTGCATGGATGGTTCTGGCATTGTAGCGGTGTCAGGCGTCGTGGCATTCATGGTGTCCAGGGGACCTAGCACTGGGTGCGGTCCTGGCACGGACGGGCACAGACGGGCTTGACTTAGGTACGCCAGCGGCACGCCAGCAGCACGCCAGCGGCGCGAGGCCGCTTATCGGCTTCCATATGAGGGGATGTGGGAGGGAGGAGCAGCTGGGAGGCTGGAGCGGGGCGGCGAATGGGATTGCAGGTGGGTGGGGCCGCAGGGACACAGCGGCGGGAAAAACGGGCAGGGGCCGTGGGAGCATTAGGCACAGGAAGGAAAAACAAGTTTAGGCAAGAAAACAAGTACAGGCACGGAGGAATCAAAACAAGTCTGGGCAAGAAAGCAAGTTAGGCACAGGGGAATAAAAACAAGTCTGGGCAAGAAAGCAAGTACAGGCACAGGGGAATAAAAACAAGTCTGGGCAAGAAAGCAGGGACAGGCACAGGGGAATAAAAACACATCTGGGCAAGAAAGCAAGTACAGGAACAGGGGAATAAAAACAAGTCTGTTCAAGAAAGCAAGTTAGGCACAGGGGAAAAATACAAGATTAGGCAAAAACAATGCAGGCAGAGCCGTGCCGCAGCGTGGGTAGAGACCTGCCTGTGAGCTGGGTCATAGGTCGCTCAATGGCCTCCCAGACTCCACATTGCTCCCCTTACAATCATCCTACATGCAGGTTTCTTCCAGGGTCCCAGAAATATTATCATATCACCTCATCCTAATAGAAATACATTGGCTCCTTTTGCTTGGCCGCACCACCAAATTTCCGCCAGTATGTGGTCGGTTATTAAAACTTAATTTCAGTACGTTAAGAGGTAGGAATTGGCGAAGGATGTTGTTCTTTAGTAAATGGCAACTTTACCGAACCCCTCTCTCCCTCTCTTCAATGTATACCAACCAATTAGCGCACTGCTTTCGCCGTATTAATCATCCTACAGCTAATTGGTCACATATCACGTTGCAATGTTCTAGGATTCAGAGGTTTTGGGAGGATATTTTTTGTTACCTGGAAGCTGAATGCAGTATTCTGTTAGAAGTGAATAATTTGTTAATAACTATAGGTTTTGATCCAGATCTTCTTTTTCCTGATAAACTTGTTAGATTTGCATACATTGCAATGGCAGTAGCCATATCACTTTTGTTGCAAAGATGGCGTACTGATCTTATTCCCTCTGTCCATGAGTGGGCCCACAAGATGAAAGCGATTAAAAGAAGGGAACGCACTTATGCTTTACGGGCAGGGGGTCTTGGGAAGTTTGAAAAAATTTGGGCCATACACTTCGATTAGGATTGGGAGTGGATACTGTTTTATGCTTATTGTAAAAAGGCCTAAAGTATTCTTCTCTGTCTGCCTTTTTCATCTGTTCATGACTTCTCAGTGTTTTTGTGCTATTTATTATTATTTGTAATTCTAATATTTTGCCTAAAGGTAAATTATTTTATGGATGTATGGGTTTTAATGTATTGCAATTTGGACTTCAATAAAAAAAAAAAATTACTGATTCGTTATTAAGGAATATTAAGGAATGGCTAATATTTTAGCGATTCCTACCTACATTTAATTTAGCGAGTCCTTAATAGCGATTTAGTAACAATCGCTATTAAGGACTCAGTAAATTGAATTTACCTACATCTGGCCCTTAGAATGGTATTGGTATACCTTATTAAAATTATTTTTATTGCAAATCATTTCTTGTTGCTCAAAGCTCATTTTGATTTTATTCTACTGATCATTACAAAACCCTTATAAACAAAAAGAATATCTGGGGGTCAAGAAAAACAACAAAACCACTGTGAACACATTAACAGGAATGCTGTCTTATGAACCTATAAGTGTGACTATGTGTCATACTGCACTTGAATTCTCAATTTTGAAAAAAGTGCCCATCAGCTCCCATCCGATACCGCCCTACATCATTTGGGCTCTCCTTACCCAGGAGAAGGTGCAGTAAATCTATCAATATAGTGTTGATAGAAAGACAACTTCAGAAAAACTGGAATGTTAAGTTGGAAAGTTATTCATTACGGGTAGCTGATATTACAGTGCCAAAAATAAATGTGTGAAAAGGGTGCTATGTTAAAATTAGGTAATTATTGAGTGGAAAAATTATTTATTAAGTACCCTCAATATCCCTAATATTAAAATGTGGAAGAACAAGCAGATTTAACATAATATCTGCTATTCAGTAGGGTCAACATGTTTCGGCAATTTGTGACGCTAAATATGTCACTGCTTTCTTCAGGACCTTGATGTTTAATGGCTACTGTATAAAAGAAAGGAAAAATATCACCTGTATATTTTTCATTTGTTCACTCTTCTCCCCTATTTTTGGAAGAGGAATAGCATCACCCCACCTGGCTGCTGCTCAGGTGTGAGGAGCACCGCACTTCCTGTTGGTACACCGGGCGTCCCTCTAAGCAAACTGGGGGGGCAAAACCCTACATGGTTGGTATTAGAAAGTTCATTGTTACATCCCTTTCCTTTACCAACTTTTTCAAGTATGACAAATGCACCTATCCTAAATAACAGCAACCTTGCATTAATATCCTTTGATAAATGCTTTTTAAGCAATATGAGATCCTCTAAAACAATTCTCACTTTGGAATAATGCTCAATGAAAACTTAACAAACCAAGGGGTATATTATCAAGGGGTTTATCTCCGCTTTTTTGGCTTTAAAAGCCAAGAAAGCGGAGATAAAATTATCTCCCTATTACCAAGCTGTCGCTAACACCAGTTAGTGACAGCTAATAGGAGATAGCGACCATCTTGGGCCCCGCTTTGCATGTCAGTGATATTTATCACTAATGACATGCAAAGTGGGCGTGCCAAGATGTTAGCGACTGGAAACAGTCGCTAACATCGCTATCTCCTATTACCAACTTTTGGAGATATTCGCGCTAAGCGCGAATATCTCCAAAAGCTAACACCTGCCCTGAGCAGTTCTTCACCATGTTATCCAATGGGAGGTGGATAACATGGCTAAGAGCATTTGCTCGATAATGCATGAATATCGCTGACTTTTCAGCGATATTCATGCATTGCGGCCGTTTTTTATCGCATTTGCGATAAACCTTGCTAATAGCAAGGTTTATCTGCGATAAAAATCGCCGATGTGCGGCGATAATTTTTGTCTCTAAACAAGTTAGAGACAAAAATTATCGCTAGT
This sequence comes from Lissotriton helveticus, assembly GCF_964261635.1. NCBI lineage: Eukaryota > Metazoa > Chordata > Amphibia > Caudata > Salamandridae > Lissotriton > Lissotriton helveticus. Next base: position 555,005,825 of record NC_136069.1, on the reverse strand, counting down.
TGTTGGTAATATGCCCCCAATTTCTTTTTGGTCTACATGGATGATGCAGGCAGTTTCCACATCACTGATATTTGCCAAGGAGATATGTTCTACTTGTTTAGTCAACTGCAGAGCAAACTACATCTTCCTCAGCATTCTTAGACTTAGCATTAGCATTCTTAATGCTAAGCCTAACTCAGTACCGACAGCTTAAATGATTGGTATGAATTAGGTATTAAATGTATAATTGTTCTGAACACATGGCATCCAAAGCATATAAGAAAATTGTAATTAACATGTCCCCTATTTTTCCACAGATGATCAAATGGAACCCCTCCATAAAAACTCGGCTAAAACCTGATTGATGAAAATCTGTTTGGATACAAAATGTTACAAACTTTTTCCAGGACTCACTTTTACAGACTAATCCATTTTTTTAACAATTGTTTTTTGACCCCAGATAACATGTTTATAGGTAAATTACTTGATAAATTGAATTGATAGTATTGTAAATCTTCAGTAGGTTCTATCATCCACAAGATTTATAAATATTCTATTATTTCCCATTTTCTGTTGGAAGTTTGGGAAATCATTGAAAAAATCAAGGAAACTGATTGTAAGTGTTTGATTTTTTAATATCTACACCTGTAATTAATCTCATTAGAATGATTCTGATTTGCTCTCTGTTCATGCTTGGTGGGACTGAATAATTTTTATTTAGCCTCATTACTTATCTTTAATATATCCTGTTTCCACATATCCCATCCTTACAAATACCATATGGCCAGGGGCGGCTGGTGACATTTGAAAGTGGTGCGGCGTAAACTAATTTGCATATTGCACCCCAGCGAGCGAGCCCGAACCACCTTGCATCCATCCATACATCATTCATGCATCCACCCATCCATCCATCCACCAATTCTGCATCCATCCTGCATCCATCATTCATTCATGCATCCACCCATCCATCCAGCATCCATCATTCATTCATGCATTCACCCATCCATCCATCCTGCATCCATCATTCGTTCATGCATCCACCCATCCATCATTAATTCATGCATTCACCCATCCATCCATCCTGCATCCATCATTCATTCATGCATCCACCCATCCACCCATCCATCCTGCATCCATCATTCATGCATCCACCCATCCATCCTGCATCCATCCATCATTCATTCATTCATGCATCCATCCACCCATCCATCCACCCATCCATCATCCATCCTGCATGCATTCATGTGTCCACCCATCCATCCACCCATCCTGCATCCATCATTCATGCACCCATCCACCCACCCATCCATCCTGCATCCATCATTCATTCATCCACCCATCCATCCACCCAGCATCCATCCATCATTCATTCATGCATCCATCCATCCATCCACCCATCCCTGCATCCATTCCTGCATTCATTCATGCATCCATCCACCCATCCATCCATCCTGCATCCATCATTCATTCATGCACCCATCCATCCACCCTGCATCCATCCTGCATCCATCATTCATCCACCCATCCTGCATCCATCATTCATTCATGCATCCACCCATTCATGCATCCACCCATCCATTCATCCACCCATCGTTCATCCTGCATCCATTCATGTGTCCACCCATCCATCCTGCATCCATCATTCATTCATGCACCCATCCATCCACCCTGCATCCATCATACATTCATGCACCCATCCATCCACCCATCCAGCATCCATCATTCATCCACCCATCCATCCAGCCTCCATCATTCATTCATGCATCCATCCATCCACCCATCCATCCACCCATCCATCATCCATCCTGCATCCACCCATCCATCCATCATTCATTCATGCACCCATCCATCCACCCTGCATCCATCCTGCATCCATCATTCATCCACCCATCCTGCATCCATCATTCATTCATGCATCCACCCATCCATTCATCCACCCATCATTCATCCATCCATCATTTATCCATGCACCCATCCATCCACCCTGCATCCATCCTGCATCCATCATTCATTCATCTACCCATCCACCCATCCTGCATCCATCATTCATTCATGCATCCACCCATCCATTCATCCACCCATCATTCCTCCTGCATCCATTCATGCATCCACCCATCCTGCATCCATCATTCATGTATTTTTATGACCATATAACTTGCACACAGCTTGTCAGTGTTTAATACCAGTCTCGAACCTTGTACTCCAGCACCAATGATACATGATTAATATTAATTGTTTTTAAAAACATGTATTTATTCGACACCAATTTCACACCTTAGTCGGAACATCATTTTTATTTGTTTTTTAAAATATCTATTAATTTAACACCAAAGTAAGTCATGTATACATTTTTATGGTTCGATAAGAGTCTCGAACCTGGTTTCCCAGCACCAAAGTCGGCCGTGCTATCCGTCAGGGGTTATGTAACCGGGCTATGTAGTGACCAGCCAATCCTGCGCCAGGATTGGCTGGGGGGGACCATGACTCCTCGCCCAGTCGCCCTGTGTAACCCCGGGGGCTGCGGCCCGCCCCCTGGTCCTCCCTCTAAGGGGGAATTCACAAGAAAACGATCTGGGCATGCGCGGGCATGTTTGTGCCCAAAAATACACTTGCGCAGCTGCAGCAGCCCGATCCTTCCCCCCCCCCCCCCTTGCGCACTCCGGGAAGGTCGGGTGTCTCCCTGTTTCCCGGCCGGCAGATAGCGCGATTTTTTAAAATAATTGTGTTTGGCTTCTAGTGACGACGTGGTGGGTCCATGGGGCTTAGTGGGGCTTCGCCCCTACGCCCCAATGGACGCACCGCGCCTGCATATGGCGTAGTCCTGACTCCTATATATAGAAGGTTCTAATTTACTCTCAATTTAAACTTGCAGCCCATGTTTCTTTTTATCCTAGGTATTTGCTTCCCATATTTATACTGTTTTATGTAAGTTAATGATTTTTTTATGTCATATTGTAATGATATCCCGTTTATTCTTACAGCTTATGTACTTTTTTCTGTAGGCTCTATTAAATATATTGAACAGAAAGCCTATATTAAAGCAACAGAGTTGCTTGATTATTTTTAAACATTTATTATACTTCTATCAACTCCTGCTACTACCTGGATCGCTCTGAGCTTGGCTCTGGACTTTATCATGATTGCATTACGTTTAGTTTACAAAGGATCACTATGGATAAACATCATAGCCCATCTGGTAAAGCACAGTGGCCAGATGGCGTCCTTATGGAGCTTTACAAGGAAAAGAATGCTCTTTGGGGCTTTACTTACCAGTGTACTCTTAATAGTGCTTGTCATTCCATGTTGCCTAGCTCTGTGGCCAAATCGAGCATAGTGCCTTCTTTTAAAAAGGGAAATAGACTAGATACCTGCTGCCACAGGTCAATATCACTATTGGATTATATATGCACGGTCATTGCCAGGGATATACTTAAGAGAATTCTTGACTGGGCCCCTGACAAAAACATTCTCCATGAAATGCAATTTGTGGTCTCTGATGGAGTAGGTACAAAGGAGCAATGCCTTAATATGCTTCTTATTATTAGTGGATTTATAATTATTAAAGGGTACTCATTGTACATAACCTTCATGGACCTATCTAGTGTCAATAGATCTAAATTATGACAACTTCTTAGACTACTTGGTCTGGAAACTGCTAATGTGTTTTTTTAGCTGTATTACACTTTGTATTATCAGCCAAGGTTTGGTCTAGGAGCAAGGACAAAGGTACAGAATTTTTAACTTTGAATGTAGGGTAAGGCAAGGTTGTGTCCTGCCCCCAATTCTATGTATTTTGTATATTAACAATTTAAATTCTGTTTTTATCAAGATTAGCCAGGACGTGCCCCTAGTTGGAACTCGGAGTATCCCGGTCGGAGGACGCTGTACTACTAGCACATACCCCATACACCTTGAGAACGCTAGTAAACTTCTTTGTGTCCTTTATGGAAGATCTAGACCTCTCAATTAACTTTATTAAATCTCAAGTGATGTCATTTGGTCCCAAAGGCTCAAGGTCCCACACCATTTACACAAAGGGGTTTGTTTTGAAGAAAGTGCGGCAATTCCCTTATCTTGGTGTCATGTTGAATTCTGATACTGCAGGAACACCCTGCCTGTCCGGTAGATGATAAAATATATTCACAGATGATTGATGCTGCTTTCAAACATGCATCTAATATTAGTGGGGAACCCACTGCACTCTTTTAGAGATCTATAGAATGAAATGTATCCCATCGTATCATTTAGTGTTGGAATCTCGGGCTAAACTGACACAGTGAACCAGCAGATTAAGGAAAACCTGTTCTGCTGCTGCATTCTCTACCTACCTCCCATTTCTTCACTTTGTTTCAGTCATGAGGAACTGGGGGCTGCTATGTGATTAAGATCTCGTCAAATTAGCATCATCACACGGGAGAGATGTTTTTGACTAGTTTAAGCTTGGCACTGTGAGAAGTATGTTAGCTTTTTGCATGGGACCACAAAATACTGATTCAGTTTTTGTCTGCCTTCGTCTGAACAGACACTGCTGCATTTTATGGTTTTTTTTGTAAATGGTATCTGCTTTATTCTAAAACGTTTTTATCCCCAGTGTACCATACCTGTTATCCTTCCCATAGATGTTGAGTGCCAATGTTTGTTCTGCTGTAGTATCCTTTTTAAAATCTACTGTGCATCATCATAATTCTGTTATGTTTTTACATTCTTAATCATTGTAGTTGTCTTATATATTTAATTACTGCAACTTTTTCTGTTGTTTTTAATTTTATGATTATATTTCTATATTTAAAGAACGTTATTTTTGATTTTAAGTTCCAAATAACTTGGTTGTGGGAAAGTGACCCACAAACTTGGGACCAAACTTTGACTGTATCCCTAGATTGATGGGTGATCTGTGGATAGGCAAGCCTTTCCCCAATCTTGTATTCGGGACAAGTGGATAGATCTATACCAGCAAAACATTTATATATTTTCTTAGCTATTTGTAGATGTTGCAGAACAGCCCTTTGTACACTACTTATCTCTTGTAGGAAAGCATGTACTGACAGAAATAGGGTTCGCCCTTCACAGTTGAGTTCTGGAGTTACTCGTCGGAGTAGGACATTTTTTTAAGTGCCCTTTCTTTCCTCAATAAATGAAAAGTCCTACTTGGCTTCTTCTGTCTTCCTCTTCAAACGATAATGTTCTGCAAATGCTTACAAACTGCATGGCGTAGGCAGTGTAACTTAGGTTTGTTTAATAGTGTCAATGGAGGCAGATACTGATATCTAGGGGTGTGTGAAATCAACCTCAAGCATGCATATTTATATCATGAAAAAACAAAAAAAAGAATAATAATACTAGATATTGAATTTAAAGAGTAGAAGACTGAAACACACACTGGATGAATACGTCGTGGTAGTTAGCTCATCCAACAGATGGCCAGCAAAGGAAAAGTAATTGGATATAAAGACGAAATGGTATCACACACACAAACACTCACTTTGTCCACAAAATGGGTGGTGACCACATGATTAGCAAAGGAGGAAGCATAGCGAACAAGACAAAATAGTCACCACACATAGACATAGGCTAAACAAAATGGCCACTACTGCATGGCCAGCAATGAAAAAACATGGGACTAAACGACATGGTCACACTATCCTGCCTAGAGCACCTCCCTGCAAAGAAAATCATGTAACATTGCAAGGAAAGGATTGCACACATCTATCTATTACTTGGAGCGGGTTTACCGAGCAAGAACACACACCTGAAGCATGTCCTTGGCATGCATTCACTCAAGTATCAAGCTGATAATGTGTATACTTAATGAATGAGCTGTTTCAAAAAGCAAGTAAGGAATAGACTAGTTCACTCTCCCAGACTTGATTATAAAGCTAATGAAAATTCCTTCCTAAAAAAAGCATCTTGAATGCCATCCAGAGAATGTTCAGACATAAGCCAAAGAAAAATAGCAATGCCATAAATGTTTCTAATGTCCAGAGAGCAAACCTCCATTGCCTACATTTCTTCAGCAAGTGGATGCGTTATCTAACTTCAGCATTGCGTAAGCTTGTTCCAAACAAAGTGATTATTGACATGAGGTTTTCCAGCACTTAAGCCTACTAGATCATAAAGATCTGTCTCAGGACACATTAATTAAATCACTGTGCGTTTCAGAACATATAGGAGATTAGTCGAAAAATAAAGGTAAATATTTATAGAAATGCCAGTTGTTAGGTCACTGATTATCATGCATTAGAAGTCTCTGTATCCCCCAGCTTGTGAAGAATGAAAGAAGAAAATTAATAAGGGTTGTTTTACGGAGAGTGTCTGTGGAGAATGTGTTGGGGAATAAGATACGTTTAAAACCATTTGGGATATCTTTGAATCTGTTTAATCAGTATTGACATCTTTTAAGTAGGGGTATGCAACATTTGTATAATTAGCTTGTGGGTCATTTTACAAAATCTCTGGAAAACTAATCAAAACCATATACAAGTTCAACATTTATCAACATATTTTAGTGTGAAATAAGTCCAGGCATCAATTCTTGACACAAGGACGCATTTCGCTGTAAACCAATAATGTCAAAAACACAAGTGGCACTCATGTTCTGGGCGTAACATTTCACTGTGAACGCCATGTAATTAAGTTATATAGTTTAATGTTCACATAACAAGCATAACGTGAAATCCTCGAAAATATGCAAATTACTTCAGTGTAATTTAAATTTCCCTCACACTCACTTGTAAACTATGGGGCATATTAGCAAGGGGAAGTATCGCCGCTTTTTCGGCGAATTGTGCCGAGAAAGCGGCGATACTTCCAGAGCCCTATTCACAAGGGCATTCTAACGCCTGGCTCAAGCCCACTTAGCATGTCGGCAACAAACATCGCTAATGACATGCAAAGTGGGCGTTCCAACGTCCAACCACATGTAAAATGTGGTTGGAGGTGGGAGCATCCTATTACCAAGGCAGGCGTTGGGAGAGAAAGCCCTGCGATAAACTCGTTTATCGCAGGTCTCCCAACGCCGGCTCTGACCAGGCGTTAGGCATTAAAAACATGGGGGTGTGGATCATAAAGCTGAATCCACCCCCCTATATTATCAATGCACACATTAGCGCATGATAAGAACATTTGTTTTCATGCGCTAATGTGCTATATCGCCGACTATCGCCGGATTTCATTTTGCCTACGTAATGAGCATTGATAATTGCGCGCTATCACGGCGAATAAATCCGGCACTAGCCGGCGATATGAAGATGTGCGATGTGCGTTCATTAACGCACTTCTAGGTAATATGCCCCTATGTGTTTTAGATTAATTTCCTTTTGTCCATCTTGTAGCAAGAGCTTCTATTCAGAATTTATCTTAAATGATTTATTATGGCTTTTATGATCTTTTAATTGACTCATGAATTGCATGTGTCAAATAAACTTAGATTTTTGTATATTTTTATTTCCTAAATGAAAATGTTATCTTTCAAAAATAAAAAAGAGTGAAATAGTGTTGGCTTTATCATTTGCACATACATTTGTACCAATAAAAATATAAGTGAACAGAATGATGGAAATATGTCCTTATATTAAAGTTTGAAAAACATAATGTTTATGCTTTTTTATCATGGTGCTTTATGCCCATGTGCTCCAATCTGTAACATGGAACATGTATCTAGGCAAAGTTTTCCACTTAAATGCAAAAATCCACGCCCTCATGAACATTTGAATCCCCACCTTCAACTTATGTAGGCAGAAAATAGGCAATTGTGCTATAGGCATTACAAAAGAGGCGGCAAAAGTAAATGAGCCCCTTATTGTAATATAGAAAATCCACAAAAGACAATAATTCTACCAGTCTATGGATTCCAGAATGGCTATCACCTTTTTAATAATATCCACGTCCTAACTGTGAAACAAACTCATTAACAAAGTTATATATATTTCTTAAAGAAATGTAGCTATATCAATTGGGAGGCAAATTGTTACAATTCTATCTTTTCAGTACTGGTAAATTCATCTTGGATACATAACATTGCAGAAAAAGAAACTCTAATTGGGAAAACCGGAATATTGATCTACCCACATATATACAGGTGTCCAAGACCTATAGGCAAATAATCACTATTGCTTTTGAACTAATGTGAAAAGATAGCACAGGAATTAGAGTGAAAGATCTAAGGGTATCGATAAATGGTCGGCCGCCGTGAATTTCAGTCTTTTGCTTTTGTTTAACAGAACGAACATACCGCACATTCATACACTTTCCACATCGCCAATGCCATTTTCCGGGTGAAATGATCGGAGATGTCCTGAGGCAAGTTATTCAAAAGGCAGGAAACTTTATTTGAAAAAGTATTGCAGCAACTCTTTGAAACTAAGGTTCAACTTTTTACAAGAGAAATCCCACTATTTCCGAGTTATAACTAGAGCATTATGTGACTAAATAAAAGCGGATAATACTTATGTTTTAAAATATAATAGGAATATGTGATACATTAAAAAATATATTTCTATTCGCCTGTTTTTGCTTGTCGAGCTATGGAAAATATAGTTTGATAGCTTCAAATCATCTTAAAAAATGCTCTGGATTATCCACAATTTGATTTAAACGCCCTTCATTGTTTAGATTTGAATTTGGAATATATAGTGCCTACCTCATAGGATGACTTGATGCCAAATTTCGCATATTTACGTGAAGTGGCCTTTATTTGCGGAGTCCGTCTAAATACACTCTTTAAGAACCCATTTGAGTACAAAGTTGATTTCTCGTTCTAGAAATATTTCAGATCCTATTCACAAAATGTTTTTTTCTCAGAAAAACACTTATGGAACATTGTAAACTTTGAGGTGAGGGAGGTAGGTGGCAGTAAAAATGGTGAATTCATAAAATAAAGCCTGCCCTTCCAGGTTCTCCCAATTGACTTGCTGTGCCCTCTCCTCATAGACATTTAGGGTCTGATTTATATACTGGTATAAATTGACACGCCTGCCAAATGTAATTGTTGTAGACCTTATGTTTGGCCACGGCAGAATTAACTTAAACTTCCTGTGAAGTGTAGAAAGGTGACCCATTACTGCCAAGCTCTTATTGGAAACCTCGTGTTTCTCCAAATAACTAGGCAAGTTTACAAAGAAAATCTATCTATGCAAAATAGTTGGTTGAATGATGATAGTTGATCACTCAATTTCATTCAATTATATAGAATTGTTTGCGGCAAATATCCATGCTTCCAATTACAATGACACATTCTTTTGGGCTACTCTATCTCACAAATAAGCCCTACTGCCACAGAATACTTGCAGCATCATAGAAGATGAATTTAATTTCCTGATGAATATCACCCTAGACAGGAACCCTAACTTTAAATACATAGTACCTAAAGCACATAAACTGATATGCCCACTTTCTACCTCTTTTATGGCCTTGAGGCTTCCCAATCCCACTGGTATTTACGTTGCCTTCTTTTTGCCCCCTCATAAAATTTGTTTGCCAATTGAATACATCCTAGTTGACAATTTGCTCCTACAGGACGCCCTGTGCGTGTCTATTGAACCAATCACAATCTCGGACTATGCTCCCATCTCCATTTTTCTTCAGATTCTTCCTCCTTAACCCAAATATCATTTACGGCACATGAATATGGAGATACTGGAGAATGAGACAGACGTGAAAGAACTACACAAGCAACTAACCGTGTTTCTACAAGATAACAGCGTATTGGTCTCTTCTCCTGTAACTCTATGGGACCCTCTGAAATGGTTTTTTAGAGGCCTGGTGATTAGTTGTATGGCTAAGAAAAATAAAGAGATCAAATCATCTTTAGATAAGTTAGCTGCTGAAATAAAATCCTAAAAAATTCTATTCAGGCCCTCTAAAGATCCTTCAGCCGTAACTACACTTAAAAAGATAAAATACCAGTACAGTCAAATAATCAGTAAATGCACCTAACTATGGGTTCAGGCATAGTAGGGTAAAAAAATATTTTACCTAAGTAAGGTGGGAAAACCCTTAGCGACTTCCCTTAAATGTAAATACAATTCCTCATTATTTCTAATATTATAGACCATCAAGATACAATTAAAACTAAACGGCTGATGTCCACAAAGTCTTCCATAAATTCTACACTGTGTTATACATTCTTTCAGTCTATACTCCAAAGGAATGTTGTCTAAATTTCATCCAGTCTTTTCCACTGAAGACAATTTCAACTTTGGACTCTCTGAAGCTAAACAAGCCAATTTATCGTAGGGATATTTGAAATGCCACTAATATTATGCCAGCTAGTGAAGCCACAAGTGTGAATGGCATATCTGTATTTTATAAAACATTAAGGGGCTTATTTATGAAAACTGATGCATCGATGAGTGAAAATAGCGATGCAACAGTTTTCAGTGCGCCCTCCATGTGACATGATGGAGGCGTCATATTAACTGTATGACACATCATGTTGCAAGGGGTTACAGATACGTCAGTATTTCTGAGTTATCTGTTGGAGCAAAAGTGAGACATTGCTGGGGTATGTTTGAAAACAGACGCAACTCCAGAAATGTGAACTTTCACATTGGGCAAGCCTCATGTGAAGGGGCCTGCATCCATCTTACACCTGCTGTGAGGCAGGAGTAAGAAATTGATGCAATATTGTCCTAGTAGTGGCACACTGAAATCTCATACATTTCAATGCACCACTTCTACTAGGCTTTTTACAGGGGAATGCCCACCCTGAATATAATATACCAGATGCAGGTATTATGTAGCGCAGGGCTTTACAAAGTGACGCATCTGCCTATATGTGTATCTTTGTATATAGGGCGCAACGTGGCACATTTTTTACACTGCCGGTGCATCACAAAGAGTGGCAGTGTAAAAGTGACGGAAGGGCTCATAAATAAGCCCCTTGATGCCATGCTAATGGGCCCCTCAGAAGTGATGTTTTGGTACAGCAATAAAGCCACAACTTTGGCCATCCAGAAAAAAGGGGAAGGATTGCTCCATTTCTAAGAATTTCAGACCGATCTTCGCAAACAGCATGGAAAAAAAAATCCATGCTAAAATTCTTGGCATTCACCTGGACCCAATGATTACCAAGTTAGTCCACCTTACTCAGTGGGCTTTCATCAAGGACAGGCTAGCAAGTGATGATGGTTGTTTGTTCTGCAAAACTATCATCATCAAATTATTTATTTGTTTTTTTACAACACAAGTATACAAATCGTGCTCAATAAAAAACTTGTCACACTTGTTTAGATTCATAATCATCCCATTCACAATAATAAATAAAATGTATGAAAGAATAAAATGTAGAAATATTTTAAGATACAAATAAGCACTATGCAATAACGCTAAGAAGAGTAAAAGAATTGTCAGGACATCATCAACAACCTGAAAAGTGCATGTAATTCTCATTATATCAAAAGATGGAATCAGAGTGTCATTGTCCCAAAAATGCCTTCTTGGGTGGTAAGTATTCTGTTTAATTTGCCAAAACACTACGTGGCATATCATCAAAAAAGCACGTCCCCCTCATTCCCTCACCTCAGAAGCCATAGCATTGGTTGCAGCAAAGCCTTGGACAAAGTTTGTTGGCCGTATTTGGTGACTGCATAATGTAGATACAATCTGGGTGAGCTTCATATTAAAATGGTCATGTAACTGTATGCTAATCCTTTGGCGTGAATCAGAATGAACAGTGACTACTTGGCCTTGGTTGCACTATGACAAGGAACCCGTCAAGGTTAACTGCTCTCACAGCTACTATTTCCTCTGGTCATCAACCCCTTATTACTATGGATGAAGAAATTTAATGACAGTGTTGGCCTGAAATTTGGGCATTTGATTTTTTTTAAACAGCAGCTTAAGAGGATGATATCCTAATATCTATGGAAGCCCTTGAAGTAGGCATACTTGCAATTGTAAACATCATTAATACATTCTCATCCTTTTCTGGCTACTCCATGAAAAGGGATTAAATAGAAGTCTTATCTCTAAATGTACAATTGCAATCTAAATTCATTGAATACTCAGGAATTTAGTTTTGTAATAATTTGGCATAATCTATCTCACAGAATGAACTTAAAACAATTAATAAAATGAAAGATTGATATTCCAAATATATTTCATCGGGAGGTAAACTAGAAACTCTAAAGAATATGGTGATCCCCTTGGTGAATTACCTGTCAAGTATGCTCCCTACCCACCTGCCCAAATGTTTTTGTATGGCATCAGATTTCCTCTAGATTTCCTCTAGATTAATAAGAAACCCAGAATGAGTTCTAAAAAGCTTAAGTCACCAATAGGAGAGGCAGTTGTATCCTGCCAAACTGGTTCAACTACCAGATCGTATTCTTGGTGGCACGAGATTCCCGATGCTTAGTCCCGAGCCCTGATGATAGGCTGGTGTGGCCTAAGACTGAATATGAATGTCAAATTGCCAACTAATTCCATCTAGTGATGAGCCTAACTATGTCTCAATATACTTTTCCCACTCTACCACCATTTTCAGAGATACTATTACAGCTCTACTTCTAGTGGACAAATCAATAGCTTCCAACATTAATAAATCATACTCCCTCTCTTTATGGAACAATAAGAAACTTCAATCGCCTATCTCCCCTACAATGGGGCCAAACTGTGCCTCCAAAGGAATCGCAATAGCAACAGACCTGAATGCAGGTAATGAACCCTAATATTTTAAGTCACTCCAAGAAAAGTACCCCTTTTTCAACTTAGATTTCTATGACTTCTTGAAAATTAAAACGAGGATCTCTAAACTAGTACCATATTTTTTCTCTTCCCTCAAATGTATCCAGTCATGTGGCCATGTACCATTGAATATCTACAAACTAATCTACAGTACATCTAAGCAGCCCACCTCCAGTTTCAGTAATACATGGGGTCTTTATTTTTCTCATGAATATAAACCACTGTCACTGGAGGATTTCTTAGATAAAATGTGCTCCAATTTGTTCCAATGTAAAATTGTCCCATCATTAGTACAAACAAAATGTTTTACAGATCACTTTCTCTACTGAACCCCAAGTACACTTTTTAAACTAAAACTGAGGGACTCTGACTCTTGTTGGTCATGCAAAACAGAGTGTCATGACCCAGAACACATGTTCTTCTCATGTATACTACTCACATCTATCATACTTTGCATGTATGCATTAAAAAGAAAATTGCCTCTGTCAGATCCTGGACCTTACCCAATTCGATTTACTTATCACCATAACACTCAACATTATTCTCCCAGACAGGAAGTCCAGTAACAATGTCTTCTATGATATGTGTTGGGCATGAGTCACATATCTTAGAAGTACTCATTTAGACCAAATGAAGGCAGTGGGAAACCCCATCACCTTGCAATGGATATGGAAATATTTGGACTCCTTTATATGCAATTCACAGTAGGTTGCCATTCTTTGTTCTTTCCCTTCTGCTTCTGCCCATCTATGGTCGGACACCGTGATCACCAACCTGTGCACTGGCCTGTGTTCAAGATTTTTTTAGACAACCACATGGTTGTCCCTTTCCTTTGAGGTTCCTTCCACCTTTTCCTGATCTCAATTCCCTCTGTCTGTTTCCTACTCTATACGTTCACCCTAGGGCCAATGCTTGCCACTGATGCTCTATTTGTATCTACTGCGGCATAGTCATAGTAACACAGTATGGTTCTACTAATAATGGAATTATGCAAATAAGGTCATGCTGAAATAAAGTATTTAATTGTTTGATATAAGGCTGTCTGCTCTTTTTTCTTCTTACTGTTCCAAGGTTTAAATGGTCTCTACTGGTGAAGCTGTAGTCATATATGTTGTCCTGTGTATTTTTTTCCCTTATACTTCTTATGTTTTGTGAAATCTTAGGTGCCGAACATTGCCATGCTTTGTTATATTATGATTGTATGGCTTTGTGTAACTTTAAAATGCTATAAATCTTTTGGGACAAAAAAAAGAAACACTAATGAAACTGAGTCGAGGAACACAATATAGTATGTTGTGACATAGCAGCAGTTCACTTTAAAAGGAATTTACAACAACATTGGAAGGAGTCATGGACTGATAAAGCTGAAATGTGAACTGTGCTGACTTCAAAGGCGTCCTACTATCACTTCAAGAAACATTGACAATAATGAAAATGCCTTTTGCGTGGATGTGCACTTCGTGAAAGAGAAAAAGGCAGCCACTCAAAGTGATGTCCATGGGGGCATAGCCCAGATGGTGCCACATTGGAACCTCTTAAGGTGAGCTCTATTTTGGGATTACAGTGTGTCCTGCAAGAACTGCATCATCCAGCCTGCCGATGCGCATTATCTCTTGTGCTGTCTTCCCTGGGTGTTGATGTAGTGCAGAGCCCTACACTGGCTAATGGTTTCCCGTGAGGTGGGGGCATTATTTGTACCCCACTTGTGTGCTGGAGGTAGAGCCCTCTCTGAAACTGCTGTAGAAAAGTACAGTAACGGGAATCTGTAACTGGGCACCTGCAGCCCTGTTGCCTTCAGTAAAGATTTGATAAAGCTTTGATCCGCAGACCCAAAAGCAGAGAATTGGCTAGGGTCATCAGCGAGGGAGCGCATGGTGGAAAGGGAGCACACCCATGTGCATGTGTTGCCTGCAGCATATGACCTGTATGGGGCCTGAAGATACCCCTGACCTGCGGGCCTACATAGGTTGCTGATGCTGCTCCTACTACCAAGGCCCCAGGGCCCCAGGGCCAAGAGCTGCAAAGCAGCCTGTGGCTCCACAGGGCTCGACTCCTGCACTTTGTGAGAGGGACAGGTGCTCCCAGGCCTCTTGGTGGTCTCCCCCCATGAAACAGGGCCCTGCTGTGTGCTGCAGGCTCCCTAGGGTCATGACCTGCCATTGGAATAGGCCATTTTACAACACATGTGTTTCAAATGCCTGCCATTACAACACAGTCATTACAACGTGCGTTGTTACATCGCATATCATTACAATGCAAGTCATTACAACGAATTCCTGTAGGGCGCACTGGATGTAGGATTGGTATAATTTACTATTCCAACTCCAGTCGATGAAACAACGCAGTTGTTGTGATGATCGTGTAGTAATGGCTTGTGATGTGTAAACATCATTGTAAACAATGTTTACCCTGCCATGGGGATGCCCAGAACCGGAGCATGAGTCTGCGTGGTTTTAGAGTGCATATCCGGCTGACAGTGGCTATATTGATGGGCCCTCACCTGGTGGGCCCCATCGCTGCTGTAACTTTGAAGCTGGGCTACTGAACAGAGGGGATGCCTTGCCCACTAGCAGAACCACACTCTCCCAAGGCATGGTTGGTGCCTAGCAACACCTGGAATCATCCCCTAACAGGTCCTTGGCACAATTTAAGAAGGTTCTCCATGCCACTCTGGACACTAAAACTTCACTAGAAGGTAAACCAGACACTTTTTCTCTGGGTGTGAATTTGTTAAGGGCGAATGACCACAAACTAGTGCACCGTGTTGACAATGGGTAATCCACCTTGACCTCTATGGACCCTATGGTGCATGAGTTACAGGCAAGACTGGACACATTGAAGGAAGAGTTGGCCTAATTGCGCTGGAGGGTGGAAGATGCTGAGGAGCACTACAAAGTAGCAACATCCACTTCCTGGGGTTCCCTGAGTGATCGGTAAGCCCCAGCACCAAACTGTTCCTCGAGGAATGGCTGATGACCACATACTGTAGGACAAGGTCCCCAAGCTGTTCTCCGTTGGGCGGGTGCACTGCATCCCAGGAAGGCTGCCCCCACCGACGGCGACGCCACGGTCACTTAATGCTTGATTCATCATTACCATGCCAAAGACCCCATACTGCAATGGTTCCGCACATAGGGCCCCTGGTGATATGAGAACACAAAGATAGTGGAATGTCTTGACTTCACGACTGAAGTGCAATGACATAGGGGCTCCTAGATGAAAGTGAAATTGCTACTTTGGGAGCTGCAGTTCCGATACGCACTACCATTCCTGCAAAACTAAAGGTGATAGATGGCAAATCATCCCAAATTTTCTCAACCCCAAATAGCTTCACAAATGCTGAGGAAGAATGGGTGGTCCCATGCCCTAAATGCAGGAGAAACAGAAATGCTCTGCCGTTACCCACTTTGGATCCGGTGGTTACAGAGCAAGCATGGGCAGAGTAGACAACTTCTCAGTACAGCACAAACCCCTTCACAGTGCTGTGGCCCAAGCTTGTCTTGGACTCTTTATCAGATACAAGCACATCTGAGAAATCAATCACGAGCAGTGCCCATGATCCTAAAGTAACTCCGAGGTTGGCTGATGACCTACTTTGACTGCCCTATTCCTATTGGAACCTCTATTCCTGCCCACATTGGTAGCAATCCAACCTTGTTGTATTGCAGGGACTTGTGCTCACATTGGTGGACCGGACGCAGGGACCTCTAAAGCAGCCCCAGACTGTGGAGATAAAGCCCTGCAGCTGAACCATGTCCTACCCATGTTCTCTCATGTGTTCAGTTTTAGTTTACAAGTTGTGATTTTTTTGGACATGGATACACATTTCCACATTCCTGGGGGGTTGCAGCCGCTTAGGCTCATTGTTGTTCAGGTTTCGGTTATTGTTCTGATGGAGTCAAATTTTGGGTCTGCCATAAGTTCTCCGGGGATGCCACATGTGGTGGAGAGTGCCCACCTAGCAGCTGGTTGCTTTCAACATGAGGCAATGCAGGGTTCTCCACCTTTAGCCCTGAATCCCGCCACTAAATTCGCACAATGGGTACTATTGCTGATCATCACACACATGTCTGACCTGGAATGTGCATGGTAAATGGTTACTCCCACCAAAAGATTTTGCATCTATTCCTTCCTTAAGTGCCATCACATGCATATTGCCATTTTACAGGAAACTCATCTCACATTGACTGAGCTCCAAAATGTCCGTCTGAAGTGGAGGGGGCAGGTGTATGGCACATAGGTCTCACCATATACCCAGGGAGTGCTGATCTGGATTGCACAAGGGGTTCCATACGAGTGGACACGGCAGGGTGCTTTGTGATACTAGAGGGTCACTTCAATGGAGCTCCCCAGACACAAGTGGCAATTTATGCCCCCAACACTAACCAGTCGAGTTTCTTAGATAAACTCCCTAAGGTGTTCTTTTGGGACCCAGAGCACTCGGGGCCCTGGTGGGGTAACTGTAACTTTGTGTAGGACATTGATGTTGATCGCTCTACCCCTTCCTTAAGTAATGCCACTTGTGTTTGTACAAAACAACACTTTCACAACTGGCTGCCCCACCAATCGTTACATGACGCATGGTGACTTGGGCACCCACTGGACCTTGAGTATTCCTTTTACTCTCTAATTCATGATGTACACACAAGCACAGCACTTAGCGCACACTCTCTCTGACCATTGCCCCTTGTTGGTCACCCTGCAGTGAGGCAGACAATATGCTCTAATATTCACCTGCTGGTGTGAAAGTAGAAGCTCTTTCAGGTCCCCCTATTATAGGAGAACCTAGCGCAGTGTATCACACACTACTTTGATCTAAATAAGGGCTGCACCATATACCGGCTGCTGTAGTGGGACACACACAAAGTTTCAACATGAGGTATTTTCCTGGTGACCTCATGGGGGATATAAGGAAGCCTTCAAAAAGAATAAGAAGCTCTTGAGCAAGAGTTAGGCCTCTTGAAACAAAGGTGGCCGAACAGTGGTTGAACAACTCCAGCAGCTGTGCAGGCAGTAGACCAATGCGGAGGCACACCAAGGGAACATGACTATAACAGGCCCACAGCCATGTTGCATGCAGAGAGGGATTGCTCAGGAAGATAACTGGTGTGGCTAGTAAAGGGAGACCAATGCTGAACCTTGCTTGGAGCGACCAGACAACATGATGGCACTAAAGTAACATCACAGTCGTACATTAATGCTGCCTTTCATGAGTATTACCTGGGTTAATACACAGCGACAAAGCCCCCCACTGCTTGGTATCATGCAAGGGTTTTTCATGATCTACCACTGGAATGACTGAACCTGCTGTAGCGGGCTGCACTGAACGAGCCTCTAGTTTTCAGATTTATATAGCGCAGCTTATCACCCCTGAGGGTATCCAAATGTTGTCCATGGGTGCGTCGATGCGGAAACTTGAACCTGAATCCCCAACACCTACATTGGCAGCTCTGGCCATTGCACCACATCCTCTCCTCTACAGTTGAAGGAAATATTGGCAGCCATTTTTCAAATTGTTTGAATAAGACATCAGTCACAGATGGGCTACCGATTGACTATTATTCTACTTTCTCCACTGAAACCACTCAACACTTGCTGGAGATATTTAATTAGGCCAAAACTATAAGTCATCTCACAGTCTCGCTGAGAGAGGCACTGATCATAGTCCTTTTTTAATCCTGGCAGAGGCCCGCTGGACATTCACTCCTATCTCCCTCTCTCTCCTCTTGAATTTTGACTCTAAGATTCTAGGCAGAGTGTTGGCAAAGTCTGCTCCATATTATCAGCACTCTTGTACATACTGACCAATCTGTATTTGTACAGGGACATGACACTTTTACTTATATCCACCACCTAATACACCTCATACATGGCACAGCCGTAAAAAGCCCTTGGCCAGGTGGCAGTGTCATAAGAAATTGAGAAGGAATTTGACACCCTAAGCTGGGACTTTCTCCTCCTGACCCTTTAACAAATAGAGTTTGGCCATGGCTACCTAGTCTGTACCAGCACTCTGTACAATAGTCCAATGGTCTGGATTAGGATGGGTCAACTGACCTCAGATAGCTTTGCAATGCAAAGAGGCGCCAAACATGGGTGTCCGCTCTCCCCACTAATTTTTGCCTTGGATATCGAGCTGTTGGCTTGCCACCTCTGACAACGGGCACACAATTTGGGGATCCAGGAGCTGGGGGTCCACTTCATCACCCCGCTGTATGCAGATGATGCCAGGTCTATCTTTGTGATGTAGAGGCCTCCCTTCCGGGCCTAATGCTCCTATTGGATTGCTTTAATGATGTTAAAGGGCTCAAGGAGAGTTGGCCTAAATCATATTTCTTCTCCCTGGTAACACGTCCCTAATGCAATTGAGATGCCCCACTGTGGACTCTCCTTCAGTTGATCTATGTTCCTATTAAATATGTAGGTGTCCAGATTTACCACTAAGAACAGAACATCAAGAATAGCAATGTGGACAAAGCAGTGGGCTCTGTCCAACGGTCTCTGCCTTTCTGGTGATCATTGCCCCGTCCCCTCTGGGTCAAGTAGCATTCTACAAGATGTTGGTAATGCCGTGTCTGCCTTATTTCTCTGCAGCACTTCCGATGTTGCTCCCCAGAAGATTTTTCCACAAGCAATACGTCCTCTTGCTTGAATTGATATGGAGTGAGGGCTGTCAGGTTGCACTGGCCATCCACCAAGAGCCTCTAAACAAGGGCAGACTAAGTGCACCTAACTTTAAGCTGTATTATGCAGCGGCACAGCTACAATGACCAATGGCCTGGCTGTGGACAGCTGCATTCTCCAAAATAGCGCTCCTCTGTGAGGTCCTAGGTAGCACAATCATTTACACATATCTGTCTTACCCAGCCATTCTCCCCTGGCGCTAGATGTATTAGATGACCATGGCCCGAATATGCTGGTGTAGATTTGTACAATCCTCTAAAAATACAATTGGTTGTGTGGACTTGGTTCAGTGTATACTACTTATGGTCATTATTACGGTACAGAAGGGACATTTTGTTGTAAATTTGTCCAAGGCAGAGGACCTCCCTCATTTTTTGACAATCGCCTGCCACTGAAGGAAACTAATTATTTCCTTATTCCTTCCATAATACTCTTCAGGTCCCTGACTCCCCTGTGCAGGTCCCACAGGAGCAGACTGCGGGGCACCTTAGGGATTACCCCAGGGTAAGCGTTTTTATCCAATCTTCAACTGCTTTCTAATTGGTTTTAACTCGGCTGAGTCCTATAGATAATTTAGTGTGTATGCTTTTTTTAGGGAAATGCACCTACTTTGTAGAGGAGAATTACACTGACAGTGATCCTTATATGTTCTCCCACCCTTTAGGTCGCATTATTCGAAGCAGGACCAATTGGCCTGCTCCACAGACCAACCAAGTTAAGGTTGTATATATAATTCTATATTTCACTGTGTAGTACAAGTCACCATGGTCCTGAAGAATTGCTAGTTTAGCATGTTAAAGGACACTGCTTAGATCAGATTTGGTCCCTGAACTGTCCGGTAGGCCCCCTGTCCATCTCACCCTGCACCTGGTCTGACCATCACCTGATCTCCTTCACTCTTCCTATTAATTCTCATGTCAGACCTCCGCTCCCTAAGAATGTTTGGGTCTGCTCATGGAGCCGAGTGGATCCCGAGAATCTATCTGAACGGTTAAGTTCTTCCTATCCTACCCTACAAGGCTTATCCACTCTCTCTCAGGCATCGGCCATTAATCACTGGCTCCTCTCAGGCTGCGACTCCATCGCCCCGCTGAAGCGGGTAACATCAAAGCGAGAGGAGGATGCCAACCTATGGTTCACTAATGATCTTAAGACCACCAAACTGGCGGTGCGCCGAGCAGAGCGTGCTGGGAGGAGGAAATACTGCCCTATACTCAAATCAGAGTTTACCACTCTTTTGGCCCAATATAAACAGGCCATTCTGGAGGCCAAAACGGCCTATTTCTCCTCAAAAATCCTTACAGCTGAGAATCGGCCGAGGGAAATCTTCTCGATAGTTCATAGTTTGGCTTTTTCTGACAGGACATCTCTCAAGCCCTCCCCCTCCCAAGACCTCTGCCATTCTTTAAACAAATTTTTTATCGAGAAGATTGCAATCATTAAAGCAAACATTCCCTTACCTTCCCCGACGTTTGTTGACCCTCCGTGCCCACCATCTAATGGGAATCTCGATGCCCTTCCCCTCCTTACGAAAGAATCTCTGACCTCAATTATTCCCCTGGCCAAATCTGGGTCTCCATTGGATGTTTGCCCTGCGCACATTCTCCGTCATGTTCATATAACCTGTCCAGACCCCTCCCTTCACTTCCTTAACAGCTCTCTATCTCAGGGAGTTGTACCCAATTCACTAAAGACAGCTGTCATTGTCCCCATTTTAAAGAAGCCTGGCGCAGATCCTTCGATCCCTACCAATTTTCGCCCCATCTCCCTCTTACCATTTCTGGCTAAGGTGCTCGAACGCCATGTCACCAAGTCTTTGAGCACCTTTATTGAGGAACATGGGGCTTTGGCTTCCCGCCAGGCTGGTTTCCGCCCCACACACTCTACGGAGTCCGTAGTCCTCTCGGTCCTGGACAACCTCAGGGAGGAAATGGATACCAACCAGCCTCAGGCTTTGGTTCTCCTCGATCTCTTAGCCGCCTTTGACACGGTTGATCATACCATCTTACTTTCCCGTTTCGGGGCGGCGGGGATCGGGGGCACCGCCCTGCTTTGGCTGTCCTCCTTCCTGAGGGACCGCACCCAGGCTGTTCGCCTGGGTGATTTTTCTGCGGACTTCCGGAGAATTAAGTGCGGGGTCCCCCAAGGCTCCTCCCTTTCACCTCTTTTGTTTAACCTTTACATTGCTCCCCTTATTTTTTCTTTACAGCAGATGGAGGTCAACGTATATAATTATGCGGATGACCTCCAACTTGTTTTTAATCTGTCTTCTTTCTCTGCCTCCATTTCAAATTTTCAGTCTATTATGATTTTCATCAGGGACTGGATGAGTCACAACCACCTGAAGCTCAACCCGGATAAAACCGAGCTGGTGTTGACGGGTGGTTGCTCCAGTCCCTGGTCTTCTTTTTTTTGGCCCCCCTCCTTAGGCTCCCCCCCGGTCCCCTCTACCTCGGTCAAAACCCTAGGTATCAAACTCAACTCCCAACTCACTCTTCACTCCCAGGTTAGGTCTGTGGTTTCTTCTTCCTTTCTATCTCTACGCACCATTCGCAAGGTATCTCTTTTTTTTTCTTTTGATGCCTTAAAACTGATCATCTTGGCGATGGTCATCTCCCGCCTGGATTACGGCAATGCCCTGTATGCAGGCATGCCGGCATACTGTCTAAAACGCCTACAATTGATCCAGAACCAGGCGGCACGGCTGGTGTTCAAACTCCCTAAATATCATCACGTTACACCCCTTCTTAAATCCCTGCATTGGCTCCCTATCCGGGAACGCGTCCAGTTCAAGCTAGCTTCCATCACTTTCCAGGCTCGGCTGGGCGCGGCCCCGGCTTTCATCACATCAAAGATCGTCCCCTACGTTCCTACCAGGGATTTACGATCGTCCACACAATCCCTGTTAGCAACTTCCCGTTTTCGGAGGAAGAAATGGGGAGGATCGTAGTTCGCTACCCTTGCCCCAGCTATGTGGAATTCCCTACCTCTAGAGCTCAGATCTATGACCCATTACCTTCAATTCCGCAAGAAACTTAAGGCCCACTTGTTCGCTCAGTTTTTTAACTAGGTTTGTCCCTGTTCAGATTTTGTTTTTCTTTAGTTACTTTCCCCTTTTCCCTTAGGGATTTGTTTGTTGCAGCGCCATGAAACCGCTGGTGAAAACTAGCATGAAACATGTCGACCACACCAGAGGGTTGTAGATAGTCCTGCCTGAAACTGCCGAAGCGCTCTATCTCCCCTCCCACCATTTTAACCAAGGGAGTCAGCCACGTTAATAAAAATCCTTATGGACTGACCAACCTTTTTTATCACCACCACCTTCTCACGACTACACCTTTTTGCCCTCTCACACGCATGCACCATATGGCAGGAACAAAAGATCTCCGCTAAAGAGCCCCTTCGCGGGTGCCCGTCGGACATTGCAGCGCCAGTCTGACGAGGAGCAGGACCCATATGATGAAGCATGACACCTAGCTTGCTGGGTGTGTGAGGGTTCTAGTTCCCAAGAGGGGCTTCCCCCTCTTTCACTCCCCCTCTTGGTTTTCCCTATACACATTCACACCCCTCCATCTCAGCCTTTCTGGGGAACTTTGTGCTTAATTTTGCTTAACTATTGTCCTGGACATGCACACTGGACCCCGATAATATTAATAAAAATTGTCCAACCATAGTTCCTTTCTTTGACCAAATATTGTGCACGGGAGTCATCCCGCGGAACCTCCAAGGTTACCTACAGTATCAATTTACTGAGAGGACCACAGTAGCCCCTCTGTTGATTATCTATCACTCAGGGTATTTGCTTTCTATATTTTCATAATCACTCTCACTCCTCCCTCAAATACATCAACCCAATATGGAGGATGTTCCAGGGTTAAGTTTTGATGAGGAAGCCATAGCTGAAGCGCTCAGAGCTGCTCCCTCACTCTTAGGAGTTGGAACTGCAACAGCCTCAGATAGCACTGACGAAGATTGGACAATGCTCACTACCCTTAAAAAAAGAATGGCTCCGGATTACTTTACACGGGGCCATGATGACCGAATACCTAAGAGCAAAAATAGCACCCCAGGGTTTAATTGTCAATATTGTACCACGACTCTTCCTCGAAGATGGCCAATTCAAGGTAGATTGGTGCCAGGTCTCCTGGAAGTGTACCAAAGACTTACTTTTTCTCATTATACAAACAGCCAAGAGGTTGGCAGATACCCTTATGGTTAAAATAACTGCCATGGAAGTAGCTATCAGGGGAACTATGAACAAAACCCCCTTTACAACCAAACTGGCTGAAATAAATCAAGAGCTCACGGAGAACCAGGATGTCCTTCTTAAACAGAAGATGACTAAACTACAAAAAGACATAGCAAAGTTTGACAAAGAAAAAGTCTATCCCTATTTAAAAGATGGATACACCAACAGCAGAAACAGTTACTCATCAGATGAGAGCACTGACAATGGCGGCCGGAGGGGCTCCTCCAGCAGCGACTCTAGCGGTGGCTACCCAAGTAGAAACAATAGGAACCAACGCCGTGGTAATTGGAACCGAGGATACAATAGTGGGCCCTTATTTCATGACCCACCACAAATGATGCAACCCTGGCAATACCCTTTTTTCCAACAAGGCCCGCCCCAATTCTATCCTCTGAATCCTCCTTTTCAAGACAGAGGTTGGAGCAGAGGAAGAGGGCGAAAGCGAGGGCCACAAAAGGGTGTACAGTGCAAGACCAATCAGCCACAACACCAATGGAAACCAGGAGCACGACAAGGGGAAGGAGAGTCTAGTTGTAAATCTCTCTGATAGGAAACTCACCACCATTGAGATCAACATTCTTGAAAAAGGTCTAGGCTATGTCCCCACTCCAACTCCAGACAGCTTCAATGAAATGGTTGAACTAAAACAACTATTCAGGAAGGTCCGCCTTCGCGCCTTCTTCCAGGACAGACCAGATACTGAGCAAACAGATACTGGCTTACGTAACCCCTCCACCTTTACCCCCACTGATAACATGGTTCCACCAGCAGTGTTGGCTTTCGAGGGAGCCGTCTTGAAAGGCCTTGAGAATAAACCTGTGAGACAATGTTTCAATAACCTGAGCACAATGGAAAGACAGGCTGTACAATCCCTAGGGAATGACACTTCAATAGTGATCAAACAGGCAGACAAAGAGGGCGCAACGGTTATCCAGAATAATAAGGATTACGATATTGAATGTAAACGACAATTGGCTAATTGCTCACACTACCGCCCCCTCACTATAGATCCAACAAAAAGACTGTTGACATCCATCTCCAGTCTCGTTATGGAGGGGGAAACCAACGAATGGATCACTAAGAATGAAGCAACCTTTCTCCTAACAACAGATCCGATAACACCTTACTTTTACACCCTCCCTAAAAATCATAAGGGCATAACACCGGTCCCAGGGAGACCTATAGTGTCTGGAATTGGCTCTCTTTTGGAACCACTTTCCAAATTCTGTGATACTTTCCTACAACACCTGGTCAAGAAAATTCCATCATTTCTCCAGGACACCAGAGATGTGCTCCGTCTGATAGACAATATTGAAGGGAGGGAGGGTGTTGACTTACTGCTAACACTAGATGTGGAAGCACTATATACCAATATTCCACAACAAGCCACCCTCGAGGCTGTAGAATCCACCCACCGAAAAGAAGAGTGGTCCTCCCCTACCCCGATCTCCTTCATTATGGCATGCGCAAGTATAGCCCATACGGAAAACTTTTTTCAATATGGAACCCAATTATACCACCAGATCCAAGGGACTTCCATGGGTTCAACATTTGCTCCCAGTCTAGCCTGTATTTACATGGCCACCTTTGAGGAGAACATAATCAGTACCCCACAGAACCCATTCTTGGGTAACATAACACTCTGGCATCGCTTCATCGACGATATCCTAATTCTGTGGAGGGGTGACCGTATGACATGTGAAGCCTTTTGCACTTGGATAAATGGACAGAACCCCTATCTGAAGTTCACAGGGACTATTTCTGACACTTCCATCCCTTTCCTAGACCTCAGAATTAACTTGGAGGCTGATGGTCTAAACACTAGCCTATACCGCAAGAACACAGACAGAAACAGTTTACTTCTGTACAGTAGTCACCATCCCAAAGCACTGAGGGACAATCTCCCCTTTGGCCAATTTCTGCGAATTCGTAGAAATTGTACCGCCAACACTGATTTCAAACAAGAAGCCTCCACCCTGCAACACAAACTTAGAGACAGGGGCTACCCCTCTAGATTGATACAAAAAACTCCTATAAAAGGGCTGCCAATAACCCTAGGGAGATATTATTGGAGACTAGAGAGAAGGACCCCGATGATGTCCTCACCTATGTGACCACATTCACTAAGAACTCTGCCTTCATTAAAAAAACCATTAATGAACATTTGAACATCATTAATTCCGGAGGCCTGAGCTTCCCACACCCAAGATTCGCTTTCAAGCGAACATCAAATTTGAAGGATGCTCTGGTCCATACTAGACCTAAAAAACTGAATGCCAACAATCAAAGCACCCTGTGGGACCTCCCCCCAGTGGTTGGCCATTTCCCTTGCGGTGGGTGTACAGTATGCCCACAAACTAGTGTTATGAAAGAGATCCAGCTCCCTGAAACATTCACCTGGCAGTTGCGTAGGCATACCAATTGTAACAGCGCCAAATGCATCTATCTCCAAACATGTCCCTGCGACCTACAATACATTGGAATGACAATGCGGCAGATAAAGTTGCGTATTCAAGAACACAAAAGCAACATAAAATGCCTTAGAACTAACACTAGACTATACCAGCACTATACGCAAATGGGACACACAGCCGACAGCATACGTTGGCTGGTCATAGAATGCCATCCAGGAATTACAAAAACAGGCTTGTTCAGGATTGAACAAAGGTGGGTGCATCGACTCAGACTTGACACACTGGGTCTAAATGACGCCGTGCCCTGGTCATCTATTCACAATTAGACCCTCTGTTAATACTTTGTCTACCACAATGACCGGCACCAACCTAGTGCTCTCTGATCTGATAATTGTCCCTCACTGTGACCACCATGTACCATCAGATTGCCACAATTTTTATGAAATTCGTATGTCCCCAAATCCATTAGCCCTTGGTTGAATCTCTAGCTATAGCAATCTGCACACATCCTGCGTTAACCTCCCCTTGCCTACTGAGAGCTTATACTCCACTTCAATCCAATTAGCCAGGCAACTATCCCTCCCGTGTGTTAACAACCCTTGCCACGAGACATAAATCCCCCCTTTTTTTAATTATCCAGACCTCAATGCCAGATGAGCCGCCCCACAATAGCCGAGGCTCTGTGATGTAGAAGAGACTACCACGTTACCTACACAACATGGCCGCGATGTTTCGCCGTGTTTCACCAATGAACACACTACTCTAAGCTAGTGATTTCCCTGTAATCTACGGCGCATGCGTACACTCGACAGGCGAGGCCACGCCCACTCCGACACCGGACGGAACCAGGAAGCGTTAGGTACAAGTACACAGCATTACCGATGGACTTGCCACCAGTCTCTCCGGATCCGCCACGGAATCCACGTGGGGGTAGGTGTTGCAGGCTGAGACCGCACGCCGTTGGGGTAAGTTTACTATGCACATCCCGGCTCATAGGTGGGGTCAGAGCTTTAATACGATATCTATGGCTCGCGAAGCAATTTCCGTGTGATTTGTCTTGTGCCTTGGCGGAAATGGGTTCACTAATAGGCATATGGGCTGATGTTGGGAATGATGTCCACAACTTTCGGTGTGTGATATTCTGGGGGGTGTGCGCGTGCGTTACTGCCCCTCCCCTCGCTAGGACCGCGGCTGCCTAATCCCTAGGCACTGCGGACTCGAGGATGGGGGAGTGCTCGGGTGCGTTCCTTTCACGGATGCCACTCACCATTGGCGGGATGACATCTATTCACCCACATTGCAGGCCATGTGACTGTCACGGCTGTCACCCTGAGGCCAGGATATGGGCATTGACTACAGAGTTGACGAGTCTAGCCCGGGTATGATTATACTCTCCCTCATTTTTTGACAACCGCCTGCCACTGAAGGAAACTAATTATTTCCTTATTCCTTCCATAATACTCTTCAGGTCCCTGACTCCCCTGTGCAGGTCCCACAGGAGCAGACTGCGGGGCACCTTCAATCATGCCATTTGTATAGCGCACTACTCACCCGGGAGGGTCTCAAGGCGCTTGGGGGAGGGGTATGCTACTGCTCGAACAGCCAGGTCTTGAGTTGTTTCCTGAAGGCAAGATGGTCCTGGGTCAGCCTAAGGTGGATGGGGAGGGAGTTCCAAGTCTTGGCAGCCAGGTAAGAGAAGGATCTTTCTCCGGCGGTGGCTCTTCGGATGTGTGGTACGACTGCGAGGACGAGGCTGGTGGACCGTAGCTGGCGGGTGGGCGTGTAGAAGGTCAGGCGGTCGTTGAGGTACTTGGGGCCCAGGTCGTGGAGAGACTTGTGTGCGTGGGTGAGGAGCCGGAACGTGATCCTCTTGTTGACGGGGAGCCAGTGCAGGTTCCTCAGGTGGCTGGAGATGTGGCTGCGTCGGGGGACATCCAGGATGAGTCGGGCGGAGGCGTTCTGGATGCGCTGGAGTCTTTTCTGTAGCTTGGCTGTGGTTCCGGCGTAGAGGGCGTTTCCGTAGTCCAGTCGGCTGGTGACGAGTGCCTGGGTGACAGTCTTCCTGGTCTCGGTCGGGATCCAGCGGAAGATCTTGCGAAGCATACGCAGGGTGTTGAAGCACGATGAGGAGATGGCGTTGACTTGTCTGGTCATCGAGAGGGAGGGGTCCAGGATGAAGCCCAGGTTGCGTGCGTGGTCGGTTGGCTTGAGTGCGGTGCCCAGGGCTGGGGGCCACCAGGAGTCGTCCCAGGCGGATGGCGAAGATCCCAGGATGAGGACTTCCGTCTTGTCCGAGTTCAGTTTCAGGCGGCTGTCCTTCATCCACTCGGCGACGTCTTTCATCCCTTCTTGTAGGCAGGTTCTGGCGGTGTCGGGGTCTCTGGTGAGGGAGAGGATCAGCTGGGTGTCGTCGGCGTAATAGATGATGTTGAGGTTGTGCTGGCGTGTGATGGCTTGAGGGATTACCCCAGGGTAAGCGTTTTTATTCAATCTTCAACTGCTTTCTAATTGGTTTTAACTCGGCTGAGTCCTATAGATAATTAAGTGTGTATCCTTTTTTTAGGGAAATGCACCTACTTTGTAGAGGAGAATTACACTGACAGTGATCCTTATATGTTCTCCCACCCTTTAGGTCGCATTATTCGAAGCAGGACCAATTGGCCTGCTCCACAGACCAACCAAGTTAAGGTTGTATATATAATTCTATATTTCACTGTGTAGTACTATTCACCATGGTCCTGAAGAATTGCTAGTTTAGCATGAAACATGTCGACCACACCAGAGGGTTGTAGATAGTCCTGCCTGAAACTGCCGAAGCGCTCTATCTCCCCTCCCACCATTTTAACCAAGGGAGTCAGCCACGTTAATAAAAATCCTTGTGGACTGACCAACCTTTTTTATCACCACCACCTTCTCACGACTACACCTTTTTGCCCTCTCACACGCATGCACCATATGGCAGGAACAAAAGATCTCCGCTAAAGAGCCCCTTCGCGGGTGCCCGTCGGACATTGCAGCGCCAGTCTGACGAAGAGCAGGACCCATATGATGAAGCATGACACCTAGCTTGCTGGGTGTGTGAGGGTTCTAGTTCCCAAGAGGGGCTTCCCCCTCTTTCCCTCCCCCTCTTGGTTTTCCCTATACACATTCACACCCCTCCATCTCAGCCTTTCTGGGGAACTTTGTGCTTCATTTTGCTTAACCAGAGGACCTCCCTTGCCATACTCTCCATCCATTGCACTATGGGATTTACCAATGACTCACTAACATGGCACAACAACATGACATGGGCCAAAGGCGGCAGGCTGGAGTCTACCAACTAGGGGGCTTTACCATGCCGGCACCCTCATGTCCTTTAAGGACATTATGGACACTTACAACATTTCTTGATCTTCACACCATACATCATGCACTACGCAACTCATGGGACACAATCGTTACTCATGATGGTACACATCATGCCATCGTTACTCATGATGGTACACATCATGCACACTCGTTACTCATGATGGTACACATCATGCCATCATCATCCTGTAAGTGTCCATCAATTCCAGACTGCAAAACCATGCAGAAGGCCCATGCGCCAGATGGGATGGGTTGTTGCTGCAGCCATTGTCGACTAAGGCTTGGTCCTTGGCCCTTCAACAGGAGGAAGAAGTATCCTGTACCCCAAGAATCTGATTCACACAATTTATTTACATACATTATGCCTACCTCAGCCCTCAGTGCATCAGGCTCATGTTCACGACCCTGACCACTGCGTATCCCCAGGCTAAATTGATGGATGCTGAGTTTCATCATATGGTGTGGTACTGCCCAATACTGTATCCTGTCTGAGAAGCAGTCACTGTCACATTTTCTGACTTTATGGGGCACAACCTCATGCCGACAACCAAATCCTGTCTATTGGGACTTCGGCATAAAGTAGCATCAGAAAGCATGACGTCAGCTCTTTTCATAGGGAACCCACCAAATTAAATCATTCAGGTAAAATAGGATGTCAGGGATAACCATTTACCATCATTAAAATCAAAACAGACAGACACCTCTACCAGTAAAACCATACATAGTAAAATCACACAGAGAATAACATAGGGCTGAAAAAGGAAAACAAATGAAAATTAGACAGTATATTATAATGCATTAGAGCAAATAAACCACAAATACCCCCACCGTACTTAAGTGTGGAAGGACCACATCCCTTGATATTGTCGGATGGTACCTGTCAGAAAGGTTGTTATTGTTAAATGCATTTGCAGCGCTCTCAGCTACTCCAAAGAGTGTCCTGGCACGAAACCTGAAAGCATCATAGCTCAGAGAATTAGACCAAGAAGGTTTTCATCTTTTTCTTGAAAGTTCAGGAATCTTGAATGCTGCGTATAGCCAAAGGCACTGCGATCCAGCCAAGAGCAGCTTTCCGGACATGGGAACCGCCAAGCCTATGACGGAGAAAACGAGGGGTCTGGATAAACAGTTGGGAAGAGGAACCTAGCTGTCTTGGCGGCGTATAAAAAGAGAACTTCTTCCACAGATAGCTGGGTCCCCAGCCATACAAGGCGCAATGGGCAATCGTCAAGACCTTACATTTAATCTGCACCTCCAAAGGAAGACAATGCAAGATGGCAAGATGGGAGTGCACACTACTCCTTTCTGGGAAAATCCAGGAGGAGGCGAGCCAAAGACTTCTGCACCACCATGAGCTTATTCAACAAATAGCTAGGGGTCCCGACATAAAGTGCGTTAGCATAATACAGGCAGGCGAGGATGAGAGCCTAAACCACGATTTCACTTGCAGCCTTTGGTAGAGGAGGGAGAAACTTCCTCAAAGTTTTTTTTTTTTTTTATGTTTGAAAGCTTTATTGAAGTAAATAATCAATCCAACAAGGTAACATCAGCAGATATAAATGAGGAAGAGGGAATATGATGAGAGGATAAAAAATAAAGCTGATGGTACAAATGAGGAACAAAGCATTTTAAGCGTTTTTAAGAGGGAGGGGAAAGGAGGGAGGGAAAGGAGGGGGGGGAGTGAGAAAAACCTAACAATAAGTCATAAACAGAAAATTGCAGTAATTATGAACATCAAGCATAAAAAAGTACAGTAAAAGCACCAATGACTATGAATAACGATAGATATATGGTCTAAAAGGCAGTAAATAACATATTATGAAGTATAAGACGGCACAAGCGAGAGAGTGATTAAATTGAGTAGATACAGGAGTACACTTATTCAAGGGGGCTTAAAGTTGGCAGAGGAAAAAGTACAGGGTTTTGTCTTGGCAGATTGGTCCAAATATAAAGTTAAAGGTAACCAATATAAATCAACATTACGGGAAGGTTTGCACAAGGCTGCGAAGGCTACGTCGAGCCTATGGGAATGACAGAGTAAGTTCCACCAACAGACCATGGAAATTTTGTGTAGAGATTTCCAATTAGAAGAAATGTGTTGGAGGGCAAGGGCAAGCATGAGGTCAAAGAGACCTCTCGAGTGTGGTGGGAGGTCAAGAGAATCAGACAGACTGCCTAGAAACACCAAGGAAGCTGAGAAAGGGAGAGAGAAGTGAAAGATATGAGAAATACGGGTCCACATCTGTGTCCAGAAAAGGCGGACGGAAGGACAGAGAAAGAAAAGGTGAAAGGAGTCTGCATTGGTAGCATTGCAGGTCCAGCAATCAGCACTAGAAGAGGATATAAAACGAGATAAGGAAAGTGGAGAAAGATAGAGTCTATGATAAAAGAAAAAGAGAGATTGAGTCAGAGAGGCATTGCGGGAGGTTTTGAGAGATTTAGCCCAAATTTTATCCCAAAGAGAAATCGGCCATATAGAATCGAGATCTTTCTCCCAAGAGAGTTCTAATTTCGATTTGGGGCGATCAGGGTCAGAAGCAGAGAAAAATCGGTAGATAAGGGAGGCCTTAGGGACAGCAGAAAGAAGGGTAAGTAAAGTTTTTAAAATGCCAAAGCAGGATCCCACCAGTTTCTTAATCTGGGTGGCAAAGGTTAGGTTCTCCTCTAACCATACACCCAGTTTTTTTGCGGCAGTACCCCACAGGCAAGGCAGAGGGAACCCTGCGGGCCATAATAACTCTCTAAAATAAAGCGGAAATTTTCAATGGAGAAGTATTTCAGATTTCTCCTCTTTACACTTCAACTGGGCCTGACCCAGCCAGCGAAATATCAAGAGCGCGCAGTATGGGGTGGAGAAAACATCAGTGTCCTCACCTTTAAAAATAAGGCCACAAAATAACACAGGCGTCAGTTCAAGGTAACAGAAGCCAAAGTAGCTGTACACGATATAACATAACATTGCAATGTTCTGTCTCCAGGGAATGCACTTTGTACAAGGTCAGCGGTGGACTAGATGTTCGTGATCATTATTACCATGTGAACCGCATAATGGTTGATGATTCTTATTTGCCCAAAGGTTTGCACAGCCTAACAGAGGCTGAAATGAACCTGTAGCCTGTATGCAATATCAGTTCAGTTTATAACAGCTTGAGATACACTTGCCTAATGTTAAAGGTTCTGGTGCAGCGGCCAGGGCAGCTAACTTCGCGGAGCACAGGGTTCACGGTTCGATCCCCGGCGGCAGCTCAGCTCAGCATCATGTGACTCTGGGCAATAGCTCACTTAATTTCCACGATGGCCCCTTGTGCCTTGAGTAGTTCGCGATTTAAGAAAAACATATATATATATTTTTTTCCCTTGTGGCCTTATATATGTCACAGAAAAAAATCAAAAGCAACTTTGGCTGTGGCGGTTTTGCATCACAAGGGCAGGCTATAAGATCTTCATCACAATAAGCATTTGATAATTAGGCAACGAGCAGATGAGCCATGTTCAGAAACACTCTTACTAACTAGTACTTTTCTGTGCTGGGGATAACATGCAGGTAGGATTCTATGGCGATGATCGTCCTTGATAGAGCATAAGTTTCAACCTGCCTTTTTCCACTTTTTCAGGCCTCTCTGTTGGTTGCCATAAAGGCTAACAGCTCCTTTTTAGGTCTCGCTGACTCAGTGCACATGCACTGCTCGGAGAGACATTTAGTAGCGGCTTTGGGAAGTGCTCCCAAAGCGGCGACCAGCTTGCTAGAATGCGCAACAAGCACGCGCGCGCATCCCTTGTGTGTTTTAGCGCGTCATCGCGATCACTTTAGTTTTCACAGCGATCGTAATCGCGATGACTTTTGTGGCCAATGCTTGTTGATCCTAGCCCCTTCCTTCATTCTAATACATCCTCCTACTTTACACTCCATTGAAGGGGCTACATGCGTGGTATATATTTCACTTCCTGATAACATGACCGTCACCACTTTCAAACCCGTAAGTCTATCTTGCCGACTTTATTTATCACTACTCATTTTGAAGTTACTTTCATATGCATGGTGCATTTTCGTTGTTACATAATTGTATTTTTTAATTCCTTGAACTGGCAGCACTAATCTTGCTACAACCCGCGTTTTACAATCTCACCCTTAAACGCTCATTCGTTCATTCGTCCATGTCATAAAAACAAACAGTTGACAGAGACACGTACATCATGGTCATAGCTGACATGGGTAAATCACATTGAGATAACACCACAGTTCCGCCATATACAAATGAAACAGTCAAATGGATTCCTAGCCCTCTAACGTAGACACTACTAACAATAAAAAGTCATAAGGCCAGAGGGCTTAACACTTATGGTAAAAGAGTCAATGAATAAAACCACACACTCAACCAAGTCTCAAATCATTGCAAGTTATCAGCAGCAACAAATCATTAAATCCCCATACCAGAAATAACAACCCCCTTAAATTGTTCCATCCCATTAAAGCAATAATGATTTCCTTCTATTGAGGGCACATTTAAGAAAGGAACAAATGTTGATACAGTTGGATGAGGAGTTTAGTTGCTGCAGATAAAACAAAGCTAGTTTGGAACTTTATTTATTTGAAAAGTTTTGTATAGCGCTGGCTAGACCCGGAGGTATCAGAGCGCTTTACATGAGAATCAGCGAGTTACAGGTTACATCAATTAAATCAAAGAATCATGAAGGGAACTAGGAGGCGGAAGGAAGGAAACACAACGGGGAAAGGAGGAAAACAATGTCAGATGACCGGCTGGGTAGTTGATGGCCAAGGGGTTGAAACCAGGGCCAGATTCCTCCATAGCTGCATATCACAGCTCCACCAGGCATCGGCCAAGGTTGCTCATGCACAGAGGTTGGTATCCACCCAGGGGGCATCGTCAAAGGTCCATTGAAAGTTCTATCAAAGTTCCACCGGGCATGGGCCATGTTGATCTGGCTCTGAGGTGAGTACAATGTTCATGGTTTCAGTCTAGGGGGCGTCATCATAGATCAATTGGCCGCACCCATCCCAGAGTTACTGGGAGCTAAGACTTACTGTAGGGTTGATATGCTCTTGATAGCAATGCATCCAGGGAATGGGCTGGGATAGCCATCTTAAGGTCAGGCATATATAATGTATAGTCCCAGGGTCATAGGTCACTCAGCTGTTACCCCACGCAATTCTCTCGGTGTGAGTGAGGCTGTCATCGGACTAAGTGTAAAAAACAGTCCCACTACTAGACTTTTGCGCATTGGAGACCCTGATGTGAGCAACGAAATCCCGCTCTGGGAGCATTTTTTGGGTCAGGCACAGCCCTTCCCTGGCCCACCTTTGTGCAACTCTGCCACAATTTGCAGCCATTTTGGGGTCTTGCGGGGCGGGAAAGGATTCTCCCCCCGTCCACCTGGAGCGTCTTGTGACCCCCGACTCCCCTCAAAGCTTCCTCCTTGCCAGCATGTGGTCCCCCTTGATTCTGTCTCACGGATCAACATCTCCTTACACGTTGGTTGGGTGGTTAGCTGAAGAGGGAGTGGGGGCGCCGTGAGAGTTGCCCCTTGTCGCCCTAGCGAGCGTTGCGATGCGGAGGAGCTTGAGGGTTCTCTCTGTATGGCCTGAAGTCTAGCCTCCTTTTTTCTCTTTCTCAGTCCCTCAGGCACCTGGGAAACTCACTTCCTTTCTTTGGGCTCTGTGGGCTCTTGCGTCGGTTTCACTGTTAATGGCACCCAATATGCTAACACAGCATATTGGGGGCCATCCTAGGTTCAGGCACAGGTATCCCTGCTGTTCTAAATACCCCTTGGTGTGCTCAACAGCCGGGGGGGCCATCAGGGGGCTTTGCCGGCTCCCCATACTCGCTCCTACAAGTCTTGCCATTTAAATGTCCCTCTGGGGTTTGCGCTCTGTGGAGAGGGGCTGTTCTTACCGCCTGGTGGTGCTGTGGTGGGTCTGCACTGCCCTTCCTCCTCTGGAAAATTTGGGCATTTCTCTGAGTGCCAAGGGGCCAAGACATCACCCTTAACTCTGGCTTATTCCCAGCGGTTTCCCTCCGGTTAGGACCGCACTGCCGAGGAATCTCAGAGAAGTCGTTAATTGGTGCAGGGAGCGGCCACCATTTCGCTTCTTTAGCCCTTCAAGCCAGTCCTTGGGTCGCTCCGCTCAAGAAAGCCTGCTCTTGTCCCTGGAGGATAACCGCCTTTATCGCCCCAAATTTAGCCAGAGGGATCGTCTGCTAGTAGCTTCGCGTGGCCAGGGAACTTCTAATGCCCTGTAAGTTGATGATAGGAATTAAGAACCTTTTAGTAAAAACAAGATATAATGGGCAGAAGAAGGTAAAGTGCAGCAGGCTTTGTGGGAAGGGTTCATCACAGGGGCAAATTAATACTTTAGTTGCTTGAAACTGTCCAAGGGGAAACCCAAGATGCCACCTTACAAATCCTAACCTGAACCTGGTTGGTAATAATCTGTCCCAGGTCCCATCAATACATACCAGATATGGTTCCAGGGTTAACAAACTGTCCAAGCCTAAGTACTCCCTGACAGGTGGTTCGCTTGATTTGAATTCCTCCCTACCGGCTTTCACTCTTGTTTGAAAGGCAAATTTAACCCAAGTCAAATCAAATTTGGTCATAGACCTTGGGTTAAAAAAACAGGGTCAGCCTTCCCAACTTCATCAGTTCTGCCCTTACATGGCTGAGCCAAGGGATTTTCAGAACTCTCTCACACAGAAGGCAATCTTCAATGATCTCCCAATTAAGCAAGCTTTCAGGATTTACATAAGTCAAACACCACAGAAGCAGGTGGGCCAACTTGATAATATCCTCCGCATGTTCCATCCCCAGCTTCTGATGCATAATAAAAGTAGAGCAGGTGAGGGGAACACCCAAAATTCGTCCAAGCGCCCTGTTTTGCTCTCACTGAAGGGGACTTTTATTGGAGTATCCCAAGATACCCCAAACATATGTAAGAACTGGGAGACTCTTTTATAGATCTCCATAATGGGGGCAACAGGTTTTTTCCCAATGCTTTTGGAAAAGTAAAAAATATGCGCCACCAAGCTTAGAAATATACAACGGGTACTGGCAATGCAAGGTTCCCAATTACCCTTGCGTCCCTGACTACCTGCCAGGTGTCATGTCATTTAGGTTAGTTCCATCATGTACATACCGATTACATACATTGGGTCCATCATGTACATACCGATTAAATACATTGGGTCCCATCCACACAACATAACGGTCTTACACAAGTGACCTTTTACTCAGTAGCTTACTTCTGTCTCTCCGACATCAGGCTCTTGGTACCATATCTTAATCTTTGTACTCGACGTACAGAAAACATGTCCACAGGCACGGTGGATTTATTCTGTACAAGGGTCACCACGTTTTTCATTCATGGCCAACAGCCAGCTGTATATGATAATTTTTAAAAGGATTAGCAGGGGATTAGTGAATGTTTTCAAAACATATCGATTCTAGAAAAACCCTGGTGTGACCACTTTAGTATAAAGGACTATCACTCCCCCTTACAAGAACATAGGATACATTCCTTTCAAGCAGAGACTAAGCTCTGCCAGCTGAACCTTCGACAGGCAGAGATCTGAAATCCCTTGCGGGGAGCCATCCTCAATGCAGAGATGGGGTTTTTCATTCTGGACCATCAGGTGAGGGGATAGCACTTCCCTGGGGAATTCTTGGCTCCATTAGCTTCCATTAGGACATATCCTAGCACTTACACATACATGCTCCACCTACACCTCTAGACTAGGCTCGTTAGGTATGGTACACAGTGTATGAGTA
Organism: Lissotriton helveticus; assembly: GCF_964261635.1. Taxonomy (NCBI): domain Eukaryota; kingdom Metazoa; phylum Chordata; class Amphibia; order Caudata; family Salamandridae; genus Lissotriton; species Lissotriton helveticus. The sequence goes on along the minus strand of NC_136069.1, from coordinate 554,968,682 downwards.
CCCCAATACTATTGTTTTATGTAATATGTTTTTATTCATCCTATTAGCACTATGGTAGAAATGTATCTACTTTTTACAATATTGGTATTAGCCAATTACATTTGTCTGATCCTGTCTTTTGAGTTTCGCAGCTAACATGTTTCATACTAGACTGACGCCTGACCAATAAATAACTATTGAAACCATTCTAATCATCATTCTTTGTTTTCTGACAAAATTAAGCACAAGTGACTGAAGAAAAGATATAGTTTTCATGATACCTGAGGAATTGGGTTTGCCATGCTCAGTGGATGCCAGAAACTACCTACCGAACTATAGAGTACAGAGGGGTGATAGTGGCACTGAAGTGCTAGCTGGTCTAACGGCTGACTCATCCTGTGGGGTATCCAGAGTCTGTCTGCACACCAAGCCCTCAGTTTAGGTCTTCCAAAACGAGCAGGTCCGGGGGGGGGGCCGCCAATGTTGGTTCAGTTCGTATATTAACAGTAAAATCTGAGTAGTTCAGTTGTGCTTTCTCAGATAACCATACTCACATTTTTCAGAGACAGCTGAAGTGGGAAGGTTAAACCGCCTCAGCTGAGCAGGCACACCTTGTGTATTGTGCAAAAGATCAACAAAAGAACCCTGCCGGTGCTAAATAAGGATAGGTCCCAAGAAAGGATCCTTACATTTTAAGGGGGCAACAGTATATAGTTTCAAAGCCAAAACAACACTTTATAGTCTTGAAATTTTATATTTATTGATCATTTTATTCATGTTTATTCCAATTTCTTAATTTTTGAAATTTTGTGAAAGACATTACATACATTAAAATCTACAAAACCACTCCGTCCACCTCCACCAAAGACCTCGGCGGCGAAGAAGGAGAAGCGAACCACTTCTTTGTAGGCAAGATGTTTATTACAACCTCCTCAACAGCATACGGCAGATGACGCGTTTCGGGCTCAGGCGCCCTTGATCACATAAAGGCTGTGACTGATTGTAGCCATTTTTAAATAATATGCCCTTCCCATTCCGGTCACATGTTTAGCAAGCTAGTTATAGACATAGCAAACAGACTGCGTGATGGTAACAAAACAGTCAATTGAAAATTACACATATATACATAATGATTAATTCTGACCACAGGACCACTTATCATGACCTACTGAAATAATTCATACTATACATTTTGATAGAACGAAAATTTAGTTTTAACACTTGTGTCATGAAAACATTAATTTGAAATCACATTCTAATCTCAACCAAATTGGTCCAAAGGGCAATATAAAATTTCTGGATAAATCCATATATACAAATAAAGTGCAATATAACAATTTTGACATAACTGCATTAATGCATATATTCCATCGTTAATTAGTGACTCTGATCAAAAGGGATTCGCAAAATAATTGCAGAGCATAGCAGCAATATTAATTTTTTCTCAAAACTGTGCAAAATACCATGTGCAAAAAATGTGTTATTACGTGCATGATTAAAATGATTGTAAGACAAAAAAATATATCTAAACAACCCGACCAAGACTGGGACATAATACATAGTGAAAACACAAAGGAGCCCCAATGTGTATTAAGGTGGCAGCAGCTAAATCGTAGAGAAACAATTCATAAAGTCCTCAGCTATATTTAAGGAGATTAATTCTCTTACGTAAATGATGCCTTATACCTATTCAAAATGTTTCAGCCAAAGTGTGAATAAGTGAAAGATTTAGAATCGGCAGTCCTCATACACCGTGTGTCGGAAACTGCCCAATATTCCCATCTCTAATTCAAAATAACAATATGTACATGATAAAAAGAAAAAATGAAATAAAGTAAAGAACTATATAGGGTTCTGTATAATAAGACAAGCGACACAATCTGGAATTAAAGATACAATATACATTCCTTCCAGTCATCAGAATACATATATGTTACAAACATGTGTACATATCTTCGGTGTTATTCAGCCCGTTCGGGCATTTGCTATCGAAGTTCAGAATATATTTAGTTTCTAACCTTCTTAGCAGAGCCTCTCTATTCCCCTCTCGGCGTGGTTTCGGGACAGAGGATACCACATAATACTTCAAACAGGATAAGTTGTTAGCATGTACCTGCTTAAAGTGGCGTGCCACTGGATAATTGGGATCACTATGTAAAATGGCACGTAGATGTTGAAGAATTCTTTCATGAACCTGCAGCTTCGTACTACCAATGTAGTTAAGCCCACAGGTACAAGAAAGAACATAAACTGCAAAATCAGTTTTGCAATTGAAATTCCCAACTATCTTATGTGGTATAGGACTGAATGGAGTATGGTATTCTGTTGTGTTAATTCCAAACTTGCACGCACGACATGTGGAGCATTTATAGAATCCATCTTTAGGTTTCAACCAATTCGGTTTACTTTGTATTTCAGGACTCGTAGGATCTAACACTGCTCCCATGTTTCTAGCTCTACTGAAAGTGATGGTAGGATTGGATGGTAGATTCATTCTAAGAACGGGATCAGTAAGAACTATTGCCCAATTCTTATTAATGATAGATCTTAATCTACGTTCATTCTCACTATAACCTGTGATTAGTCTTGGACATTGATCTATTGCAGATGACCCAGAGATTGCTGGTGAATTATGTACATCATGTGGGGCAGGGTCTTCCTCAGTCTGGGCTGGTAATAAACTTGCCCTAGATCTTAACGAGGTTTTAGATAGGGCTAATGTCAAGATCTTGTCAGAATAACCTCTTGCCTTCATGCGCCGCATGGATGCTGCAGCACAGGCATCAAATTCTGCCTCTGTGCTGCATATCCTTTTTAAGCGTAATAGCTCCCCATAAGGGATGCTTGCAATCAAGTGCTTGGGATGTGCACTTGAGGCATGAAGTGTGACATTGCCCGCAGTAGATTTCCTAAACAGGGTACTTTCAACTCTTCCTTTGTCTACATACAGTTTTACATCCAGAAATTCCAAACTGGAACTATCTATGTGGTGGGTAAAATGGAGATTCAAACTGTTGTGATTGATATTTTGAATGAATTCCAGTGCTTTTTCTTTACTACCCTGCCACACGATGAAAACATCATCGATGTATCTATAGTAGTGTTTGATGTTATTTTGCAAAATGGAAGAGTAGTCCCTTTTGAGGGCCTGCTCCTCCCACCAGCCGACATGCAAGCATGCATAGCTGGGGGAGAAGCAGGCTCCCATAGCCACACCCCTTAGTTGTTTAAACAACTCCTTTCCGAAAAGAAAGAAATTGTTATTAAGACACCAGCTTATCAAATTAATTATAGCTTTGTTGTGCTGATAGTATTCACACGGTCTAGAATCCAAAAAGAATTTTACAGCCCTCAAACCTGCCTGGTGGTCTATACTGGTGTATAAAGATTCTATGTCTAATGATAGTAACAACATATCATCAGACCATTGGATATCCTTAATTTTACCCAAAAAATCACCAGTATCTTTAATGTAACTAGGCAGGGTTTTTACATGACTCTGTAAAAAGAAATCCACATATTGGCCCACCTGTTCCGCTGCACTCCCTATAGCCGAAATGATAGGCCTGCCAGGAATAGGAGACACACCTTTATGCACCTTAGGTATTAAGTACAATATTGGTACAATAGGATGTTCGTTGTGCATAAATTTGAATTCATCATTTGAAATCAGGCCATCACTGCGCGATTGTGTCAACAGTTTCTTAAGTGAATTCGTGGCCATATTGTATTTCTTGATGTTAGACGGCTCATAGCAGTTTATGTCATTCAATTGGCGTTTGGCTTCCTTGATGTAATCAACTTGGGGCCATATTACCAAGTTGCCGCCCTTATCTGATTTTTTGATGATGATTTCATTGTTCTCACTAAGTTTTTTCATCAACTTGGCATAGTCTTTTTTCCTTTGTTCAATTTGTTTCTTTTGTTTAAACTTTTTGGATTTTTTAGATTGTACTTGTTTATTTAGCTTTTTAATGTCCTCGACCACACAGTCGTGAAACGTATCTAACGCATCTCTTGGCATCATGGGGATATACTTGGATTTCTTCTTGAAGGGACTGATCCCAGCACCCTTCTGCAGCAGATTGATGTTTCGCATCCTAGTTTGCGTGGATGGATCATACTCAGTGTCATCTGATTCTGCCTCGCCAGTATTTAAATCATGTAGGTCTAGGTATGTTGGAATATCCGCCGCTTCAATGCCTAGACTTTCTACATGATTGCTGGAATCTCGCTGTGACTCAACGCCTTTGTCTTTGATGTTTCTCAGAGAAAAATATTTTTTCAACTTGAGTTTCCTCACAAATCTGAAAACATCTATTCTCGTCGCGCTGTAGTTAAAAGTTTGGCTGGGGCAAAAATTGAGACCTAGCGACAGCAAGGATTTTTCTGAATCCGTCAAGGGCACATTGGACAGATTAATGATAGTTCTATCTCCATTTACTTCTTCCGTGTCCAATTGCTCTTCTTTTTGTTCTTTCCTCTTTTGTTTGCACTTTTTTCGTCTTTCTTTTCTTCGTCTGTTTTTTCTTGATTTTTTTGCTGTTGTTTGCTGTCTTTCCTTGGTCTCAACGTACGCAGTCTCTCTGATGCTAAAAAATCCAATTCCTCACCCATGTCTAGCACAATTGGTGGTATGGGCCTCTCTCCGCTCCCTGTGCTTGATTCGCTAGATAAAGAGACGGAATCAAAACTCGAACTTTCTGCCGCTGCCGCTTCCATTGTGGCAGGCTGCTGTGCATTCATCTCCACACTATTCTTTCCCTTGCGTTCCCCGTATTTTTTACGGTTTTCATTGTTGTATTTTCGGGCAAATGTGAAGATTTGTCCGTTGTTATAGTCTGATTCATCTCTGGCAAACTTATGGGCTTTACGATGTTTAATCTTCTCCTCATGCTTGCGTAATCTTTCTTCAATAGCGATTCTAGCAGTTTTAATATACTCGACTTTGGCCGATTTTTTGAGTTCTTCTTCAATATTTTCAATTTTTTTCAAAATTTCCGCCCGGTCGATTGCTGCATATTTAATTAGGATGCGGACCGAGGTCATGGAAGCCTCCAAATTATTCTGTGCCCATTCTTTCAACATTGCAGGATTAGGATTGTCATAGGTCGGAGCCAAAAGAAAGCGAAGGCCTCTCGGAACCCGGCCCACCTCTGCATATTTTGATAATGAGCAGTGCTCCCACCATTTAGTCGTTTCCAACCGCATGTATTTTTCTAGCTCTCTCAATAGCGTTTTTTCATTTTCATCCGCTCCTATCGCTTTACTAGTCGTCGGTGCAATATTTGAATTTGCCGCCGGTCTTTTGCAGAACAACTCTTCCGCTGCTGCTTCGCGCTGACGCTGGCGTACAGCCTCGTCTGCCATGCTGTTTGGTAGGTATTTACTATGTTAGCGTAGCCCGAATCACTTCTCGGATTACTCAATGAGTGCCTATTAATCTCCCCACCTCTGCCACAATGCCGTCGTCACTCACCGGGCGCTGTCTCTGCTTCTGCTTCGAACCAGTCCGGTTTTACTCGCCAGCCAGTATCCCTTGATCTCATGTGACGTGTGGCGGCAAGAGGGGGCTGCTACCAATGTTTCACCACGAACATCCAACTTCCTCGACTTAATGGCGGCAGCCGCTTCCGGGTGAGAGGGTTCGCAAAACGGAAGAAAGCCAAACTTCCGTAAATTTTAAATCAACAAAACCACTCCGTCCACCTCCACCAAAGACCTCGGCGGCGAAGAAGGAGAAGCGAACCACTTCTTTGTAGGCAAGATGTTTATTACAACCTCCTCAACAGCATACGGCAGATGACGCGTTTCGGGCTCAGGCGCCCTTGATCACATAAAGGCTGTGACTGATTGTAGCCATTTTTAAATAATATGCCCTTCCCATTCCGGTCACATGTTTAGCAAGCTAGTTATAGACATAGCAAACAGACTGCGTGATGGTAACAAAACAGTCAATTGAAAATTACACATATATACATAATGATTAATTCTGACCACAGGACCACTTATCATGACCTACTGAAATAATTCATACTATACATTTTGATAGAACGAAAATTTAGTTTTAACACTTGTGTCATGAAAACATTTAATTGAAATCACATTCTAATCTCAACCAAATTGGTCCAAAGGGCAATATAAAATTTCTGGATAAATCCATATATACAAATAAAGTGCAATATAACAATTTTGACATAACTGCATTAATGCATATATTCCATCGTTAATTAGTGACTCTGATCAAAAGGGATTCGCAAAATAATTGCAGAGCATAGCAGCAATATTAATTTTTTCTCAAAACTGTGCAAAATACCATGTGCAAAAAATGTGTTATTACGTGCATGATTAAAATGATTGTAAGACAAAAAAATATATCTAAACAACCCGACCAAGACTGGGACATAATACATAGTGAAAACACAAAGGAGCCCCAATGTGTATTAAGGTGGCAGCAGCTAAATCGTAGAGAAACAATTCATAAAGTCCTCAGCTATATTTAAGGAGATTAATTCTCTTACGTAAATGATGCCTTATACCTATTCAAAATGTTTCAGCCAAAGTGTGAATAAGTGAAAGATTTAGAATCGGCAGTCCTCATACACCGTGTGTCGGAAACTGCCCAATATTCCCATCTCTAATTCAAAATAACAATATGTACATGATAAAAAGAAAAAATGAAATAAAGTAAAGAACTATATAGGGTTCTGTATAATAAGACAAGCGACACAATCTGGAATTAAAGATACAATATACATTCCTTCCAGTCATCAGAATACATATATGTTACAAACATGTGTACATATCTTCGGTGTTATTCAGCCCGTTCGGGCATTTGCTATCGAAGTTCAGAATATATTTAGTTTCTAACCTTCTTAGCAGAGCCTCTCTATTCCCCCCTCGGCGTGGTTTCGGGACAGAGGATACCACATAATACTTCAAACAGGATAAGTTGTTAGCATGTACCTGCTTAAAGTGGCGTGCCACTGGATAATTGGGATCACTATGTAAAATGGCACGTAGATGTTGAAGAATTCTTTCATGAACCTGCAGCTTCGTACTACCAATGTAGTTAAGCCCACAGGTACAAGAAAGAACATAAACTGCAAAATCAGTTTTGCAATTGAAATTCCCAACTATCTTATGTGGTATAGGACTGAATGGAGTATGGTATTCTGTTGTGTTAATTCCAAACTTGCACGCACGACATGTGGAGCATTTATAGAATCCATCTTTAGGTTTCAACCAATTCGGTTTACTTTGTATTTCAGGACTCGTAGGATCTAACACTGCTCCCATGTTTCTAGCTCTACTGAAAGTGATGGTAGGATTGGATGGTAGATTCATTCTAAGAACGGGATCAGTAAGAACTATTGCCCAATTCTTATTAATGATAGATCTTAATCTACGTTCATTCTCACTATAACCTGTGATTAGTCTTGGACATTGATCTATTGCAGATGACCCAGAGATTGCTGGTGAATTATGTACATCATGTGGGGCAGGGTCTTCCTCAGTCTGGGCTGGTAATAAACTTGCCCTAGATCTTAACGAGGTTTTAGATAGGGCTAATGTCAAGATCTTGTCAGAATAACCTCTTGCCTTCATGCGCCGCATGGATGCTGCAGCACAGGCATCAAATTCTGCCTCTGTGCTGCATATCCTTTTTAAGCGTAATAGCTCCCCATAAGGGATGCTTGCAATCAAGTGCTTGGGATGTGCACTTGAGGCATGAAGTGTGACATTGCCCGCAGTAGATTTCCTAAACAGGGTACTTTCAACTCTTCCTTTGTCTACATACAGTTTTACATCCAGAAATTCCAAACTGGAACTATCTATGTGGTGGGTAAAATGGAGATTCAAACTGTTGTGATTGATATTTTGAATGAATTCCAGTGCTTTTTCTTTACTACCCTGCCACACGATGAAAACATCATCGATGTATCTATAGTAGTGTTTGATGTTATTTTGCAAAATGGAAGAGTAGTCCCTTTTGAGGACCTGCTCCTCCCACCAGCCGACATGCAAGCATGCATAGCTGGGGGAGAAGCAGGCTCCCATAGCCACACCCCTTAGTTGTTTAAACAACTCCTTTCCGAAAAGAAAGAAATTGTTATTAAGACACCAGCTTATCAAATTAATTATAGCTTTGTTGTGCTGATAGTATTCACACGGTCTAGAATCCAAAAAGAATTTTACAGCCCTCAAACCTGCCTGGTGGTCTATACTGGTGTATAAAGATTCTATGTCTAATGATAGTAACAACATATCATCAGACCATTGGATATCCTTAATTTTACCCAAAAAATCACCAGTATCTATACATGATTTAAATAAATACAGCTAATAAAGTCCCACACATTCCACACACATCACTAACTCAAAATCATAATCATATCAGATACACTGCCTATCATTCACATAGTCTTTCATATCCTTATACAAGAAACAGGTATATCAATGCCTCTAAGTGAAATTAAGATGGTCAATAATTCATAAACAAAGAGGGGTGTGGGGCAGGTGAACGATGGAACACAGGATCAAAAGATGTACAATAAATCCTGCCACCAACAAAAACCACGCCGACGCGCGTTTCGGTGTACAGGCCCACACAGGCCACACCTTCGTCAGGGCGATGAGATACCGTGGAAATGGGGGGACACAGAGGCAGAACTAGATTTAGCTTCTGCTTTATTGGCCCACCCTCAAAAACGGGACGAGTAGAATCAAGGGCAGGGCTCCTTTCGACCTCCCTTAGGAAGAGTCGTATAGCGCTAGCGTGATTTTCTGTAGGTTTCACAGGGTGAGGGGGGGCGCAACCCTGAAAATGTCGCCCAGGTAGAATTTCAATTGCAAGACTTGGAGATTGCTGAAATGCGATAGTTGCTAGCTTTACGGCTTTATAGGATCATAGTTCAATCATGGAACCTTGTGCGCAGTCATAGAGGAGGCCGGAGTTCGTCCTCGAGGTTCGACGCCACTCGCAGTGCAGATAAGATATGTACCGGAATTAGCAGAGGGCGATCGTGCGTCCGCAAGGCAGCACCGTCACAAAGGGGGTTCTGAAGCACGCAGATGCGTATATCTTCTCCAGGGGAAGCCCTGTGTATTGGCTGGAGGTTTTAGACAAGCTTGTATGGACTAAAAGTTCCCTATCATGCTAAACCCTAACTTACCTTCTTCTTCGTTCAAAATTACTGGAAATGCAAATGGCAATGGAGGCGAGGAAGGAAACAAATTTGCAAATGCCCTTAACATTTTAGAAAACTTCCTGCATGCAGTGACACTAAAGTTATTAGAACATGGATTACCTGCAAAAGGTGGCCATGTTACCTTTGTGATTGAGGTACACAAGTTGTTTGGATCAGAGGCATGCTATTCCTGGGTAAAGTTCCCACCTGCAGATCCACAGACACACTTATTCCATGAATACATTGAAGAAGATCCACCGGAAGAATACATCCCATACGAGGACATTGACGTCCGATTAAATTATCAGCAACATGAAAATTGGGTTAAAGGCGCCCTAAAACATACAACTTCAGTCATAAGACTCGGCCTGCTCAGCATAGGAGGAGTGACATGGCCTGTCTTAGTGGTTTAAACTCCACATCCTGAGATATACACACTCCCACTACGGGAAGTACGTACACTATACAAAGAAATAGTCTGGCTATACAGACATAGTGTCCATTTCGTCATGCAAACACTCACATTACAACTTGCGAGAGCTGCACCACCTGGAATATTATCCAGGCCCAGCCCACACCAGTAATTAGTCCACAAACACTAAAAGCAATAATGGGTGTGTTCCCATCAACAAGGGATCAAGTACCATTCTGGATTGCTAAAAAAACTAACACATCTGAAAGCAGTATTTCCCCATAAGGGTCAGCAGGAAAAACACAGAATGTTAACAATCTGCTTGCCAATGGGAATGTTTCCCTCAATTAAGGATTTTACCACCTGGGGAAGAATCTTTGCTGCAGTATACATTAGAACACACAGTACCCCAACTATATCACCTGGACTTGGGGATGAAACTAATGGGTAATTTTGACCAAGTTTAGGAAATTATGCTGGGCAATATTAAGGGGAAGCAGCATTGGTGGATATACACCAACGCTTAAGGGAAACAACTCCTGCAAATCATAAGTGGGTATTACCAGAAGTTATCGAAAATACCTGTGCTTCACTAGGCAGAGATAGTTTGGAAGACAAAGCCGGAAAACTACTAATAGTGAGTAGCTCTGAGAAAGAGAACTCAAAGGAAGCACCGCCTTCTTATAAAAAGAAGTGGGATAAAAGTAAACCTAAGAATAATAATAACAGAAACAATTCACCATCAAGGAGTAGGTCTCCCCAACGGAAGCCCTCTGAAAGGAGGTACAACCTTAGGAATCGTGATAACATTAGGAAACCTGGCAGGTATCAAGATACTGATACACTTTCCTTTTGTTCCTTTCAGGGTTCATCAAAAAGCTTGGAGAGGCACGAACGGTCAGAACAAAAAATTGAAGATTGACCAAAGGGAAAAAGGGAGACACATCGCAGTCCAGATTTCATTATCAAACAGGAAGAGCAACCTAAAGACTCAGTTCAAAAAGAAGAAAGTAGCTGGCTTAAAAATTAGAAATGCCCAGATTACTGAGGACTCAGCTTCTGAACGGGGAATGGGCTCTGATGATGCTGTTCGATGTGATTCAGCGCTGCAGATGTAAAAATAGCTCACTAGAACCTGAAAGAATTTCTGGTGACAAAAGTATTGAATGAAAACATCAAGGTGGAAACACCAGATACACGAGTGAGTTTCCCACATCGCCTACATGAAATTAATTGCCAAATAGAGATACAAGAAAAATGAAAGGTCTCTTTTGGGAAAATTTGACTTTTGGATACAACATCCTCTTGGCAGAGAAAGATCGACCACTTGTATTTATAATGGATTGTCCAAAATGTGTAAGCTTAATTTTGATTGCTTTGCCCAACCTCGTTCCTGTTCCTCAGAACACTCATACTCACGGGAGTGGGCACATGCACTAGCTCCGGCATTATACTGCAACCATGTAGGGTCGGATGTGGAGTCCAAACACCATGTAATACCAATAAAAACTTCTCCAACTCCACAGAGGCAGTACCCTGTTGAAAATGAAGCGAAGAAACAGGTCAAAGAAGTTTTAGACCAACTTGAATCCCAAGGTGTGATTGAAACCTGCACCACACCAATGAATAACTCTTTGTGTCCCGTAATGAAACCTGACAACACAGATTGTGTGGTTTTAGATTACAGACACTTGAACACTGGCACAAAAACATTTGCGGTTCAGAACGCACATAGTGCCGCATTGATGAATAACATTTTGAGGAAGAAATACATACCAGCACTAGATATCTCAAATGGATTCTTCTGCCAAACTATAGCTCCTGAAATCCGATATTTGACTGGATTGGCACTCAGCATTAGTTTTGCCAACTGCCCCAAGGCTATAAGAACAGCCCCAGGTTATTCTCTGCAAGGATGTCGTAGCTATTACAAACTTACAATGAAGAGGCAGTGTCCCATGTAGATTCTATTAATCTGACAGACAATTAATTACCTGATCACTTGTGCAGGGTGAACAACATATTTATTGAGTTTGCCAATTTGGAATACAAATCTAACTTAAAAAAATCCAAAATTGCCCATCTCAGTGTCCTATTTTTGGGATATGAATTGTCAAGTGAAGGCAAGAGCCTAGCCACACATTTTCTAGAAAAGTGTGTGGTAATATAGCCTGCTAAAACTCTTAAAGGTTTCAGTGGCATCTCGCATAGGACATGCTGCAGGGTGGTGGGGTGGTGTGGGGGAGGGGAAGGTTGGGGGGTCACGGTAAAGTCGGACATACGACGGAACAGAGGAAAGTAATTATTACGTTCCTCCGTTCTGTAGTATGCCGGAATTACTACCCCCCTGCCCACCCCTGCCCCCCAACAGCCCGCAGCACGTCCTATGCAAACCGCCACTAAAAGGTTTACAATGCATATTAGGATTTCTACATTTCAGCAGAACATACATTTCAGACTACTCAGAAAGTGTAAAACATTTCTACGACCTAATCAGACCAGATTTCACAGCAAACAAGTAGATTCAATTACATACTGACACTCTACGTTCAGTTCAAGCTGACATCATAGCTTCAAAAGCCTTGCAGACACGAGTAAACATCCGCAACCTGGTAATACGGGTCGTCCCCGGGTTATCAGGGTATACTTATATCACGTTCAATAAAGGTGAGACAGTCCCAATCGCATACAAATCTCATCTGTACACAAATGCAAAAAAACGATTTGCAGCAACAGACTGCTGTAATAAGAGAAGCGAGAGAACAACACTGGGTGTGGGCTTCCCACAGTAAGGCCAAGCCTCCTAATAGATAAGCAACAACACAAGAAGCCAATACTGGAACGAATGCCGACATTGACGGAGCCAGGACGCCTTTGAGCGCAAGATACCTGATTCAGCCGCGCCTATTGTTACGCGCCCCCCGCATGAACTTCAATCAATTTTCAAGTTCAGAGATCACGCTCCATTTAATTTTGTTATCGTCCGGCTCTTTTTTTCAAAAGTCCAATGGTGCACACTCATACCATAGTTATGAGGTCCTGATGAGAACCCCCGCATCCATTAGGGGTTCGAAACGCGTAGACTGCCAATGCACAGCATAATGACGCTATTCACCAAATAGTTTTCCCTGAATAGACCAAATACGATAAACTGACCAAATAGATTCCTTTGGTGTTTCTAAAAAATTGATTTTGTGATACTTAGAAATTGTAAATATTCCTGCACGTATGTATGGTTTGTGAGAGAGAGTGAGATTTGAATGTGAATGTTGATCAACTATGGATGTTTGGTAATTTTTTCACTATTGTGCACTTGTTCTTGTAAATGTCATATTTATTCAATTTGTATTTTGTAATGTTTGTCTTTTGATAAATTGTTGTCATATGTTTGGTGAATCTTAACCAACAAATACGTTCAAAAATTGGTGAATAATAAATATGACTTATTCCTGACAAACTTGTCCATACTCGCACTCAGTTCGGTTCTTTGTGTAGAGTGACTCTTCTCGTAAGTTAGAAGTTGCAGTATTGGCTTCTTGTGTTGTTGCTTATGTAATAATAGAAGAGGACTAGCCCAGGGGAAACACATTATTGTTGTCACTCCGATGCAAACTTCAGAGGCTGTAATTAATGTCAGCATTCCAAATGCAAAGGCACTGCATTCCCGATGGATACAATGGGCTAATTCTCTCACTGCAATAGAAGTAGAATATAGATACGATCTAAGACTTTGAACACAGGCATTCCTGTAGTACGAACAAGAATATCCTCTACCGAATGAAATCTTACCTCTAGATCAGTATGAAAACATCATTTATACTGAAGATCTGGCGCAACCTGCCATAGGACATACACAGCAGTATAGCGCTGCATGCGCTTTAGTAAAGGGTCAGATGCAGGCTGGTAAATTCCATCCAAGCAATACGACTACTCAATCTCTAGGAAAATGTAACGCGCAGCTGGTAGAACTGAAAACACTGATATTGACACTAGAGTATACGGATTGGGAATTCCCCACACTGATTGTGTGCGATTCATTTTACTGTGTGCAATCTTACAATAATTATCTTCACTACTGGGGCCAGAATTGATTTAGAGGCGCCAAGGGTGGCACGATGAAACACAAATTGTTATGGACACAAGTGGCAAAGCTGAAAGCATGCCTGCCACGGGCTCAAGTTATTCACACCTTGAATGAGTCATCAGCATTCACGTTGAAGGTAATTCACTGGCTGATGAAGTCACCAAGGCGACAACGCACACTGCTGCCATTGCTGCAATCACTCGTTCACACACAAGAATAGACAGAGATAAAATAATAGCTATCAATGCCTCAAAGATTGGTTGACTCGTCCTGCCAAAAGGGTTTTCCACTCAAGTACTCCTACAAGTTAGATGCGCATTACACACTGTATGCTCAAATTTCAGGAATGGGGGATAGAGTAACACCAAATAAATAACTCAGACTAGGTTTAATACTAGCTGCACACGAGGGTCTGGGCTCAGTACACGCAGGAGTCACTGCAACAATTTCATTATTAAAGCAGCGTTACTGGTGGTCGGGGCTGACAAAACAAATAAAGGACTATGTCCTGAGGTGCGACATTTGCCAGCAGATGAAGGGTTCCACTATTCCCAAACCACCACAAACAACATTACTGATTTTAGACAGACAACTCGCACATGTCTAAATGGACCACTGTGGCCCCTCAAATTCTGATGGGTCTTACAAATATATCTTGGTGTCAGTGGATTCATGCTCTAGATGCCTGTGGGTTTGGCCCCAGTGCTTAGCTGACGCTGAAACTGTTATAAAGGATTTGCCAGTCTTCATCGGGACATACTCTATTGGCACCCTACATTCCGATCGTGGTCTTGTGTTTAGCTCTGATGCTTACAAGGAAGCCATGGAAAGTATGGGTGTGGCCTTGCGGTACTCCTCCTCTTACCATCCCGAGGATAATTCGATGGTGGAGAGAAAAAACTGGGACCTAAAGCAATTCTTAACAGCAAGGGTATTAGGCACGGGCGGTACATGGGTCAATTGCCTATATAGGGTCTAGAGGACACTTAATAACATCCCAAGAAAGTCCTTGGGAGGCTGTACCCCTTATAAAATTCTCTTTGGACAAGAATGTGGGTACCTGATCTGGATTGTGCCAGCACAGTGGCAGATGCAAAACAATTTGAACTGAATGAGAGTTTGGCTGTTTTACCGGAACTCAATGAATTCTAAGCACTACAAAGCAAAGTGCAAGTCAAACGCACCGCCACTGGGGAAGTGAAACCAGTTCTGGCAAGACCTGCCTGGGTTTCACCGATTGAGGACCTGGCCCGGGAAAAGGTCGTGGACAGAAGAGAGTTTGGGCCATCTTATAGAATAGCTGTACCTGTCTTGGCGGTTGTGGGAACAAGAACAGTACAACTTCTGCCTCTGGCGGCAAAAAAGAAAAAAAGATTTGTCTCCATTGATCTGATCAAACCGCATCATGTGGCCGATTATCAATAGTAGGCTGCATGGAGTCCTGAGTAGCCACAGATCTCCTCTTCCTACTATACAGGAAGTTCAGATGGTAAGACTAATAACCTTTCAAATTCTGGGTCTGAGCAACTGTTTGGTTTTTTAAGAATACACCCCTCATCGTTTGCTTTCTAGTCTTGCAAACCATTATGCAGGTCTTTGTTTGGTTTGTAGCCAAATCCAATTACCCCATAAAATAAACAATTTCCTTTAATAGGGCGTTTAGGCCATTAGGGGTTATGGAAAGCATAACCACATCATCTACGTATAAGAGCACTGGTGCCTTTTTCCTACCAATTGACGCTCATTCAAGACAATATTCATTAGGGCTGTGGCTAGATCATTTATATACAAAAGGACCAAAAGGGGGCCCAGGCCCTCCCTTTTTCCTAACCTGAAGGAATCTGCCTATTCCTGTGAGGGGCTGTCCTTAACATAGGCTGACAGATCATAATGGAAGTCTCTCCAGAGCTGGATCAAATCATTCGCAACACCTAAGTCTTCCAAGATCCCACAAAGGTTAAATCTAACTAAACTATTGAAGACGCAGGATGAAGAACATGCAAACACTACTCTGCTTAGCAATGGGGTACTTTGAAACTAACAAGCATAAGTACAAAGATTTCTTTACAAGTCCTAGTCCCTCCTTGAATCCATACTGCACTTCCGATAGCGTGCCACTGTCCCTCACCCAAGTAGGAGACGATCCATATACTCTCTACCTCCCAATTTTACTGTAGAATCCATCAAGGATGTTGGTTGGTAGCACTCCTGAGAAAGGGTTTACCTTTCTTGAACCTAGTCCCAATAATGGCAGTGTGCCATGAGTGTGGAGTGGCACCTTACAGACAGTTTTAAAACAGTTACATAGCAGAAGGGGCCTATAACTCAGGTGAGGCTTTATACAAACTCATCAGCACACCATCAGGTCTGGGGGCCTTGTTACAAGGGTTTCCATTAATTGCATTTGTGACCTCTTCAATTGGAAACTTCAGTTCTAGCAGGAAAAACATATCCTTCTCAGCATATTTATTAGATACACTATGTACATATACTTTTTAAAAATGATTATTTCAAGCTTCCAGGTTTAATAATAGTTAGGACAGTGTTAGAATGTATGCTTAAGTGGTTGGTGTTAATGGCCTTCAGCCAAAAGGCCCTAGGATCTTTAAGTCATCAGGCCCTAACCAAATTCCCTAAGCATTCATTGTGTATTTCTTTTTTCCTATTTCCTAAATCAGCTTTATACTCTGCTCTGGTGCAATTGTCCTAAGTCCCTGGGTATCTCCTTTAGCACATTGTGTAAACACGAAGGCCTTCCTACAATGGTGGTTGAACCAGTTAAACTTGTGGGTCCCTGGTTTAATAGGTCTCATAAGGCCATGATTGATAACAAGATTGAGCTGGGAAAATAGATTAGCCACCATCTGTGGGTCATCATTGTTGACGGTCGGGCATTTAATAACCATGGAAAGATGGTTTGAGCAAGGTTTTTACAGGAAAGTGGTCATATAAATTTGTCCCCAGGCTAAGCACAGGCCTTGTGTTTAACAATTAATGAATCCATGGCCGTGGACTTAGCTGCCTCACCCCAGTCATC
Organism: Lissotriton helveticus; assembly: GCF_964261635.1. Lineage (NCBI taxonomy): Eukaryota > Metazoa > Chordata > Amphibia > Caudata > Salamandridae > Lissotriton > Lissotriton helveticus. The sequence goes on along the minus strand of NC_136069.1, from coordinate 554,951,979 downwards.
AAGACGTAAATCCAAACTTATGGGATTGTGATACTGTACCACGTAACAATGATGGCTGACCTGGGTACACTGGGCAGCAGATCCTTGGTTCCAAATGTATAGTCAATGGTAGACCAATATTTCCTCCTATCAAAAGTTGCCTTTAATAATTATGGTCTCTAGATTCAGTCACATTGGTGAAGTTTTATCACACTGGTCCCTTTGAAATAATCAAATCCTGTGCCATTGTTGTTCGTCATATTGCTCTCATTAACCAGCTAAGAGATCCCAAGTTTAGCATTATAATCCTGCCCCTAAAATTATTTCATGTTCTCGATGCACATTAGTGTACTTAACTTCCAGATCACAGATAAAATCATATAACCTGTTAAAATGTACAGTATTCTTCACATCTAGGTACCCATTATAAAACCTAATAAAAACAACATTTAAACCATTTGGCCGCATAAGTAAAAATGCTTGAAGTAAAGTGCAGTCTGAGGTAACCAAATTAGGGGGTAGATTTACAAGAGACTGATATATCTGTATAGATGCGTCAGTTTCCCTGCGCCAGCCTGCGATACCCTTGCGCAGGCATGGATGCGTTGTATTTACAATATGATTCATAAAAGGGGGTGGTGATGGACAGAGTATCTGAATTAAGCAGAACACTCCTACCCATGTCAAAAGATCAGGGCTTGATCCATCACCGTTTTTTAGCTCACTGCACCATCCCAGCTCAGAACCTGGCTACATGCAAATTAGTCTGACCCTGGCCCAGTGCATCATGGGAACAGGGCAGACCAAACTACCAAGCCAATTCTTTACTGGAAAGGAAACAAGCTTCCGGGGACCGGTTTCTGGCATTGCAGCCATCTTCCGCCCGGCTTGCTTGAATCCTGATGGTGCAGTGAGCAAGAGACTCATGTCTGAGTATACCCTACCACACTTATGGTGGCCAAAACGATTCAGGATTCAAGCAAGCCGGGCCCTGTTCCCATGATGCACTGGGCCAGGGACAGACTAATTTGCATGTAGCCAGGTTCTGAACTGGGATGGTGCAGTGAGCTAAAAAACGGTGATGGATCAAGCCCTGATCTTTTGACTGGGTAGGAGTGTTCTGCTTAATTCAGATGCTCTGTCCATCACCACCCCCTTTATGAATCGTTTTGGCCACTATAGGAGTGGAAGGGTGTGCTCAGACATGAGTCCCTTGCTCACTGCACCATCAGGATTCAAGCAAGCTGGGCCGAAGTCGGCTGTAATGCCAGAAACCGGTCCCCGGAAGCTTGTTTCCTTTCCAGTAAAGAATTGGCTTGGTAGTTTGGTCTGCCCTGTTCCCATGATGCACAGGGCCAGGGACAGACTAATTTGCATGTAGTCAGGTTCTGAACTGGGATGGTGCAGTGAGCTAAAAAACGGTGATGGATCAAGCCCTGATCTTTTGACTGGGTAGGAGTGTTCTGCTTAATTCAGATGCTCTGTCCATCACCATCCCCTTTATGAATCTTTTTGGCCACTATAGGAGTGGAAGGGTATGCTCAGACTTGAGTCTCTTGCTCACTGCACCATCAGGATTCAAGCAAGCCGGGCCGAAGACGGCTGTAATGCCAGAAACCGGTCCCCGGAAGCTTGTTTCCTTTCCAGTAAAGAATTGGCTTGGTAGCTTGGTCTGCCCTGTTCCCATGATGTACTGGGCCAGGGACAGACTAATTTGCATGTAGCCAGGTTCTGAACTGGGATGGTGCAGTGAGCTAAAAAACGGTGATGGATCAAGCCCTGATCTTTTGACTGAGTAGGAGTGTTCTGCTTAATTCAGATGCTCTGTCCATCACCACCCCCTTTATGAATCGTTTTGGCCACTATAGGAGTGGAAGGGTATGCTCAGACATGAGTCCCTTGCTCACTGCACCATCAGGATTCAAGCAAGCCGGGCCGAAGACGGCTGTAATGCCAGAAACCGGTCCCCGGAAGCTTGTTTCCTTTCCAGGAAAGAATTGGCTTGGTAGTTTGGTCTGCCCTGTTCCCATGATGCACAGGGCCAGGGACAGACTAATTTGCATGTAGCCAGGTTCTGAACTGGGATTGTGCAGTGAGCTAAAAAACGGTGATGGATCAAGCCCTGAACTTTTGATGGGTAGGAGTGTTCTGCTTAATTCAGATGCTCTGTCCATCACCACCCCCTTTATGAATCTTTTTGGCCACTATAGGAGTGGAAGGGTATGCTCAGACATGAGTCCCTTGCTCACTGCACCATCAGGATTCAAGCAAGCCTGGCCGAAGACGACTGTAATGCCAGAAACCGGTCCCCGGAAGCTTGTTTCCTTTCCAGTAAAGAATTGGCTTGGTAGTTTGGTCTGCCCTGTTCCCATGATGCACTGGGCCAGGGACAGACTAATTTGCATGTAGCCATGTTCTGAACTGGGATGGTGCAGTGAGCTAAAAAACGGTGATGGATCAAGCCCTGATCTTTTGACTGGGTAGGAGTGTTCTGCTTAATTCAGATGCTTTGTCCATCACCACCCCCTTTATGAATCGTTTTGGCCACTATAGGAGTGGAAGGGTATGCTCAGACATGAGTCCCTTGCTCACTGCACCATCAGGATTCAAGCAAGCCGGGCCGAAGACGGCTGTAATGCCAGAAACCGGTCCCCGGAAGCTTGTTTCCTTTCCAGTAAAGAATTGGCTTGGTAGTTTGGTCTGCCCTGTTCCCATGATGCACTGGGCCAGGGACAGACTAATTTGCATGTAGCCAGGCTCTGAACTGGGATGGTGCAGTGAGCTAAAAAACGGTGATGGATCAAGCCCTGATCTTTTGACTGGGTAGGAGTGTTCTGCTTAATTCAGATGCTCTGTCCATCACCACCCCCTTTATGAATCTTTTTGGCCACTATAGGAGTGGAAGGGTATGCTCAGACTTGAGTCTCTTGCTCACTGCACCATCAGGATTCAAGCAAGCCGGGCCGAAGACGGCTGTAATGCCAGAAACCGGTCCCCGGAAGCTTGTTTCCTTTCCAGGAAAGAATTGGCTTGGTAGTTTGGTCTGCCCTGTTCCCATGATGCATTGGGCCAGGGACAGACTAATTTGCATGTAGCCAGGTTCTGAACTGGGATTGTGCAGTGAGCTAAAAAACGGTGATGGATCAAGCCCTGAACTTTTGATGGGTAGGAGTGTTCTGCTTAATTCAGATGCTCTGTCCATCACCACCCCCTTCATGAATCTTTTTGGCCACTATAGGAGTGGAAGGGTATGCTCAGACATGAGTCCCTTGCTCAGTGCACCATCAGGATTCAAGCAAGCCTGGCCGAAGACGACTGTAATGCCAGAAACCGGTCCCCGGAAGCTTGTTTCCTTTCCAGTAAAAAATTGGCTTGGTAGTTTGGTCTGCCCTGTTCCCATGATGCACTGGGCCAGGGACAGACTAATTTGCATGTAGCCATGTTCTGAACTGGGATGGTGCAGTGAGCTAAAAAACGGTGATGGATCAAGCCCTGATCTTTTGACTGGGTAGGAGTGTTCTGCTTAATTCAGATGCTTTGTCCATCACCACCCCCTTTATGAATCGTTTTGGCCACTATAGGAGTGGAAGGGTATGCTCAGACATGAGTCCCTTGCTCACTGCACCATCAGGATTCAAGCAAGCCGGGCCGAAGACGGCTGTAATGCCAGAAACCGGTCCCCGGAAGCTTGTTTCCTTTCCAGTAAAGAATTGGCTTGGTAGTTTGGTCTGCCCTGTTCCCATGATGCACTGGGCCAGGGACAGACTTATTTGCATGTAGCCAGGCTCTGAACTGGGATGGTGCAGTGAGCTAAAAAACGGTGATGGATCAAGCCCTGATCTTTTGACTGGGTAGGAGTGTTCTGCTTAATTCAGATGCTCTGTCCATCACCACCCCCTTTATGAATCTTTTTGGCCACTATAGGAGTGGAAGGGTATGCTCAGACATGAGTCCCTTGCTCACTGCACCATCAGGATTCAAGCAAGCCGGGCCGAAGACAGCTGTAATGCCAGAAACCGGTCCCCAGAAGCTTGTTTCCTTTCCAGTAAAGAATTGGCTTGGTAGTTTGGTCTGCCCTGTTCCCATGATGCACTGGGCCAGGGACAGACTAATTTGCATGAAGCCAGGCTCTGAACTGGGATGGTGCAGTGAGCTAAAAAACGGTGATGGATCAAGCCCTGATCTTTTGACTGGGTAGGAGTGTTCTGCTTAATTCAGATGCTCTGTCCATCACCACCCCCTTTATGAATCTTTTTGGCCACTATAAGAGTGGAAGGGTATGCTCAGACATGAGTCCCTTGCTCACTGCACCATCAGGATTCAAGCAAGCCGGGCCGAAGGCGGCTGTAATGCCAGAAACCGGTCCCCAGAAGCTTCTTTCCTTTCCAGTAAAGAATTGGCTTGGTAGTTTGGTCTGCCCTGTTCCCATGATGCACTGGGCCAGGGACAGACTAATTTGCATGTAGCCAGGTTCTGAACAGGGATGGTGCAGTGAGCTAAAAAACGGTGATGGATCAAGCCCTGATCTTTTGACTGGGTAGGAGTGTTCTGCTTAATTCAGATGCTCTGTCCATCACCACCCCCTTTATGAATCGTTTTGGCCACTATAGGAGTGGAAGGGTATGCTCAGACATGAGTCCCTTGCTCACTGCACCATCAGGATTCAAGCAAGCCGGGCCGAAGACGGCTATAATGCCAGAAACCGGTCCCCGGAAGCTTGTTTCCTTTCCAGTAAAGAATTGGCTTGGTAGTTTGGTCTGCCCTGTTCCCATGATGCACTGGGCCAGGGACAGACTAATTTGCATGTAGCCAGGTTCTGAACTGGGATGGTGCAGTGAGCTAAAAAACGGTGATGGATCAAGCCCTGATCTTTTGACTGGGTAGGAGTGTTCTGCTTAATTCAGATGCTCTGTCCATCACCACCCCCTTTATGAATCGTTTTGGCCACTATAGGAGTGGAAGGGTATGCTCCGACATGAGTCCCTTGCTCACTGCACCATTAGGATTCAAGCAAGCCGGGCCGAAGACGGCTGTAATGCCAGAAACCGGTCCCCGGAAGCTTGTTTCCTTTCCAGTAAAGAATTGGCTTGGTAGTTTGGTCTGCCCTGTTCCCATGATGCACTGGGCCAGGGACAGACTAATTTGCATGTAGCCAGGTTCTGAACTGGGATGGTGCAGTGAGCTAAAAAACGGTGATGGATCAAGCCCTGATCTTTTGACTGGGTAGGAGTGTTCTGCTTAATTCAGATGCTCTGTCCATCACCACCCCCTTTATGAATCTTTTTGGCCACTATAGGAGTGGAAGGGTATGCTCTGACATGAGTCTCTTGCTCACTGCACCATCAGGATTCAAGCAAGCCTGGCCGAAGACGGCTGTAATGCAGAAACCGGTCCCCGGAAGCTTGTTTCCTTTCCAGTAAAGAATTGGCTTGGTAGTTTGGTCTGCCCTGTTCCCATGAGGCACTGGGCCAGGGACAGACTAATTTGCATGTAGCCAGGTTCTGAACTGGGATGGTGCAGCGAGCTAAAAAACGGTGATGGATCAAGCCCTGATCTTTTGACTGGGTAGGAGTGTTCTGCTTAATTCAGATGCTCTGTCCATCACCACCCCCTTTATGAATCGTATTTACAATATGGCGCACCATGGCACAAGGATTGACATGATTCAGAAATTCTGATGAATCTGTTGGTCCCAAAGTCATGCATTGCTCGAGTCCTGCCGCAAGCATGACGCAACTCCAGCAATGCATGTTGAGGCTATACTTATTGTACTGCGTCACTCCTTACACCTGCTTCAAGCAGACGTAATGTATAGACGAAGTGATATCCTAGAAGGGGCACAGTGAAATCTTGTAGATTTCACTCCGTCACTTCTACGAAGCTTTCCTGTGTGGGAACGTCCACCCTGCATACATTATACTTGACGCAGGTATAATGTGACGCAGGGCTTTACAAGGTGACACATCTCCCTAAATGCTTCACGTTGTAAATGGGTTGCAATATGGCGCATTGTTTAGGCTGCCGCTGCGTCACTAAAAGTGACACAATGGCAGGGCAAAAGTGATGCAAGTGGCTTGTAAATCTGCCCCTAAATTTACAATCCTAAGTGACTTTGATCCAAGCCTTAAGTCCTGCCCTGGCTCTACCTGAGAAGGACGGTGCTGATGGGACTGTGTGAGAACAGTAACCATTCAGGCTTCTAGTTTCTACAGACCATGTTTCTTGAAAGAATAATATCATAGACCTGAATGAAGTTAACGTATTCCTTGAAACTCACCCTGCTTGCCAAGCCGGCATTATTCCAAAAAAAGGTTCTTAATCACTTGTCCATAACTCTCAGTAGCCATAGTGTCACCTTGCGACCCAGGAGAATCAGTAGGGTGTTCATTTAGTTGTTCCTCATAATTAGGAAGATCATGGGGAAGCAGATCCGGAGCGCTAAAGGGAGCTCATCCCTATTGGCCACCTTAAAATAGTTCCCCACAGCTGTATATGGAACCCACAATCAGTCTACTTCAGACAAGTCATCCCGTGGGGAGAAAATATTTTGGACAGGGAAGTTAAAAGAGCATGCTGGGGCGGGCATTTTGCTGTAGACATTGGCTCTAGCATTCAGGTTAATAATCAAATTCCTGTAAAAATGTCATTGGGGCAGATTCTTAACATTTGCAGAGCTAACGTGCACCTGCTTTGACAGCCAAAGGAGGTCTCCTGCCACCCTGGGATTTCTGAACCTGATGATGACACAGTTCCCAATGTATTTCTTCCTCTTCAGCCTCAATCCAGCCTACTCATCTTGCCATTAGGATCTCAGAATGAATGTTAGCCCTGCGCATAAAATTCCTGTGAATCCATTGAGTAATCTTGTGGTATACAACCTTTACAACACAACATTTACCACGCAGTGCCTTAACAACGCAACTTTTACAACGCAAACCATTACAACGCATTGCGCTGGGGGGCGCTCTAGGATAGGGAATAGGTTTAATTTACTGTCCAATACCTTCCCTACTATCCACGGGGACTGGAGTTGGAATAGTAAATTAAACTATTCACTATCCAGCGCCCCAAAGCACTATGCGTTGTACTGGCATGCGTTGTAAAACTCGCGTTGTAAAAGCATGAGATGTAAAAGCATGCGTTGTAATGTCATACATCCTAATCTTGTTAATGAAATTAACTGCATAGCCGCAGGATGTTAGCTAGTACAATGTATTATTGGCTGATGTAAATTCACCCTCACTAGGGAAAGTTGCAGTGATTACGGCAGAAGACATAGATAATCATCTTTCAGCGAACAAAACTTCTTTGTCCAAGGCAATCACCGTCTCTGCATACCGACCCTAGGCTTCACCTAAACTCATTTTGTACTGGGCTTAGGAAACCCTCCTCTTGTGTCCAGGTCTCAAGGCGGTCCAGCAGGCTTCTTCCCATCACCTTGACCGTAGAGTCAATGAGTGATATTAGATGGTAGAAACAAGGGACTCCTCTATTTCCCCTTTTTAAAGACAGGGGCAATGATGGAGTTAGACCACTACCTAGGTGGGCCACAAATCATGGCACAATTTAGGACATTAACTAAAAGTGGCGTCCATTGGTTCATATTCTTTTTGAAGAGGTCAATAGGGACCCCATCTGGTCCCAAGGCGTTATTGCTAGGGCACCCCCTGACTGCCAAAATAACCTCCTCCAAGTAGAACTGCAGTTGTTCATTGTCACCCGAATTGTAGAGATCCACTACGATATGATCTGAGAGTTTGGGTGCGAACGCCTTTGTGAAGTGTGCCACCCATGAGGAAGGCTGAATGGAATCTGAATGTCAATTGGAGGTCACTCATTTTCTTGTATCACACAACCCAGATTGGGTTTTTCTCACAGTATCATGGACTAATGAATCATCTGGCTCAGATCTGGTTGACTCTATCCCGCCCGACGTTCTATCCTTAAACAGATTGCGTGGGCAGGTCAGGAGGGCGATGTGGCAGTGGTTTTTAAATCTTATTATCAGAGCCATATTGAACTACTAAGTGCTTGCTCCTGTGAAGTCTTTCATTTTAAGCTTAAACATTCTGATACAAGTTAATATGCAGGGATGCTGGCTCATAGGCCACCTGGTCCTCGAACTTCCTTCTAAATGTGATTTTGGATCTTATAGAACCCTACATGATAAAGAGCTGGGTGACCAAACTGGGTGATTTTAATTTTCTCTTCAAAGAGATCACTAATAAAGACATAATGGCATTAAAGGAGACCCTGTGTGGTATGGTGCTGACTCAGTTGGTTACGGCACCTACCCATGAGGTAGGACATACCTTACATGGAATATTTATGAACAATCCTCATAAAATATTTCAGTCTGTGTTCCCTCTCAGTTGGTCAGACCATGGAGCTGTATCATCTAATACCAAGGTGAGAAGAAGAAACTGGAAGGGGGTATCTATACTGTTAGATCTGGGGGTCTGTAGTTGGCAATGGTATTCACCTTTGTCCAAATAGCGACCCTTACTTCTAAATCAGGATAAGGGGATTACACTCCTTAATAACCCCTATTCACCCCCTTGGTAGCTTGGCACAAGCAGACAGGCTTATCTCAGAGGCATTGTGTTAAGCATATGTGAATATACACAATAATACAGTGGAAACACTACAAATGGACACAACACAGATTTTATAAAAATAAGTATTCTTTATATAGACTTAACACAAGACCACAAACGATAAAAATCCACAATACTACACTTAAGATTGCTTTAAAGATGATCAAAGTTACTTAGTTCAAGTTGTTGATAAATGCGAAAAACTTCTCAATAAAGTACCTGGATACGTAACGTAAAGTAAACAAAAGGCTTGCAAAAGGGGAGCTGCGTCGGTTCTGAGATCCGGGGGAGATGATGCGTTGTGCCTCAATGCTTGCGCAGAGTAGGGGATGTGTCGTAACCCTTACCGGTGCAGAGGTGATGCGTAGATTCTCGGCCTGCGGGCCCGTTGCGGTGCGCAAGATGGCGCCTTGATGTGATGCGATGATCCGGTTGCGATGGGAGAAGATGGTGCCTTGATGCGGCGATGTGATGACGATGCATAGACGCCCTGGCAGCCATGCGACAACTCTGTACTGTGGAGCCGCAACAGGCCCTGCGATGCGCTTCTCCGGTGATGCGATGGTGACTCTCTCAATGGCGTTACGCTTCTCCGGTGATGCGACAGCAGGCAGCTTCGATGAACACACGCTTCCAGGGAAATACGGCGAAGGCTCGCTTCTCCGTCGATGCAACGATTTCAGCTGCGGCAGCGACACGCTTCCTCTCGATGCGTCACGCTTCCAGCTCCCAGCGACACGCAAATGTCTGAAGATAAATAATTGCCAGCAAGGAAAAACAGAGGGGAGCTGGAGATGAAGTATTTTGTCCCTGAGACTTCAGCAGGAGGCAAGCACAGATCAAGCCCTTGGAGAATATTCTGATGATGAAAATCCTTAAAAAGTTCCTTCTCCTTTCCTTGGCAATGAAGCAACCACTGCAGGCCAACCTAGCCAACAGTACACTGGCAGAGGGACAGTCAAACTCCTGCAGCTTTCTTGGTTCTTCTCCTTGGGAAAAGGTTTCTTGTTCCAGAAGTGATTAAACTTCTTAGGATCAGGGTCACAATATTTATACCCTAAAATCCTTTGTTTTCTGAAGGCAGAGAGGCCTCTGCCTAGTCCAAACCAGTTCCTGAGCACTTTGCTTACATGACTCTCTCCTTCCTTTCACTGTGCTGGTCAGAGACATCGGGCAAGCCAAAGGAGGTGGAGCCAGCGCAGGGGAGGGAAGGCACAGCTCTGGAGCACTTTGTTGACAAGATTCCTTCTCTCCTTTCACAGTGCAGGGCAGAGACATCGGACAAGCCACAGGAGGTGGAGCCAGCATTGTAGAGGGAAGGCCCAGACCTTTTCAGGTCCCAGGTGCAACTCCTCCCTCCCATCTAGATGCATATCTCTCTATTCACCACTGGGCTGCCCCAGCCTGTCCCCGGGAATCCACCAGCCCTGCAACTCACAAACCCAGACAAGGAATACACAACCTGGCAGAGGCAGGCCTGGACATTTAGGCAAGAAAATACCTACTTTCTAAAAGTGGTATTTTCAAACAAAGAATATTAAAACCAACTTTACTATAAGATGTATTTTATTATCCTAGTTCAGGCATACTAAATTCGAATTTCTACCATGTTCCCTGAGTCAGTTAGGATTATAAGAATGTAATCATCTAACTGCCCATTCTAGCCTTTGGACAACAGGTACCCTTCAATAGTGAAAAACGAAAATGGCTGTAGTTCACTATTAGAACATGCTACACACACCAGAGCATGCCCTACCTTATACTTACAATGCACTAAGGGTGGGCGTAGTGTGCGTAGTGGGGCTACGCGAAGCTACGCAAAGTGGGCAAGAAACTACGCCCACCTGCGCACTTCACGTAGCCCCACTATGCGCCGCATGCCCCCCTCCCCTACATACCTAAATTACTTACATAGGCTTATAAAAGTATATAAAAATGACTTACCTTGTCTGTAGCGTCCCGGGGCTCCCTCTCCTAATCGCGCCGCCGTCTTGGATACTAATGCGAATGCACGACTGCCCGCACATGCGCATTTCTCACGAGAAATGCGCATGAGCGGGCGGTCGCGCATGCGCATTAGTATCCAAGACGGTGGCGGATGAGGAGAGGGAGCCCCGGGACGCTGCGGACAAGGTAAGTGATTTTTATATACTTTTATAAGCCTATGTAAGTAATAAGGTATGTAGGGGAGGGCGGGAGGGAGGCGGCTGACGGGAAACTTCGCTACGCCCACGGGGTGGGCGTAGTGTTGCCTGCTACGCCTACTTCACAAAGGGCGAAGTAGGCAACACTACACCCACTCCGTGGGCGTAGTGAAGTACTTCGCCCAGGGTTACAATGCACCCTGCCCAAGTGGGTGCACTTGCCAAGTCGAAATGGCAGTACTAGACTGCACACAGGCCTTGCCATTGCAATGGCAGGCCTGAGACACACTTTACAAGCTGCTTCTGTGGGTGGCACAACCAGTGCTGCAAGCCAACCAGCAGCATTTGATTTACAAGCCCTACAAGCCCTGGGCACACATGGTGCACTGTACTAGGGGCTGACAGGTAAATCAAATAACCCAATCATGGAATCACCAATTAGTACATCAATTTAACATAGGGAGCACTTGCACTGTGGCACTGAATAGCAGTGGCACCGTCCCCAAAACATATAACCAGCAAAAACATATCAAAACAAAGGAGGCAATCCGTCAACACTGGAAGGGAGACTCACGCCAATGATGCCAGGTCTAACATGTACTGCAGAAGCCCTGACCAGTGCTTTAGATAATCTGCCCTTGGAGATACATGAGAATCCTGATAAGGGGGCAGCAGCCTTTGCGACTTGGCTGGGTATGACTGCGCATACAGTAACCCCCATTCAAGAGTTGAAGCTAAGGCGTAATTCTCCTACAGCACCTTCGTTTAATGAGAGGCTGTGAGCTCTTAGACAGGCTTGCCGCTGTGATTCTCAAATGAGTAGGAAGTCCTATGAGGAGCAAGATAGAGTTGCTCATAGTGGTAGGCTCATGGAATATAGAAAATCTCTTAAAGAGGAGAAATCAGCATACTGTACCAATAAAATCGATTCAGCTAAATCCTCTAAAGAGCTCTTCTAGGTGGAGCAACATCTCTTCTCCCCCGCAGTGGTCAGAGAGAAGCAAGGATCACACAAATTCTGTAATCAGTTGGCTGCTTTTTTTAGCATTAAATTGCTAATATCTACAATGAACTTGCATTATAAAAAAGAGGAAACAGCATGCTGCGATCTAGTAGTGAATAGAGGTATTTCTGTACCAGCCTCTGTCTATTGATCAAGAGACTAACCTGCTCACTGTATTTCTACCAATTTTCCTTGAAATGGGGGAACAGCATCCTGTTAACACTAAATCAAGTTTGCCTTTGGGGGTATGGGGACATGCAATGCTGCATATGGTATCTGGTACGGTGGCACACCCTCTTTCATCTGTAGTGAATAAGGCGTTTTCCTCCGCTTTCTATCTATGGCAATGAAAGGAGGTGGTGATCAGGCCTCTTCTAAAAAACCTAGAGGCATATTATCAAGAACGGGCATTACATTATCGCTGCTTTTATCGGCAGGAAACTGCAGATAAAGCGGCGATAATGTGCTTGATAATATGCTCTATGAATTCCAATCAAAGCCCATGTTAGATGTGAAGACACTGCAGTTAATTTCTCACATTGCATGTCTGCGGTAGCAGAATGAATGGGAAGAAATTTCCTCAAACTCAATGGTAGGAAAAACGAGGTGCTGCTATTTGGAATTCATTCTTTGATATGGAATGATGCCTGGAGGTCAGTCTCCCTTGGCACTCTGCCAATTCCAGCAAATAACGCTAACAATCTTGAAGTGTTTCTAGATACTGAGCTTTCTCTTAATTGACAAGACAATTGCACAGTCGCTACATGCTGCTGGCTTATAAAGAGGCTGAAAAATATATTTTCCTGCATTCCCATGTTTCTCTAGCATTGGTTATGTCCAGAATGGATTATTGCAAAGTCCTCTATCTGGTTTCTACCATCAGTACTCAGGCTAAACTGTAGGCAGCACAGAACGCTCTAGCTAAGGCTGTTCTTGATATCCAAGTGTCAATCTGCTGCTTCAGGGCTGAGTGAGCTTCACTGGCTCCCTGTCAGACACAAATCAAATTTAAAGCTGTATGGTACATAAGGCGCTCTATAAAGTATGCATTGCTGGGATAAGGGAGATGTTCAATTAGTACACTCCAACAAGAGTCCTGCGATTTGCCCATCTCAATCCAGCCACCGTGTCCTGAGTCCTTAAGATGAGATGGAGGACAGAGTTTTCTCAGTTGTTGAGGCCAGACTCTAAAACTCACTCATGCAGTTCCTGATTTCAGTCAAAGGGCATTTGTCTTTTAGAAAGGCATTAAAACCTGGCTATACACTGTAGAGGATGTTTCTCTTCCTGGTATCTTATCTGTTGATTGACTACTGGATTTGGTGGGCTGAGGTGCTGTAACTATAGCTCCTTGACGCCGATGGGCATTTATTGATCTGGATGAATTTAAAAGTAAATCAAATATCAGTTTTGGTGTTGTGTTCACCTGGGAAGTAGGTTCAGTTTGCCTCTTTCCAAAACAAAGAAGCGTCAAGAGTAACATCCCTTGGGCCTTTTGCATAATCACATGGGATGAGTTGGGGCTGTCAACAATTCCGAAGCATGCTGACAGATACCCGCATATGCCTCCAGAGTGATGGTTGGGTTGTTTTAGACCTGGCACCATTGGCGTGGGTCTCCCTTCCATTCGTGCTGTTGCCTCATGTATTTTTGCTGGTGTTGTATGCTTTGGGCACTGTGCCACTGCTATCCAGTGCCACAGTGCAAGTGCTCCCTATTGTAAATTGATGTACTAATCAGTGATTAAGCATGGGCGGATTTTGCGGATCCACGATTCACGAATTTGCGGATTCACGGATCCGCAAAATCCGCGGATTTAGCGGATCTGCGGATTTGGGGGCGGGGCTTCCTCGAGTGTGTGGGCGGGGCCAAACGGACGGGGCTTCCATGCGAGCGCACATGCCTCTTGTGTGTATTAAAGGTCAGAGATCGATCAGAGCAGCAGATTAAGAGACAGAAGCCCCCTGGTCACAGGAACAGCACGGGGGTTGCGCTCGTGAAAGTCAAAGATGCAAATGCATCTGGCCAGCATCACAGCGGATTTTCGATGGTATATTTGTGAAGAAGGCACATCTGCCCAGCCTCCCAACGCTCACAATTTTTTTTGGGCTGATGAATGAGTCACTGCATTTGCACTTCAACTAGTTCCAGCGACCAAGTGTGTGTTACTATGCAATCGCGCCGAAGTGCGCAGGGGTCCCTGGAGTGAAATGGCCATCATAGTGGGTAAATGGCGGGAAGACGGCGCACACCTCGAGTGTGTGGGCGGGGCCAAACGGACGGGGGCGCTCACGATTATTTTTGGGCTGATGAACGAGTCACTGAATTTAAGCTTCAACTAGGGCACATGCGTTATTGATATCTGCAAGTGTTTCCTGTTGAGGTTTTTTTTTTGTGCCAGGACCGTCGTGCCAGAATGAACCCTGCCCTTCATATTTATTCAAGAAGAAGACACCATGTAAATAATTTACGATGGCGCCGGCAAGCTGCCAGCGCCATCCTGCAAAAGTTACTTAATTAGCTTCAACAGGAAGCTCCAACTGATAAAATAAAGCAGGCGCTCGAGCCCCTGCTTTATCTTATCTGTTAGAGCTTCCTGTCGAAGCTAATTAAGTAACCATTTGAGGATGGCGCTGGCAGCTTGCCGGCGCCATCGTAAATTATTTACATGGGGCTTGAACTTTTGACCGCAAAATCCGCTCCGATCGCGGATTGCGGATTCTCGGTAAATTCGCGAGAGATCGCGGATTTACCGAAAATCCGAAAAATCCGCGATCGGAGCGGATTTTGCGCTCATGCTTATCAGTGATACATGTTTGGCTATTTGGTTTACTTGTCAGACCCTAGTCTGGTGCACTGAGTGTGCCAGGGCGTGTAATCCAAATACTGCTAGTGGGCCTGCAGCACTGGTTGTGCCACCCGCAGAAGCAGCCTTGCAAGATAAGTCTAAGTTCTGCCATTGTGTGCAGTCTGGTACTGTCATGCTGACTGGGCAAGTGCAACCACTTGCCAGTCCCTAAACCTTCCCTTTTCTTCATATCAGTCACCCCTATGGTAGGCCCAAGGGCAGGGTGCATTGTAAGTATAAGGTAGGACAAGCCCTGATGTGCGTGGCATGTCCTAATAGTGAATTACAGCCATTTTCGTTTTTCACTATGGCAAGGCTCCCTGTTCTCCATAGGCCAGAATGGGCTGTTAGAATTATTACATTTTATAACCCTAACAGAATCAGAGAACATGGTAGAAATTTGAGTTTAGTATGCCTGAACTCAGAATAATAAAATACATCTTTTAGTAAAGTTGATTTTAACAGTCTGTGTTTGCAAATACCACTTTTATAAAGTAAGTATTTGCTTGCCTAACCTTTCAAGCCTGCCTCTGCTAGGTTGTGTATTCCTCGTCCGGAGTTTGAGTGACAGGGCTGGGGGATTCCAGGAGACAGGGTGGGTCCGCCCAGTGGTGAATAGAGAGATATGCATCTAGATGGGAGGGAGGAGTTGCACCTGGGACCTGAATAGGACAGTGCCTGCCTCCCACAGTGCTGGCTCCACCCCCTGTGGTGTGTCCGATGTCTCTGCCTGCACAATGAAAGAAGAGAAGGAATCATGTCAACAAAGAGCTCCAGGGCTGTGCTTGCCTTCCACAATGCTGGCTCCACCACATGTGGGTCGTCTGATGTTTCTGCCCTGCACTGTGAAAGGAAAGGAGAAGTCTGGTAAACAAAGTGCTCAGGAACTGGTTTGGACTAGGCACAGGCCCCTCTCCCCTCAGAGAACAAAGGATTTTGCTCTTTTGGGCCTTCTTAGAAACTGCGTGTCGAAAGAAGCTGGAAGCACGACTCAACGAGAAGAAACGTTTGGCCGTCGCTGTGCCTGCTTTCGCAACTCTGAAGGAGGGTGTCGCTGCTGGAACTGTCGCACTGCACTGCATCAGGAGAAGAATCTCGCAACGAGGTTGGGGCGTGTTGCCGTCGCTTTGCTTGCCGTCGCAACTCCGAAGCAGGAGGGTGGTGTCGCTGCGGGAACTGTTGCATTGCACCGCATCGACCAAGAGCACCTCGCATCCCCGAGGAGTGCGCCGCCGTCGGAGCTGCTGCCGTCGCATCTTGGATGTCGCCGCCGTAGTTGTCGCATCGAGCGGAAGCTTCACGCATCGTGGAGAAAAGCGTCTCCACTGGAGCTGTTGCCGTCTCATCGTAAGGGTGTCGCCGCTGCAGTCCACGCATCAAACCGAGAACTTCTCGCATCCCCGAGAAGCGTGCCGCATCTGGAAGATCTTCACGTCTTTATTTCTTTGCACCTGACTTTGTCGCATTTCCAATCACTGTGACATTGCTTGTTGTGGAAGAGCAACTAACTTAAGGTACATTGACGCAGAGTGTCGCATCTAAGAACTGAACTGAACTAAGCTTAAATCTACCATCTTAAAGTAATCATAGTGTGTATTTTTGTCGTTTATGGTTAAGTGGTAACTCTATATAAAGTTTACTTATTTTTTATATAAAACCTGTAGTGTTGTCACTGGGTTACTGTATGTGGTCACAACTGCTTAACTTACAACGCCTCTGAAATAAGCCTTGACTGCTCGCGCCACGCAGCCTAGAGGGTGAGCAGGGGTTATTTTAGAAGTGTAATCCCCTTGTCGTGACTAGAGGAGAGGGTCCCTATTCGTCACAAGTACCTACCTGTGCCATCTAGAGACCCCCAAATCTAACAGGTTAGTATCCTGTGAAGACAAGCCATGAAGTGCTTTATATTGCAATAAACTAGGCAACCTACTATTACCCCTTTACCATTTCCCGATTACAATTACCCCTGTGTCCATTTCTGCCCACTTGCTTCAAAAACCCTTGGTTTTTGTATAGTTTGAAGGATGTTTAATGAATGTGTACGACTAAGGGATTATGGTCACTTATGCCACTGTGGAGAATGGAAAAATAGAATACCTTCAACCCAAGGTCTTCTGGCACAGAGTTGAAGATAGAATTCTGTCCACAGACTGGTTCCTCTGTCAGGTCAACAGAAAGTTTAAGACACTGTTTCAACGTCATTTTATTTATCACTTCACCACACAGTTTATGGTCAAAGTGAAAGTGGTCAGTAGTGTCTTTAACCCTCAGGCCACATACAATGTTACTGGAAATCGGGCAAAGGCGGCGATTGAAGTCGCTACCCCATAACACAGAATAGTCAAGTCAAGTCAAGTCAGAGGATTTATATAGTGCACTACATACCCAGAGGGTCTCAAGGCGCTTGGGGAAGGGTGGGGGAATTATTTGTCGAAAATCCAAGTTTTAAGCTGTTTTCTGAAGGATAGGTGGTTTTGAGTGAGGCGGAGGTGAATGGGAAGGGAGTTCCATGTTTTAGCTGCTAGGTAGGAGAAGGATCTTCCCCCCATGGTGGATTTGTTGATGCGAGGAATATCAGCGAGGGCTTGGTTGGAAGAACGTAGCTGGCGGGATGGGGAGTAGAAGGATAGACGCGTGTTGAGGCATTCTGGTCCAAGTTCGTAAAGTGCTTTGTGTGCGTGGGTGAGGAGGCGGAACGTTATCCTCTTATTGATAGGGAGCCAGTGGAGGTCTTTTAGGTGACCGGAAATGTGGTCTTTACGCGGTATGTCTAGTATGAGTCTGGCTGATGCGTTTTGGATGCGTTGGAGTTTTTTCTGAAGTTTCGCGGTGGTACCGGCGTATAGGGTGTTTCCGTAGTCCAGGCGGCTTGTAACCAGTGCGTGAGTGACCGTCTTTCTGGTTTCGGTGGGGATCCAGCAAAATGTTTTTTTGAGCATGCTGAGGATGTTGAAGCAGGATGATGAAACTGCGTTGACTTGTCTGGTCATCGAAAGTGAGGAGTCCAGGATGACGCCCAGGTTCCGTGCGTGGTCAGTTGGGATGGGTGCTTTTCCTAGGGCAGCTGGACACCAAGAGTCGTCCCAGGTGGAGGGAGAATTACCTAAGATGAGGACTTCTGTTTTTTCTGAGTTCAGTTTGAGACGGCTGAGCTTCATCCATTCGGCTACTTCTTCCATTCCTTTATGTAGGTTGGTTTTGGCGGTGTTTGGGTCTTTGGTGAGGGAGAGGATTAGTTGAGTGTCATCAGCGTAGGAGATGATGTTGAGGTTGTGTTGGCGTGCGATGGCCGCGAGGGGGCTCATGTATACGTTGAAGAGGGTGGGGCTGAGTGAAGATCCTTGTGGTACGCCACAGATGACTTCGGTGGCCTCTGACTTGAACGGTGGGAGGCGGACTCTCTGTGTTCTTCCGGCAAGGAATGAGGTGATCCAATCCAGTGCTTTTCCTTGGATTCCGATGTCATTGAGGCGTTGTAGAAGGGTGCTGTGGCAGACTGTGTCGAAGGCTGCGGAGAGGTCAAGGAGGATGAGGGCGACTGTGTCTCCGTTGTCCAGTAGTGTTCGAATGTCGTCTGATGCTGCGATGAGGGCGGTTTCAGTGCTGTGTTTGGCTCGGAAGCCGGACTGTGAAGAGTCGAGGGAGTTGTTGGTTTCGAGGAAGGTGGAGAGCTGGTTGTTGACTGCTTTCTCGATGACTTTGGCCGGGAATGGTAGGAGCGAAATGGGGCAGTAGTTTTTGAGTTCGGTGGGATCAGCTGTGGGTTTTTTCAGGAGGGCGCTGAGTTCGGCGTGTTTCCAGCTTTCCGGGAAGGTGGCGGATTTGAAGGAGCAGTTGATGACGTCCCGGAGATAGGGTGCTATGATGGAGTCTGCTTTGTTGAAGATGTGGTGAGGACATGGGTCTGTGGGGAATCCTGAGTGGATGGAGTTCATCAGGCGAATGGTTTCCTCGGTGGAGATTGGGTTCCAGTCATTAAGGATGTTCAGGGGGGGGGTGAGGGTACGGCAGAGTGTTGTGTGGCTTGGTCTCCGGGTTGGTTGTTGAAGCTGTTGTGGATGTCGGCCATTTTGTCGTGGAAGAACGAAGCTAGGGAGTCACAGAGGGTTTGAGAGGGAGTGATGTCGTTGGAGTTGGCAGTGGGGTTGGTAAATTCTTTGACTATGTTGAATAGTTCCTTGCTGTTGTGAGCGTTGTTGTCTAGTCGGTCTTTGAATGCGGCTTTCTTGGCAGTCCGGATCAGTTGGTGGTGTATGCGGGTGGCGTTTTTGAAGGCGTTCCTGGTACTGGTGTTTGGGTCTTTTTTCCAGGCTTTCTCAAGGGAGCGGCAGAGTTTCTTTGATTTCTTAAGATCATCGTTGAACCAGGGGACGTTTTTGCTGCCTAGTTTAATTTGTCATTTTTTCAAAGGTGCTAGAGTGTCTGCGCTGTTGGTTAGCCATTGAGTGAGTTTAATGGCGGCTTGGTTGGCGTTCGATGAGAGGGCAGGGGGGTTTTGAAGAAGTGCTGAGGAGATCTGGTTGATGGGGATTTTGTTCCAGTTTCTTCGCAGAGAAGGTTGAGGATGACTATGGGTTGTGGTCTTTTTGTAGACAAAGTGGACGCAGCTGTGGTCTGTCAAATGGAGAACTGAAGTGTGACTGAAGGAGATGTGTTTGCTAGAGGTGAAGATAGGGTCGAGTGTGTGTCCTGCGTTGTGGGTGGGGGTGTTTACAAGTTGTTTGAGTCCGAGGTTGGCGAGATTGTCCAGAAGGGTGATGGAGTTGTTGTCGTTGTTCTTTTCTAGGTGGAAATTGAGGTCTCCCAGTAGAATGTAGTCCTCGGAGGGGAGGGCGTGAGGGGTGATGAAGTCAGTGATGTCTTCACTGAATTGTGTGCGGGGTCCTGGTGGCCTGTATAGGAGGGTTCCTCTGAGTGTGGTCTTGGGGTCGGTGTGGATCTGGAAGTGAAGGTGTTCGGCACTAGCGAGGTTGTCATCTGAGCTGGTTGAGATGCGGATGGTGTTCCTATGGACTATGGCGATGCCTCCTCCTTTTTGGATTGTGCGGTCTTTTCGGATTATCTTGTAGCCGTCCGGGATGGTTATGGTGATGTCCGGAGCTGAGGAGGCGTTCATCCAGGTTTCTGTCAGGAAGGCGACGTCTGGAGAGATGGTGTCTAGTAGATTCCAAAGGTCGATGGCGTGTCTGTGGACCGAACGGGTGTTGAGCAGGAAGCATTTTAGGTGGTTGGTGTCGGATCTCTGTTTGGTGGTAGTGGGTGTGGCGTGGGCCTTGGTGGTGTCATACTTGCAGGAGTTGCATGCGAAGGGTCCATGGGTGTGTCCAGGTGCGGCTTGGGCGCAGGTGGGGAGTCGCCCGGGGTTTAGTGCTAGGAGGGTGGTGGAGTCGTAAGTAATGCGGGAGGGGTGGGTGGTGCGAGGAACAGGGGGTCTGGCGCTGGGCGCGGTCTTGGCGCGGACGGGCGTAGACGGGCTTACCTTTGGAGCACCTTCGGCGCGGCCACAGCGCGTGGGCGCTGCGCGTTGGGACATCTGCCTTAAATGGATAGTGGTGGGGGCGGAGCGTGGGAGGGTCAGCTGGGAGGCGGGCTCCAGGTGGAGGGAGGGTCTAGGAGCACACACAAAATGGCAGCAACAACAACAATAAATGCAGCGATGCCGTGCGAGGTTGCGGCCCAAACCTGATTAAAATGGAGCGCTATGGGGATGAATGTAGGCAGTGGTGGCAGGAAGCGCTGTGTAGCAGAGAAGGTGCTACAATTAGGAATGCACCCAGCGGCAGTGAAATTGTTAGGGGAGATGCCCAACAGTACGAGGAAGTTATGAACAGCGGAAAGTACCTCTTTAAACACGTGGTAAAGTTAAAACAAACACAAAGCCCAGCAGTGCGGTGCGCGATGACAAGAATGCACTTTACAATGCGAGTAATCCAATTTAAATAAACAATGCCCAGCAAAGCGGTGCGCGGTGACCAGAATGCAATACTCGATGCGCTTGCTCCAAATTAAATAAACAATGCCCAGCAAAGCGGTGCGCGAATACCAGAATGCAATACTAAATGCTCGTAGACCTAATGTAAGCAAAAGATCGAAAAGCACAATGCCCAGCAGTGCGGAGAATGTTACAATACCAATCGCCAATGGAGGAGGGAGGTGGGGGGGGAGCGGCCGCTTCTGTCGAGGACAGGACGAGAATAGCCTCTACGGGTCCTGCTTATGACATCACCGAAGGCAGAGTCAAGAGAGTCCACTTATTATGAATTCCTTCAATTAAAAAATAGTCTTGATACAAATTGAGGGAAAGGAGAGACAGATTATCTCAGAGTGAGGGGATTCTAAATATAATTCAACCATTGTGCATGGTAATATGACACTGAGTAAGGTCAAAAGACCGCCAGTGGTATGACCATGTGTGGATGGCAGGGCCTGCAATATCAGCAGTGTTAAAAGAAAGGAATTTCATATTCTGTACAGTTGAAACAGGGACTGTAGGGATAGTAACTGGCACAGGTACAGGATGGAGGAGTTGCCTAGCTTCATTAAACGGAGTGGGGTTCACAGGTTTTGGGCCATTGTTGAGAGTAATAGGTGTCAGATTGAGACTGGGGGCAAAAGTGTTGAGGTCATACTTGGCAGCCACAGTGTCCTCAGACCTCAGGCTTAGTCCCTGCTGGCAGACATTTAATATCCACTGACGCAGTGGAACTGTGATCAAGAGCTTTTAGTGCGGGACCACGAGTGTCACATTTAGCACCACCCAGGCCTGTGGGCGTCCTTTTAATGCCAAAGACCCGGGAATCCATCTCAAATGAATGAATGTACAACAGACCAGGTTTGATTTCAAATGCACATTCTTGTATTCCCAGTCAGTCTACGTCCGTTAAGACTGAGAAGCGATTACGCGTTGGCGTGGTAAAGGAAGATCTGAGGCCTAGAGGATGGAAGTCGAGGGGGTAAAATGGGATGGTCACTCGTGGGTGAGGAGACAAAATAAAGTCTATAAAAGGAGCCCAGGGGGTCCGATTTTAAACTTATATTGAACTGTAAGAAATATTCAGCAGTTAAAAGCTCTGATTGAAATTATCACACACTTCGAGCTTCACAGCAGTCAGTCCCTGCGACCAGGTCTCTTGCACGTGTCCATCCCATGGGGGGCGTGAGATGACAGCTCTGAGAATTCATATTGACAGCAGAGTGATGGTCCCAGATCCTTCATCACACAACATGCTGCTTCTTTTTGGAGGCTGCCTTCCTAGCCAGGTCCTTGGCTTTCTCTTTTGTTGTCGGCTCTGTCTCTCTAGCTTTGCCAGTTATTTCTTTTGCTGTTTCCACCATGGTTTTTGATGGTGATTCCACTTGCATTTTTGCCAACATGTAATTATATCCTTTCATATTCCTGCTCTTGAATCGTGCACGACCGAATTCCTGAATGGCCCGGCTTAAACCAATCATTGCACCATTCTGTATGCTGTAGTGGGTGGATGGAAAATGGGGAGGACGCAACAGCAAACCAGTGGTTGAAGAAAGGTGTCTGAAAGCCCCATTAAGTAAGTTAAATATATATATTATTTTAGTAAAATCAAAAGGTCTTAAATTAACGCCAGATATAAAAGTCACAACACGGTAACACAGCAACAAATGAAACTCTAATTTGAAATTGAACTCCTGCTTAAGTTTTCATTCGGAGATCTTCCAAACTATTCAGTTGATAAAAGAAGTCTAGATGAGGCAAGCCTAAGGGCCTTATTTATAATTTGGGTAACGGGTACTCCTTAACGAAAGTGACAGATAGCCAGTATCACAAGTACAAATCCCATCTGACTTATTACAAATGCATAGCTTGTATACCTTATTGCAAGTCCATTACATGCACTTGTAGTAAGTCAGAGGAGATATCCGTCAATTTGTGACACTGTGCCTTTCCACCAAACTTTAAATCAGCCCCTAAGACCCTCACCTCTTGTCGCTTGCCCCTTTCCACCAAACTTTATATCAGGCCCTAAGATCCTCACCACGTGTCTCTCGTACTTTTTCACCAAACTTTAAATCAGACCCTTAGACACTCACCACGTGTCACTTGCACCTTTCCACCAACTTTATATCAGCCCTATGATCCTCAACACGTGTCACTTGCACCTTTCCACCAAACTTTATATCAGGCCCTATGATCCTCACCACGTGTCACTTGCACCTTTCCACCAAACTTTATATCAAGCCCTAATATCCTCACCACGTGTCTCTCGTACTTTTTCACCAAACTTTAAATCAGACCCTTAGACCCTCACCACGTGTCACTTGCACCTTTCCACCAACTTTATATCAGGCCCTATGATCCTCACCACGTGTCACTTGCACCTTTCCACCAAACTTTAAATCAGGCCCTAAAACCCTCACCACGTGTCGCCCGGTAACATGGCTTCTGATGCAGCACTGAGTATAACCAATATTTATATATTTGAATTACATTTTAATCTCTTATCTATACGAGCAGGAGAAATGCCATTTTTGGTTTGACGCACAAAATGACTGAAGTTCAGGTGACCCGGCCGTCTACTTGTAGGTATGTAATTGCTAATTCCAATTATAAAATCACCCCCGCATGGAAGAATGCGAACGTGAGATCAAGCTCATTAGGACCTTTATTATAACGCCATTCAGACAGGAAGCATTTTAATGAATTAGACCTCAGTAGGAGTTCACTGATTATATTTCTGGTGGCTACTTGTTCTGCTCTCTACCCGGAAAATATGCGCTGTTTATTTGTGAATGCCAGCGAAAGGGTGAATTGGCCATTTTATTTTCTCCATTAACATTAAAGTGAGGCTCCAGTGGTCAAAGTCCATTTGTGAAATTAGACCTCTGGGTTGCTTATGTGCGGCTTCTTTATGTCTTCCATTTCATGCTCAGTTTACTGGTTAAAATCTCCTTTTTACACACTCAGTTACTCCACATTAAAAATGAAATTCAGAAATGAAGGCTTCTCTCCTGGGACTTGACATCAGACAGCATCCCTGTCATCCTCATTTCTGACGAAGATAACTCGGAAAAGAATTCTTCAGAGCTTTACATTCCATTGAAACAGTGTCAACGGGAGGCTTCTTTAAGCCTGACCAAAGTTTATCCTTTCAACAAAAAGGAACAAAGTGCGTTTTTGTCATGAGAGAAGCTATGTTTATTCTCCTCGCTCTGTTTAGCAGTTAAGACAAGCCAAGTTTTAATGAACAGAAACACACCGCAGACCTCCAGCCCAGACACTTAAAAGAAGGGGTGACTCAGATCGGCAGAACTGCTACCTAAATCTCTTGAAGAAACTCTACAAGTTGTTTGCAAGGAATGAATCAGAAACTGTCAGAAATCCGGCACATGTTTTGAGTGTAAATAAGAAAATGTGCATTTTCTACAACACGAACTATGGCGAATGTTGTGTACATTGCATACCTTTACTAATGGATTCCAGTAGTTTTGCACGTTTGAGTCACAACCATAACTCATTCTTTTGGTGTGTTTTTCAAAATTTTATGTTTTAATACTAAGCCATGGGGTTTATTTATGAGAGTCCTGCTTCACTTTTACACCACCTATAGTGGTACATGCGTGACGCAGGGTTCTCATAAAGATTTATGAAGCCACACAAAGCCAGCCTGCCTGGCTTAGAGTGGCCTCATAAATCATGAATACGGCAGGGAGCGCAAATCACTGCGCCATCTAGCTCTGCGCTTGAGAGGCGTTCCAAGGGTGTTGCAGTGATTTTTTCCACTCAACACCCATGGAATTTGACGTGGCTCCAGATTTACAAAGTAGTGTAAATCTGGGGAAGCGACAAATCCATATGCCTCCCGAGGTGAGGTGTAAAGAGGAGAAATATGTTAATTTCTCCTAGTTTTGTCCTCTTTGTAAGTGTGCAGCATTCTGAAGCATACATAGGAAGAGGAAAATGCCTCATAGGATAGTTTTTGTCCAAGAAGGTGTCCATTCCTGCACAAAAACAATCCTGCCTGATACATAGGCACCCTTTTCCATGGTGCAAGGGTGCCTATATTGGAGCCAGGTTTCAAAATGGCACCACACAGGCAGAAAGGACAGGAATGCAACATATTGCTTAAATATGGTGCATTCCTGACCTTTCACTTTGGTGTGGGCAGCACAGCACGGTGCCCTGCTAGTCTGCCCAATGCTAAAATGCCATAAATGAGGCCCTTAGTTTCCAGCAGAGACTTCAGCCCTCCCAAGCAGGGGTTGGCCAGTGGCCTTATGTGAGGCAAGCATTCCACCAAACCATTTGCGGGTGTTCAACTCCACAGTGCAAAGCCTTTGGCCGTGCAATGTGGTGGTTAGATACATGCCCTGTGCCCCACCTGCCTTTCCGCAGCCAACCCTCCGCTACATATAGGGGTATTCCACAACACGGGTTCTTTGGCCAGACCCTGATTTGTCTTTTGTTTTTTAATTCAGGGATACTGGTTTGGTACCACAAATCCAGGGCAAGCCTAGTGCTAAGGTAGTGAGATCCCAGGGTAAGATGCTCTGACACATACCTCTACTGATGGATTTGCTGTTCTGAACCCATAACTGCAAACCTCCAAACGGTGATGCTCAACAGGAAATTGGTTACTAAGAGATACAAACACATGCGCAACATAGATAATATGTAGAGTAGTGCTGTATTTCAGCAGTCATCAACGCTTTCCCAAATAGAACCAGTTGCCCATCAATAAATACATTTTGTTGCCCACTTCAGGATCCCTTATTGAAGAGCAACCTACAAATACTTGCTTAGTGAACAAAGCACTTTGCTGTTTGGGTTCTTTACAATCAACTGTCAGCCCTTCTAGAAGGGAATGCTAATCAATAAATGGTCTTCATAGGAGTTCCATCTGATATGTGTCGAACACTATAATTACTCACTGTTGCTAGATTGCCACTATGATCAAAGTCTCAGCAACGATACGAATCCTCTGTAGATGTAATCAAAATCTTTTATATTCTGCTTACCGAGAATCCTGGATCACGTTCCCTATTCTGCCCTTCTAACGAGGGTAAAGAGCCTGTACCACCAGGTACATAAAGTTATGAATTCGTGTTTTTCATTTTCATGTAGGTTTATAAAAGACTTAGAAAATAGAACTGCACATTCACCCACATTTTGGGCAATATTTTCAACGAGTTCACAGAACCCAACGCAGCAAGTGATGTTGCTATGCTTCTCTGTGTGAAGTTGAGAAGCAGAACTGCACGATATCTCCATCGAAAAGTTGCACTTCAGCTCTCTCAATACACTGTTGCCCTTGTGACTGCCAAGTGCCACACAAGCATCCTTGCACCATCGGTTTCCATCTGGGACCCAACAGGCATATGCTCCAAGTTTACAGGGGTTCATCTGCGTCACCCCATTTATCCCTGGACTTGGGGCTGGTTCAAGTCTGGGAGCTGGTGAAAGCCGGACATGAGGGCCCTGGGTTCAACTAGATAGCATCTCATTGGGGCCCGTAACTTTGCAGGGATCTTTGTTCTGTTGCCCACTCCCAAGCCCCCTCTGGAGTATCAAAAAGGTGGTAGTGGAAGTCATAGGTAACTCGTAGCTATGCCAATAAAAGCAACATGTCTTGTATGGATATTCCCCTAAGCTTCTGCTTCATGATGCCAAAGGATTTGGGTTGTGTTAGAACTGGGCGTCTCTAGTTGGCAGAGGTAGGTACCACTGTCCAAATAGGGACCCTTGCTTCTAGTCAGGGTAAGGAGGAAACACTCTTCAGATAACCCCTGCTCACCCCCTTGAGAGCTTGGCATGAGCAGTCAGGCTTATTGAAAGCAATGTGCAAAGTATTTGCACCAACACTCACAGTAGCGCAGTAAAAACACCACAAACTGACTCCACAACAGTTTAGAAAAATAAAGAAATTTAATCTAAAGTACACAAGACCAAAACGACAAAAAACACAACATACACAGTTCAAGAATATGGTTTCAAAATGTTGCGTTAAAATAATCCACAGTTGCGTCACGTTTTAGCCAACAATACCTTTAGATGCGACAAAAGTTGCAAGTGAAAGCTGTAGCGTTGAAAAGCAAGTGATGCGTCACTCCTGAGACGCAGCGGGCATCTTGCGGTGACTCTGGTCTGCATGGGGAGGGATGCGATACCTTGCATGTATTCCGGTGCACAGGTTTCGGTGGAAGTGGCTCACAAAAGGTATGATGCGACGATCTCTGATGCGGCGACGATGCGCGGCTCAGCGTCGGTCTTCTACTCTCGCGGCCCTTCGAAGTGATGGCTCTGCAACGACTCTCGCAGCGACGTGATGTGATCCGCAAGCAGGCGGTGCGACGATCTCACCCAGTGACGTCAGGCTCTGCGATGATACTCGCAGCTATGGTAATCTTCCTGCACCGGACTGGTGCATCCCGCAAACAAAGGATGCGACGACTCTGGCAGCGGCAACAGGCGCTGCGACGATCTCGGCCTTCGAAGCGGCGGGAATTTCCTCGCACTGACGGGGATGCGCTCCGCAAGCGAGCAATGCGATAAAACTTGCAGAAAGTTCTTTAAATCTTAGTTTCCAGCTTCCCAACACAAGTACAACTTCCAGAGGCACCACAACTGGCCCAAGCACTCTAGGAAGGAAAGAATTCTCTCAGTAGAGTTCAGGGGAGCTGGGGATGAAGTCCTTTTGTTCCTGGGACTTCTTAACAGGGAGCCAGCTCAGCTTCAGGCCCTTGGAGATTCCTTCAAACAAGAGGACACAGCACAAAGCAAAGTCCTTCCCCTCTCCTTGACAGCAAATCAACTGCAGGTCAGTCTAGCAAAGCAACAGCAGGGCAGTCTTCCTTCTTCAATCTTTCAGCTTTCTCCTTGGCAGAGGATCCTTCTTGATTCCAGGATGATCTAATTTTCTGTAGTCTGAGGTCCTTTACTTATACCCCTAAAAGTATTAGTTCTCTTTGTGCAGGAGGCCTCTGAGCCCGGTCTGAACCAGTTCTGGGTGTTCCTTGAGCACTTTGTTTTCCTGGCCTCTCCTTTCCTTTCAGAGAGAGGGGCAGGGTCTTCAGCGGGTGGAGCCAGCATTGTGGAAGGCAGGCACAGCCCTATTCGGGCCCAGGTGCTACCCCCTCCCACCACTCTAGATGCAGATGGAGCTTTTCAGCCCAGGGATGGCCCACTCAGCATCTGGGAGCCACCCAGCCCCTGCCACTCACAAACCAGACAGTCAATTCACAAACCGGCCAAGGTACACAGAAAGATCAGACAAGAGAACAGCCACTTTCTAAAAAGTGTTGATCTCAAACACAGGATTCAAAACCCACCTTTCCTAAAAGATGTGCTATTAAATTCTGAGTTCAGGGATACCAGACTTTTATGTACTATCTTGCTCCTATGGGAAGATATGCAGGTAACCACTGTAGCCAGCATTCCCCATGATACGAGAATGGCTGTAATTCACAACCAGAGCATGTCACCTGCACTAGTACATGCTCTAACTTTCACATACACTGCACCCTGCCCAAGGGGGTACCTTGGGCCTTCCATAGGGGTGACCAATGTGTACAGAAAGGGAAGGGTTAGGCCTGGTCAGTGGGGACACTGGCCAGGTTGACATGGCAGTTTACAGACTGCACACAGGCACTGCGGTGGGAGGCCAGAGACACCATTTTAGGGCTACTCAAGTGGGTGGCTCAATCAGTGCTGCGGGCCCACTAGTAGCATTTGTATCACCAGCCCTGGCACACTCAGGGCACTTTACTAGGGACTTTTTGGTGAGACAAATATGCCAATCATGGATAACCAATTACAATAACAATTTACACAGAGAGCATATGCACTTTAGCACTGATCAGGAGTGGTAAAGTGCCCAGAGTCAAAGTGCCAACAACCACAGGTCAGGAAAAATAAAGGAGGAAGAAGCAAAAGGTTTGGAGATAACCCTGCAATAAGGGCCATTTCAAACAGGTTGTAGTTGCGTTGGCTTAGTACAATCTGAAAAAGTGATACCATGAGATCATTGAAAGCAGAGCTCACCAAGAGTACAGGCCTCCCAGAGGATAATGTCTCTATCTTGGAAGTTCAGGATCTTGATGATGAACGTTCGTGGAGGGGCTCTGGGAGAGGACACTGCATGAGTGAATGATGTGCCTTTTCTACCACAAACTATGGAGTCAGAGATCCCTCCGGTATCCAACAGTGGAGCCAGTTTTTCTACGATGGATGTTGGGTGAGGGGTTTTAGTTCCCTTAAGGAAGTTCACCAGATAGAGGTTGCTCTGGCGAGGTCTGTTTTTGGTGTCTAAGCCCTGGCCTCGATGGTGCGGATGGACAAGAGTAGGACGGTTAGTTTGGTCTTCAGGTCGGTTGAGTCATTTTAAGTAGATACTCAACTCTCCACCTCTGTCATGTACCCCACTGTGTTGCGGAGATCCTGTCACGGCAAGGCAACATTAACACTGATCTCCCCAATTCTGGATTCAAGGGCCTCTCGGGACTCTTGAATGACCCACAAAATCTGGTGGAGTCTTTTTCCAGCATTGGAGGAACATGTAGTGAATTAGTAAATTTTTTAGTGGGAGCGCGGCACAAGGAGTTTATCTTTCCCTATCACTGCACCCCAGGTAAGCATCCAGGCCTGACTGCCCATGGCCGCCAGCCTCTGAGATTTAGTGGGTATCAGCTGCAGGGAGTGTCCCTCTTGGTACCAATGGTGCAGCATCAGAAGTGTCAGTCCCCTCAACTCCCTCATGGGGCCACAAGCCATCATGAGCAGCCGGAGCAAGGCACAACAGGCAGCCACAGGAGCGAAAATAGCCATGGACTGTAAGCCCCTAGAGGGACACTCAAGATCGCGCACATCTCTAGACCCCTTGGCTGTTAAGTCCGGGTGGTGTCAGCACAGTAGTTAAATAGATGGGAGTTCATTGCAGCAAGTAGGTGGTCTGCCAGGCTCCAAAGTTGATTTGGGAGCTGAATGTTGGCAGATAGAGCAGTCCTCTGTGGCCTCGAGGCCCACCAGGGGGGAGGCAGGGCTTCCCTCTGCGGATCTGGGACCTAGGCCAAGGTCCAGACAAGGGAGGGCTGCTCGCAGTCATCAAACACTCAGGCAGGGTGGCCCCTCAAGAGTTCAGGGTGAGCTGGTACCACACCTCCCTCCATCGATAGACAGATCTACGAGGGAGGAAGGAGGGAGTATCTCCCCCTCCTCTGTGGATCTGGTGTCCCCCAACACCAGATCTGTACCATGCCCCTGAGATCTTGATGGTTGAGGAGGCGAGGGAGGCAGTCTATGTGTCAAGCACCCCAGCAGCGTTTAATGTCAGGAAAACCTACAAGGGGCCACCAAAAGCAGCTTGTATTCATCCGGGCATACCATCAGTGTCTCAGCAATGTCTCTGGGGGACACCTTGCACTCCAGACAACGGTAAGGTCCAGGCAGGGCAAAGGAGTGCAGGAGTGCATATATGCAGTTGGCCCGATTCCTGTTTCTATTTGGCCCCAGTCCACCACACCCCCTCCTTTGTCCCCTCCAGGCGTGAGACCACATACAGGCAGACAGCCATTGGCCTACCCACAGCATGTGCAGGCCACCACCATTCTAGCACAGGGTATGCAGCAAGGCTTTGGCAATCGTCGCTCCCTCTGTGTTCCAACATGCGGTATCTGGCCCCAAGGCAGCTCCCTAAGGTTGAAGAGGGCCATTAAAGAGAATGGGGTAATCCTGTGTCCCTCAGAACATGGGTTTATATGGTCTGATCTATAATGTGTTCTGTCGGGTATTACAAATGCTTAGTGTTGATCTAGCGCCCCTAATGAAAAACTGTCTCACCAACGCTACCAATCTCCACAATACTCACCATTAATCATGAATCACTTACCAAGGCCCATAAACCATCAAGACAATTTTTGAGCGACTGAATCATGTGACCTAATTAATCAGAACTATTCACTAAACTATTTACACATTTATATACAACTGCAGTATAACGTTTCTTACCATGGATTTAAAACATTTATCATTTTAATTAAGTCACTAAGGCAAATGGATCAACTAATGGTAACAAGACCATGAATAAACAAGACCAGCTTGTCGTTTCAAAATCTTATTTATTTACTTTATTATTCAAAGAAAAAGCATTTTCGATTAAATCTTTATTTTATTAGCAAAATATAAGCAGCATTTATTGAGAAAAAGGCATATTAGACTGACATTTCAAAGATTACTCGGTTAGCATGAATTAAAGCAAAATAAACAGTTTTCCATACCCTAAGTTCTATTTCCCTGTCTAAAACTCGCTCCACCTAAAAGAATAGTCATTAAAGACTGCTGTCCTTACGTGCGCCAAAGAGTCCAACAGCACCTCACGCCCTTCAGGAATCGGAAAGCGAGAAGCGCCCTCCTGCCCATGGGGCTAGGTTTTATACCTTTCTAACTAGCTAATCTACACTAAAAAGTACACTTTTCTTTGCCATCCAGGATCCTCATTGGCTGACTGATGTCAGCTCATGTCGAGTCATCACGTTTCCACACCAAAATCGAGCCTTTTCTTTGACCCTATTGTCCAATATTTTCATGACTTTTGACTTCCTTCAAAATGAAACATTTCACGAGTTATAGTCCGTAACTTCCTTAGCTTGGCAAACTTGCCGCTTCCTGTCCTTGAATCTGTCTCTCCGAGAGCACGTTTAGCACTGTTCATTTTATTTATTTTTCTGACAAACGTCAATGTGGTAAAACTTTCCACTTCTTGTGCAAGGCTCTTCACGACAGGATTCCAAACACCAACTATACAGGCCTTAGGCCTCCGTCTCGAAAACTGTTATTTAAACAAACACAAAACATTAATTAATTAGAGAATTGAGACCCATTCTGTTACCCACCCCCTTTGCTAATTATTAACCCATTAATTTATGTTACCTAGCTGTGCACACAAAGCTGCATTTTATATCTACCTTCCTCTTCAGGAACTGCTGGAACTCTTTTATGCGTTTTTGTCGCAAAAAGACATAACATAAGCAAACAAATAAGCACAAGCCATTAATTAAACAGCCACATTTAATACTGACAAAGACAATTGACAAGGTTAATTTATTATTTTCCACGTACTTGCAGTTGCAACATAGAGCACAAAAGTTAGTCCCTCATGTTGTGTAAATGCATTTTAAAACTAGGTTGGTTAATACTTTTCATCACAAACTTGTTAATACGGTTACAATATTATGGAAGTTTAACTTTGCGAGTCAGAACAAAATGTCATTCTGCATCTCGCTCCATCAACTCCCTCATCTGGTGATTTCAAAATCACCAAACTACACACAAAAAATTTAGCAGAAATTTTAACCCTTGAACATGTTTTGGACAATCACAGTATTAGTGTTTCTAAAGTTTTGATTCTGCTGTTTGCTTGTAACTCTCATATTGGGATCTACGGAACTCTTCTAATTCTATTTCTTTTTCCTGTTCTTTTCTAAGTTTGTAAATTCTTTTCTTTTCCTTTAGGTATTTCTTTCTCTTGTGTATCATACAACTAAATTTTAACGTAAGCATCACAAAGACTATAACTAATAAAGGAAACAGTACTTTGCCTAAAATTGAACTACCAATTTCTTGAAACTATTTTTTGATTGCTGCAAATCTTTTGCTCAAACGTTCTGAAAAATCTTCATCTTCTAAAGGTTCTATTTCAGCATGTAATTCAGTAATATTTTTGATATACATCTCAATGTTCTGACTTTTGTCTGGGATATATGTGCAGCAATGCTGAACATGCAAAATGCCACAGACTCCTCCCTCTTTATCTAGCAGAATGTCAAGTGCAAGACGGTTCTGCATTACCATAGATCTCATGGCAATAAGTTCTGTATTAACTAATTGGAAACCACTAGCAGTGTCAGTTGACAATCTATCATCAATTGTAGACATTTTTCTGATTTTAACTGCAATCAGGGTTATACCCATCATAGGTATTTCTGCACCAAATATGTCACCCAAAATTTCTGAAAAACTTTCCCTTCTGAATCTGCTCAGATGATTGCTAATTTCAAATAACGCCTTTGCATTTCTATCAACATGAAAAAATTTGGGAGAAACTAAACCAACAAAACAAGTCCCATACCAGTGGTCAGGGAGATTATAATAAGGTTTATCCCCACACACAAAATAAATTCCAGGAAAAATTGGATCTTTACCACCTTTGAATCCCCATCCACCTAGGATTTGATAAGTATCTTCGCATTGACTAGCACCTACAAAATAATTGTCAAAAAAGCGTGTTGTCTCTTCTAATACAAAGCTTTCCACTTACAGGTTTATTTATGTGAATAGCAACATTCTCTGTTCTACCATTGAGCTTTTCATCCTCAATCTGCCAAAACTTAGATTTGGTTTGTTTCAGCATTTCGTTACGTTTATAAATTGACCTTCTCTCTTCAACCATATTTAAGAAAGATTTCTCTTCCGACCTCAACTTGCATGTTAGATTGTTTCTAAAAGCATACTCATAAGTAAGTTCATTAGTTACTATGAAAAATTCCCTCATCTGTTTAGCATATTTTAGTTTATTCAGGCTGTTGTCAACTTTTAGATTAGTAAAAATCTCGTCGTAATTAGAATAATAATACTCCAAACGACCTGTCCGATAAAACAAACTAGTTATTACACTACATGTGATGCCATAAGTAAGAGGAAGCATGTTGTTTGTAACCCCTTCTGAAACAGAAGTAGGTAATTTCACACAAATGTAACAGTCTTTCACATTCATTACTTTAACATATTCTGATAAAAGTCTTGAGAAGGTATTACTAGAAAAATCACCAGCAGATCTATCTTGGTGGATCTCTGGCTTGTGATCAATAACTCTGTTAGTTTTGGGTACTGCACCATGGTTATCTTGTTTAGCCATAGCTTTGCTTGTCATATTAGCTTTGTACAACTCCTTGCCGACTCCAAAAGGGAAAATGACAGCTAAAATTAACCAGACCAAGTTTAATAAAATCACACAAATAGAAGACATTTTGCAACATCTTCTTAGGATGGAACATCTTGAATTGCTATTAGTAGAAGGGATCTTTACTTGGAATCAAGTGCCTTACAAAAATCAAAAATTTCAAAATTTCTAATTACACAAATTTCTAAATAACACCCCCCTGTTTTTTTTTTTTTTTAAAGAAAACCCTACTTTCTAACAGCTTTTCTTCGACCTTACGTCTTACATCAATGTGTTTTTCCAGCTAACACAATCTCTTCGACCTTGTGTCACCTAACACAATTTTTTCAGCCTTATGCCAAATACAAATTTAATTTTTTATACAGAAACAACATCAATCATTGTCACTTGTGTCATCTAAATCTTCCTTACTACTACTATTTACTTCCACTACTGGTGGGATGATTATATAAGTCCTCTCAGGAGACTTATATTTTTTATTAGGTTTTATCACCCTTTTTGCCCTACTGCTAATCACTTCTATTTTCTTCCCTGTCTGATTTTTCTTTTCAGAGTCACTCTTTTGGCTTGAGACTTCATTAACCTGCTCTTTTGATCTGTTCACTAATTTGACTTTTAGACACTCATTTTCATGAGGCCAGTTATCACCTTTTCTTAATAATTTCTTCTTTGGCTCATTTAAATTACATTCAACTCTCCAAGCTCTTTTTCTTGATCTTTTCACTTTGGACTCATCATCACTTTCATCTCATTCACTTTCTGTGACATCAGCTTTAGATTCAGGTACTTCTTTACTCGGCAGCTTCACTCTGTTAGGAACATCATCCTTATAGCTGGTACTTGGTAATTCGTCTTCTTCTTCTTCTTCAATTACTTCCAATTCACCAGTTTCAGAATTTTCGTTCCTTTTTCCAGAGCTTCCAATCTGCTTTTCAATACTCTCCTGATCTTGAATTACTTTTTGTTCAGACTCCTTTTCTGCTTCTTTTTCTAGCAGATCTTCATCATTTTCAGAGTCTTGTATGACAACCTCTTCAATTTCATCATTCAATGCCTCATTCACATTTGAATCTTCTTCCAGATGTCGACTTTCTTGTCGATCTTCAGGATATGGATTTCTTTCAGGTTCTTCTTCAGTCTGAATCAGCTGTAGTGTCACCTTCATCAGGATTTTCAGGTGGTGGTACACGAATGGTATGACTAGTTTGAATCCATCTCTTCAAACTTTTACACTTTACTGCATTTGTTGTGACAAGTATCGCCTGTCTTGCTTTTTGCCACCTGGGTACTGAGCAGTTTCTTCTTCGGTGTACTTTTGTCCTCACCCAGTCTCCGGGTAACAGATCATGAGCTTGCTCCTGTTCCTTCGTAATCACTTCAGTTCCCACCTGATGGTACACAGAAGTCACCACGTCAGATAGGTTCTTGCAGTATTCCAATATGACGCTATCATTAATGCTCAATAGTTTGTCAACTGGAACAAATGCTTGTCTCATGACTCTGCCCATGAGTATCTCATGAGGGCTTAAACCTGTTTTTCTATCTGGAGTACTTCTCAAAGACATCAAAACAAGTGGAAGTGCATCTGTCCACTTCATTCCTGTAGCTAAAGACATTTTTGCTATTCTATTCTTGATTGTGCCATTCACTTGTTCAACAACACCTGATGCTTCTGATCTGTAAGCACAGTGTAACTTTTGCTTTATGCCCAATGCTTCACAAATCATTTGTAATAATCTGTTTTCAAAATGTGTGGCATGATCAGTCTCGACCGTCACCGGAAATCATACCTTGGTATGATTTCTCTTAAAAGCAATTTTGCAACAGTAACTGAATCATTGTGATGTGTTGGGAACACTTCCACCCATCTCGAAAACAGACAGATTATCACCAGTACATATCTCAACTTGTTGTGGGGTGGCATGTCAATAAAATCAAGCTGTAATCTTGTAAAAGGACCACCCTCCCGTCCTATGGTTCCCATGCTCACAACTGTTTTTCTGTTTGGATTGATCTGCTGGCAGATCAATTATCTCTGACAAAAAGATTCTGCAATTATTCTGAATTTTGGATTGTACCATGTTTGCCTAAACAACCTGATCATTGAATCTCTCCCTAAATGTCCTGGACCATGATACATTCTTGCCATGTCAGCAATCATGCAATCTGGCATAACTGGTCTGTCATCTTTGTAAACCCAGATTTCATCTTCTTCTCGCTGTCTGCAACCTGCTCTTAACCATAAGTCTTTTTCCTCATCATCTGCCTCATTTTGTAAGTCTTTTACTCCTTGCCATGTCTCAACTACAGATGTTAGCATAAGTGAGTTCCAACCATGTTCATTGTCTTTTTCCCGATTGATGGACATATTTTTCTTTGCGCAAAACTTCGCAATTTCATCTGCATAGGCATTACCTTTTGTAATGTCATCCTTTCCTTTTTGTGCGCTGTACATTTCACGCAATTTTCTCTGGTAGCTGAATACCATCGATCAATCTTTTGATCAATTTTGCATTCCTTATTGGAGTTCCCGCAGAAGTTAAATAACCTCTTTGAGACCAGAGCTGGCCATAGTCATGGACTACGCCATATCCATACTGACTGTCAGTCACTATGGTAACTTTTAATTCTTTTGCTCTTTCAAATGCACGAATCAAAGCAATCAATTCTGCTATTTGAGCTGAATGAATTCCTCTGAGACAGGATGCTTCAACTACATCTGCAACTGTACAGACAGAATATGCTGCACTCAGAACACCTTCGTCTGTTCTTAAACATGAACCATCAACAAAATAAACAAAATCTGATTCAGGTAATGGGACGTCTTTAATGTCCTGCCTAGGTTTGGTGCAATATTCTAGAACATCCAAACATTCATGATCAATATCATTTTCATTTCTGATTTCTGTTGCAGTACCATCAGGCAATAATGTGGAAGGATTTAAATTCACACACCTCCCAATCGAAACGTTATCTGATCCCAGAATAACTTTCTCATATTTTGTTAGCCTGTTACTTGTCAGATGCTGTGTTTTGCTTCTAGTGAGGAGAATTTCAACTGAATGGGATACATATACTTTTACAGGAAATCCCATTATTATACCTTCACTCTGTTCCAAGCTTACACTTGTTGCAGCTACTGCCTTTAAGCAGCCTGGCAATGCCTTTGC